>NW_006200903.1:129179-144937 GCF_000334495.1 Tupaia belangeri chinensis | reverse complement strand
TCAACTGGACTAGAGAGGGCTGTACCCAGTGGCTGCGTCCTCACACTGAACTAGGATGGGCTGTACCCAATGGCCGGCGTCCTCACACTGGACTAGGGTGGGCTATACCCAGTGGTCGGCGTCCTTACACTGGACTAGGGCAGGCTGTACCCAGTGGCCGGCGTCCTCACACTGGGCTAGGGTGGGCTGTACCCAGTGGCCGTGTCCTTAGAAGAAGAGGGAGACTTGGCCACCCAGAGGAAAGGGACTGCGGTGGTAACATAACAGAGGTTGGAGTGGTGCCGTCACAAGTCATTATTACGTAGGACCAAGCCAAGGACATCAAGGGTTACCAGCAACCTCCTAAAAGTAGGGAGAGACAAGGAATGGTTTTCCCGAGGGTCGTGGGCAGACACACAGCCCTGCTGACACCTGGGTTTTAGACTTCCCATCACCAGAGCTGTGAGAGAGTAAATTTCTATTGTTTAAGCCAAGTTTCGGTAATTCGCTAGGCGAACTACTGAGCTCACTATAGCCCCTTAGTGTAGTACGTGGTGCAGAACACAGGAATGACGAGTGGAGAGAGGTCTTTTCCAGTCTAGCGGTGAGTCCAGACAGGTAGGTGCTCAGTAAATGTCGGAGGAATGAAATGAGCAGCATTAAAACATCTCTTTAAAGCGCATTTTTAAAAATAGCTGTCTAAATGTAGAAAGCCTTTATGCAAAAACATATTTATAATACGATATTTAATGTTAAAATTTTAAAAATCATTTGAAATCCAAGATTAAACATAGTAAGGAAATTATGATACATCCATATGGCAGGATTATATATAATCGAAAATTTTAATAACGGGCCAGGTGGTGGCATAGGTGGTTAAGGAGGCTGGATCCCACATGGCTGACATGCAGCTGGAAAATCGTGCTGGGCACATGTGCACATACAGCCAATATCCTGAACAGAAAGTGGAGAGAGGGGATTGCTGCAAGGCCATCCCCTTTGATGGGTGCTTTCTCACTTTCTCTCTCTGTCTCTTGCCCTCTCTGGCTCTCTCCACCAAGTGCATAAACATAGAATAGATCATTCTGATATAAAAAATTTAATATCATAGACAATGAGATATGGTTAAGTTAAATGAAATAAAGTTACATATCACAAGTTAATCTACCTGAAAATACATATAACGAGGCTGGAGTAATCAACTCCGCCATGGTATTTGACTGTTTTTCTTTATTACATGCTTGCTTTTTACTTACATTTTCCACAGAGAATGAATAGTATTAATTACATTTATAATAAAGAGAAAATTTACCTTTAAGAAAGGAATCAGAGGGCCAGCAGAAGAGGTACAGCAGTGATGCAGTGCTCCCAGAGGCTGAAGCCGCGTCAGACAGGCCTGGCTTCCCAACCAGAGGTCTCCCTGTGCCAACAGGGCGTGCACACAGGCCCGTGTTCTGGGCTGGTTGAGGCTGGGGGTGGATTGTGGTGTGAAGACCTTCCTGGGGATGTTGCGCTCTCCCTCTCTCTGAAGAAAGAATTCTTTTGAGAGGTTTTTGCTATAGGATGTGTGCACTCACCAGACAGACAGAGAGAGACAGAGAGACAGAAAGCGAGAAATCACCCCCCAGGGGGGATGGCCACACCTCAATCCCTTCTCCTCCATTCTCCTCTCGGGATCTTGGGCACGCACGCACACGCGCCCGGCGTGAGTTTAAGCCACCGGGTCCAGGACTCGAAACGCGATCGACTATGTGGGAGTCCAGCAACATAGCCATTACGCTAACTGCTGGTCCCTGAAGAAATAATTTTTTTAAAAAAAGCAATTCAAGTAGAAAAATTAATATATATGTAAATTTAGCAAGCATAGATTTCACAACCTTTTTTTCCGCTCTTTAAAATCCATTAGAGTAACGTGTATTTCTGTCTAGAGAGAGTATTTGCAAATCCAATTAATTAGGACTAAGTTTCTGTCTGCAACATGAAGAACAATCATTTGCTGGCTCAAGGTGGCACCATGTCCCATAGAGAGCTGTGCTCCTGTCCAATTATTGATCAAAGCTTTACCTCTGTTCGAAAATACAAGATGGATGAAATCTGTCATTAACTGCCATTTTAATGATCACGGTGTACCTGTTCCTATTTGAAATACTAAAGGCTGAAAAGAAATTCAGCCAGAAAATCTCAGAGTTCATAGGAGAAACCAGTGCTCATCTAGGGATCCAGATGGTGGCATGAGGTAGACTGCGGCGCTCGACATTGCGATCCCATGTGGGACGGTTCTTGGTTCAAACCTAGAGACTTCCCTGAGTGAGGGACAGGTGTGACCCTGATCTGGGGCTGCAGGCTGGGGGGAATCACAGCATCTGGACCCAGGCAAGAGTACTGTCTCTCTTTCTCTCACGCATGGAAGAAAGAAACTTTTAAAAAATTATATAAAAAGAAACAATTAGTGGCTATCCAATTCAACATCCTACTCAGAGAAGATATCTTTGCTATGATAAAGCTATTTGGTAGGTGGACATTGCAACCAAACATAGCTTTGGTGGCCTTCAATGAACTGTGCCTCGATATAGTCACATCTTTAGGTCTCCTCTCCTGGGATCTGCTCTACCCCAGTGACCTGCTTTGACCAAGGGAATGTTGCAGAGCTGATGATGTGCCAAGCCTGGCCTACACCTCAGTCAGGCCTACACACTTCTGCCTGGATATGACCAGACACAGTAAGAGCCACTCTGTGACCACCATGCTGTGAGAAGCCAGCCTAACCATGTGTAGACTTCACGTGGAGAACTAAGGACTCCAGCCAACGGTCCAGCTGAACTCGTGAGAAACAACCCACTCTGACTAGAAGCCATGGGTGAAGCCCTCGTAGGAGGAGATCCTTTAGTCCCAGTCAAGTCCCTGAGTGATGTCATGTGAACTGTCCCTGCTGGGCTCTGTCCAGACTACAGAGTCACTAAGTTTTGAGGTAGATTGTTGCACAGCAATACCTAACCAAAATAGGCATCTAAGTGCAGCTTGAACGGAAGACTCCATGCCTATGAAGCAATCCATTCCTTTTCTAATTTTTTTTTTTGAGAGAGATTTTTGCCATAGGGCAAGTGTGCTCACTGGCAAGATAGAGAGAGACAGAAAGATAGCAAGAGATCATACCCCCCAGGTTGGGGGGGGGAGGTATGGCCATATCACAATCCCTTCTCCTCCATTCTCCTCTCGGGACTTTGGGCATGCATGCACATGTGCCCAGTGTGAGTTTCAAGCCACTGAGTCTCAGACTTGAACTGCGGTCAACCATGTAGGAGTCCAAAGCCTCAACCACTATGCTACCTGCTTTCCCCCATTCAATTTCTTAATAGCACAAATTGCCAGAACATTCTTCTCTATGTTTAACCAAAATCTGTCTTCTGTCATTGGGACACATCTACTTATGAAATGAGCCTGCAATCCTGTCACATGGCAACTCTCAGTCATATCTCCAATCCCCTCACCTCCAGTCCTTGCTGTACCCCTATATCCGGGGCACACACAAACATGTCTTCTCTTTCTAGAAGTAATCATTTTCAGCTCCTTTAAGTCCTGATTCTTCAAAACCTTCAACTCTTATTGGTAAACCAGATGCTCCTAGAATTACATCTGGAATCCACGTCACCATATAATAAAGCAATGTAGTCTAAAAGTATTCCAGTGTGAAGTCAAGCAATCTCCTCTACATATCCAATTTGTCCTGCGGGTGGCATGTATGTATATACATGTGTTTATTTTTGCCTTTGCCCTAAAATATTTCAGAAAGCATGGAAAATAGAATTTCTCTGGCAGAACCTTAAGTTGAATAATCAGACCAGAATAAGCTGTGTGCCTTGCCTGTGTTGGGGAGACAGTGAGCACAAGGTTCAATGTGGTCTCCCACAGACGCAGAACGTGAGTATGTAAACGTCTTCACCATGCAACCCATGACCGGTCTGAAATATTTTTCCCAGAAGTGTACTGGCTAGGAAAAATATATGAATTAATATCTATGTGTTCATGGCATATACACCAGCTGAGAAGAGGAATGAGGCTGTTAGCCACGCATTGGTGCTGCTCTCCAAAATGCTTCAAGACCAGGCTGTCCTTAGGCAGACAAGAATTCCTCTAATAGGGCTCAATCTGTTTCCACGTTACTGCTGAAACAGACTGTGGCACTGAGACTTCAATTATTGATCCAACTTGATGATAAATGATGATCGCAATAGCCCAACAGACATACGGAGCTCTGCGTTCGTGCGGGAGATGGCCAAGCCATCAGATGGAAACGGCGCAGGGGAGTGCTTTTTCAGGCCTTATCCGAGTAACAACTATGTGTATTATTACAAGATGATACCGAAGTCTTTTTCAAAAGCTAGGATTAGGTGGGATGGCATTTGGGGGCAAAATAAATGCATATCTTTGCTTCAAATATTTTTTCCTAAAAAACATTTTTTTTGACATTGTATCCTGCAGAAGAGTCTATGTGGAGAGGGAGATACAAAATCAAAAGGACTGGGTTTGGTCCCTCCACTCTATTACCTCCTGGCTGTTTTGTTTGTTTGTTTGTTTGCCATAGGGCACATGCTCTTGCCAGAGACAGAGAGGGAAAGGAAAAGTGAAATCACCCCCTGAGGGCATGGACACACCACAATCCTCCACATTTTCCTCTTGGGATTTTTGAGCATGCATGCACATGGCCTGTCATGATTTTCAAACCAACGAATCTGGGACGCAACACATAGTCAGCCGTGTGAGAGTCCCGCACTTTAACCACCACACCACCTGCTGACCCCATGGCTTTCTTATAATGAGCAGTGTCACTAAGTCTCAGAATTGGTAGAAGAACTGAGAAGCTCTCTATTAAGCTTGGTATAAATTAATAAAGTGTCAGATAAATGGAAGGGACATTGAGTGTCCATGGAGATATCCCACAATACACTAGACTTCGATACCTTGACCTCTTCAAATTCCAGGGGCCTTCACCTGTACTTCACTTTCTCACTGGTTGAAAAGAGCCCTGGCAAAGACCAGTAATCCTCTTAGAGTCAGCATCTTGAGTGGCTTGTGGCGTGTGAGCATTTGTGAATTGCCTCTAGATCCTGACTTTCCACCCCAGAACACACGCACCTACACCATTGTCTTCCTCTAGGAGAGAATTTCAAAAAGTGCAAACATGGTTCAAGTTTATTTTGGCGCGAAAAAAGATTGAAATCCATGCATAGTTTTCTCATAATATGCATTTTTCATGAACTTTGTGAAAAGCCCATGCACTCTTAATACTCCAATGAGTTCTATGTGTTTTCCATCTATCCCGGGCTGAGCCCCAGACTCACGCACCTGACTGGCCACACCTCTCTCTGCCTGGGTGGCCCACAGACGTCTCAAACTCAGCACGTGCCCACACGTGGTCCTTTCCACACCTAGTCTTCTTCAGTTGGCGTTGCCTGATAGAATACACAAGACCTAATTAAATTTGCTTTTCTTTTAAGTTTTTGCCATAAGGCATGTGTGCTCACTGGAGAGAGACAGTGAGAGGGAAAGTGAGAAATTACCCCCCAGAGGAGATGGCCATGCTGCAATCCCTTCCCCTCCACTCTTTTATAGGGATTTTGGGCATGCATGCACATATGTCTGGCATGATTTTCAAGCCACTTGGCCTGGGACTCAAACCGTGGTTGGCCATGAGGGAGTCCAGCACCTTAACCACCATGCCACCTGCTGGCTCCAAATTCACATGTTATATAAATAATGAATTGCTGTTTAGTATAAACATGTCCTATATGGTATTTAGGACACACTTACACTAAAATATTATTTGTTGTGTGCATAGGTAAGTACCATGAGATCAGATAAACAACAAATGATTTTTATTGTAAGTATATTTGAATATTATATAGAACCAACTTTACCAAAAAATGACTCATTTTTTACCTTTTTACTTTTTAATTTAACTGGGTGTCCTGTAATTGTACTTTCTAGCTCAGACAAGCCTGCCCTGGTGTTGTCAGGCATGCAAAGGGCACCCTACCTGCTCCATTCTGGATCCTTTCATTAGCTTTTCCCCATTTCCCTCAGGGGAAAAACCTCAGTCTGGGCTGGCATGATCTATGGTCAGTTTCTGCTTCTGTGGCTTGCTCTGGGTGCCCACCAGTCCACGTGCCCACCAATCCCGGTGGCCTCTGGGCCCTTGGGCACTGAATTACTTACAGGTTCTCTGAACTATGCACCCACTTGCATGTCCAGAGCTGTGTCTGGATAGTATCTAGCCATCTTGAGATCTCTGTTTAGCTGTCTCAGGTAGTGGGACTTCTCAGCAGAGGCTGCAGTCTCTGTGACCTTGGATGTAACTCTAAGTGCACATGTCTCCCTTAGCAGGGTATAAGAGAGACAGAGACAGGTGAGACTTCAGGCCTGTGACTGGATTAGGTGGAAACCAATCACACAATCCAGATAGCAAGAGCCTTGTGGCCACCATGTGGATGTGGCTGTGCAGCTGACCTCTGGCTGGCAATGACTCCTGACGGTCCCCTCCTGGCCCTTGGACTGTGGCTGCGTGACATCGCCGTTAGCACTAGATGTGAGGTGGTGAGCCCAAGCCAGCTGCAGCATGGCATAGTGACTCAGCACAGTCTCAATCCTCACTCCAGGACGAACTCACTGTGTGATGGTGAGCAAGCCTCTCAGCGTCTCTGGACCTCAGTGTTTTCAAGCATAAAATCGGAAGCAGCCGTAGTCTCTGTCTCTTAAAGTTGTAATGAGGATTGCGTGCACTTGCATCGGGACGCAGCCACAGTGCTGCTTGGCATGCTACACGTGGTGACTTCCGCGGTTATAGCACCTCCCTTTCCTAGCACCAATCTCACTAGATTTTTTTTATTGTTGTTTTTGTTTTTTAGGTTTTTGCCACAGGGCATGCACTCCTAGGAGAGAAACAGAAAAAAAGAAAGTACGAAATCCCTCCTGAGGTGGGATTGCCACACGGCAATTTCTAACCCTCCATTCCCTTCTTGGGATTTTGGGTGTGCACACACACGCGCCCCTGGTGTGATTTACAAGCTGCCGAGTTCAGGGCTCGAACCACTACAGCCCAAGTGAGAGTCCAGTACTTTAACCTCCAGGCCACCTGCTGGCCCTATCACTGGCTTTTATTTTTTCTTGAGGCAGAGAGCAAGCACCCCCATCAAGGTCTTGATGCAGAGACCCACCCCAGGTCTCAGCGAGGCCTGGACCATGGGCACGCACATGTCCAGCATCCTCAGGGAGGGCTCTGGATGTGAACCTAGAACCTGCCCATGCAGTAAGAACATCACATCTTACCACGGCACATCCAACCTCTCACCGTGTTTTATTCGGCTATTTACTTTTTGTCTCTCCCTTGGTCAGAAAGATCTCAGTGGACAGATGTTCTTACTCACCCCTGTGTCCCTGGAGGCTGGGGGATAGATGGAACACACAGGAAGTCCTTAGGTATTTATTCCAGCCAATGAGACAACTGCAGAAGCTTGGTGGGTGAAGGCAGGCTGCCTTCCAGGTTGCAGAAAAGTGGTTCAGAAAAGGCAACATCTGAGCTGCATTTTGAGGAGGCTGGGTCGGTTGGAGGCAGGTGTGGAGGCAAGAAGAGTGAGGAGGATGCTGCAAAGGAAGAGTTGGGAGAGGAGGGGGAATAAAAGGTCACCCAGAGGGAGGAAGGGCCTAGATGGACAGCCCCAGGACACCACAGGACGACGTCTACAATGGCGCGCCCTGGAGAGGAAGGGCAGCACTACAAGAGCAGGGGGAAGGGGAGAAGAAAGGGGCCCCACTCCCAGGGAGAAACGCTGAGACTGGTGCTGCTCGCCTGCCTCACCAAGCCTCGGTCACCTACATCTGTCCATCAGTGTGGAGGTGTCAGCGAGATTCGCAAAGCTTTCCTCCCGGCCTTCTCTGCATTTCTGAATTACGAGTTCTGGCTCAAGGAACCACAAGGTCAGTCACAAAAGCAAACCAGTGAAGTTAGAGGAAAGGCCAGAGAAAAGTGAGGTAAGTCTCAAGAGAGACTTGAGGTTTCCAGGACTGGCCTTGGCCTCAGAGGAAGGAGGCACGCCTACACTGACGGAGCCTCGATCCCCTGCGGTCCCTCTCCTAAGGCGGACACGGATGTAGCAGAGGCAAGACTCAGGCTCAGGCTGGGGCCTGCACCACACCACCAGGGCACAGCCGGGCTTGATGGCTCTCTCTACTCAGGTGTTTCTGTTGCCAATGGCTTTACCCAGGCCAGCCTTGGGCCCTCCTTCCTTCAAGGAATCCAAGTCCCAGTAGGCTGTCAAGGCCCTCGGTTCTTTTCCATTCACAGCCACCTCCACAGAGAGCTCACAGACTCCCCAGGAAAGATAGGAAAGTTTCTGCCTCTGATCCTAATGAAAACCCGTTTTAGTAAGGAATGTGGGTTCATAAATATGGTTCCAGAGCAGAATTCACAACAAAAACGAGTGTGAGTGCAAAGTCAGGCATTCCTCCTGTGTGTGGTTGTCATTTGGAAGACAAAGAGCTTAAGACGTCAAGGAAAAAGAAGACACTATTTAGATGTGAATGGACGCAGATGTGAATAGTTACTTGAAGATGAACTGAGATGCTAGGCCCACAGGCATAGACAGTTTCAGGAGGGAAATTATAGCTCAGCTCCAGGGAGGATCAGAGAAGCTATGTGAGATTGCATAAAATGGTATTCGACTTTAATCCTCATTGGCAAAAAGACACAGAGAGCTCGATTTCATGTCTTCTTTCCTGGTCTCCCATCCCCTTTGGCAAGACTCAAGTTGGGGTTATTTACATGTTGATCTCCAAACAACTGTCCACTTTTCAGTAGTCCATGAGCCTGGCTGGAATGCCCCCACTGGGGCAGGTGTGGCTGGTCTTCTGGAGCTCTGCTCTTTGCTGCGTCTGCTTTCAGGGTCTCCAGGACCACTTGGCCAGAACATATCATGTCCTGCCCCTCTGGACCATCTGCCTGCTGGGCCTTGAGACTGCTTTGTAAATCAGTCTCTACTCCTTCCCCCCACAAGCACACATACATGTGTGCATACAACCATACCCTCAACACACACACAAAACCCACAGTGCATACCCATAGCACATACAAACGCAGCATGAATATGCACACAACATATAATATATATCCAACCCTCAACACATATTCATTCATATAACATACTTACTACTGCCACAACATGCCATACTTACAACACACATATCCATACAACACCCACAACATGCAGTTAGCACACAAACACATCCATAACACACATGTACACCACAATTTCCAGGACATACACAGCACAGGTTGGCACTGATTCCACTTTCCATATCCTATCAGTCAAAGGGGTCATGGAGGACACCTGGCTTCATGGGAGGGGACATGGCCCACATCACAAAGGGAACTATGTGGAAGACTACAGGGCTGGATTTAATCCATCATGCTCACTTACCTTCATCAGGTTTGTGGCTAAAGTTCACTTTTTCATTGAGAACTGTCCTCCCTGTTTTAAATTCCCATTGTCTCTCCTTCCATACCCAAGATAGCCCCTAACCTCTGTGATTTATTTCTCTCCATGAAGTAGTGAGTATGTAATAAAGTATATTTTAATGATTTCTATGTTTATTGTCCAGCTTGCCCCATTGAAATATGAGCTACTCTCCACTTTGCTCTGTGCTAGACTCCCATACCTAGAATGGTGCCTGACAAGTTGTAGGTAGTCAATAAGTAGTTACTGAAAAAATTACTATGACACTTTTTATAGCCAGCTAATTTCACTGTATAGTCAAATTCCCTCTATCTCCATGCAGACATCTAATGAAGACTTCACACATTGGGGTGGCTTGAAACATCACCGGGCCCAGACAGGGGTACGGCACTAACACAACAGGACTGACACGGGAGAGGTCCTGGGTTCCTGTCTCAGACCTCCCTGTGCGTGTGTGTGCCTGCAATCTGGTTGGCTGAGACGGGGGTGCAGTGCATGACCATGTGGAGGGTGTCCATCTGTCTATCTCTCTCAGAAGAAATTTGTTCAAGAGTGACTATTCTTTGCCATCCTTTCCATCTAGAGGTGGCATTGTACCCCCTGGGTATGGTCAAGTTGTGAGCCAGAGTCTGCCCCAGTGGGGCCCTGGCATCTCTAAGGCGGGGTCAGAGGGTAAGGCAGCCCCTCTCTGGTTCTTGAGGAGGCTGACTCTCCAGAAGTACCCCTGGGAACCCAGGCCAGGCATAGAGAAACCTTGTCACCCGGGAAGCCTCATGTGGCTGCTCTGGCCAACAGACCTAGTGGAATCCAGATTCCATTCACGCGAACTCAGCACCCAGACGTGCGAGCAATGAAATTTTCAGATTTCAGCTTTTCCATCCTTCATATTCCCACTTGAAGCAGAAACACGTCATCCCTGACCCACAGAGTCCATGGGCTTTATGAAGAGGTTGCTTTGCATCGCCAAGTTTAGGGGGTTTCTGTTAGGATGCAGCAATAGATAAGTGAAACACACTTCTCCATCCGTTTGACTCAGACCCACCCCCTAAGGCTGCCAGGATTTCCCTTGCAGTCAGGCTTTGGGACACCTTTTCCTTATCCTGGGGATGTGGAACAGGAATTTGAAGGAAATTTCCATCCCGATTACTTTGTGATTCGTCTCTCCCCAGCAGCAACTTTTCAGGCAAGCCCGGCTCATTATTCACAAGTATTTAGTGAACTGGGTTCTGCTCCAGACCCTGGGAGCACAGCGGGGGACCAGACAGAACAAGGCCCGGCCTGCCGGGCCTTACATTTTAGGGCAGTGGGCCAACCATAAAGGAACACACAGCAACCAAGTTTCACACCTTCTGACTCAGCAAGCGGCTTTGTTGCTATGGTCTACATGACCTTCCTACAAGGCTGCAAAGCAGCTGAGGAGTGAGACCATCGAATTCTTACACATGGAGCGCATGCGTGCAGCTGGGCTTACATTTTCTGTTCACTGACGCTTGGTCCTCACTTGGGTTTGGAATTTTTTTCCTGATCTTGCATTAGAAGTTTGTCTGGCCCTTCAGCTCTCTGTGGATTGGTTAATGGTCTAAAAACCACCTGGACTAGTACTACAAGACACCTCAGAATAATTTAAAGGTCCATTACTAATGTGTGTCTTTACAATTTTTTTAATTTCAGACTTTGATTGCCCATATAATTGTTATGTTTAATATCATAGCAATCAAAGACACAGACAAAATTTAGGTCAACTCCAGATGAAATAGAAGAAAAGAAATTTCCTAAATTTGGTCCCTCCTTTGTCCCCCCTCATCTTTGTCTCAAATATCAGAGTTTCTTCTATTCCATACTTCAGAGCCTTGGGATCTGTTATCGCAGGGAGAGCTGAGCTGCACTGTGTAAAATACCTGGGTCTTTGG
The DNA here is from genome assembly GCF_000334495.1 of Tupaia belangeri chinensis. NCBI lineage: Eukaryota > Metazoa > Chordata > Mammalia > Scandentia > Tupaiidae > Tupaia > Tupaia belangeri. The sequence goes on along the minus strand of NW_006200903.1, from coordinate 133,542 downwards.
GTCCAGATCTCTAAGGTTAGAGACCCACTCTGAGACAGGATAAAGTCATTAACTTGAGTGAAGTAAGAAAAGAGAAGTTTTTAAAATAGAAAGGTGACGATTTTTAACAATAAATAATATACCCCCTTGCCCGACAGCCACGGCATGGGCAGCTGCTAGGGAAGGACGGCTGCAGTGAGGGTAGATACTACTCTCGCCCTGGGGTCTCATCATGAATTTTTAGGAGGAGAGGTCTGTCATTGCACCTGGCTTCTTTGAGTGCATCCTTTCCCTTCAGGTAAGGAATTTGAGGGATTCGATGATCCAATTACTCCTGCTCAGTGTAGACTTTGATGATATGAGCATCCACTTAGGGACTGCCCTGTCTGTATCAGTACAGTGCCTCAGTGGGAATTAGGGAGTTGGTAGGGAGTTGGTCAAGCATCTCAGTGAGGTCAACCTCCTCTCTTGCACTGGGCGGGGGCAGGGGTCCACCTGTGGGATCTAGTCGTCATCCCTGGTGACAGGAACTGAGGGTCAAATATGTCCCCTTTGTTGGCATATTCAACCTCCCTCCTCATAATGTCTACCTATAACATTTCCAGGAGTCCCTAGATGTCCATCCCACCCCATATCTCTGAGCTCCTCCTTGCATCCGTACCACTGAGCACCTCATATGAAAGTTTCCATTGGGGGCTGGTTGGTGGCATGGTGGTTAAGGTGCTGGATTCCCACATGGTTGATCAAGGTTCAAGTCCAGGACCTAGAGGCTTTCTCTCTCTCTTTGACAAAATTAAATAATAATAATAAATGCAATTAAATAAATCTATTTCTTTTAAAAAAGAAATTTTCCATTGATCAAGGAAAATGGTCCATAGAATGGGAGGCAGGCCATTAGTGAGAACTTCATTCAGCCCCTCATTTTGAAGCAAGAATGTCTGAGGACCAGAGAGTTGCAGTGATTCAACGAAGGTTAACAGAATCTTGGATGCTGGAGAGAAATCTCAGAGGGAGGAGTGGATGGGGGTTTTCGAAGACCCAGACTGAAAGAATTATGTTTTAGTAAAGGGGCCTCAAATCATACCCTATGGACAGATCTAATCAAAATGCAAGCTCTGATTCATGTGAGTGTGTTTTGGAAATCCTTTTTGATTAGCTATGTCTTGAATTAGTAAGGATCTTTTGTTGGGGAATGTATTCTTCTTAAATTGAGAATAGCATTTCTCAGGGGCAGAGATTTGAGTGATTTTTCTCTTCAACTTTCCTCTTCAAATTCTTTCTGCCCTGCTTGAAATCTTCACAATAATCAGACATAACTTTTACAGAAACAAAAAAGGAATCTTTTTTTAAAAAATGAATATTTTAATAATGTATTTTACCTTAATTACACAGATAATTATAGGTTTGCAGACCTGACTTTACAGAATTGGGTTAAAAGCTAAATATGCAAAATGATAAAAGAACAGCTTAAGAAAAAAATCCTAATATAATACAGGATCAATGTGAACACTCCCTGAAGCAACTTTTAAGATCCACAGACACATTTTCACCTGAGCACACCCACCCCCCAATGCTCAGTTCCGGAGCCACTTCAGAATGGAAAGAAACCCTTTCAAAGAGTAGTATAGATTCGCTGTGGACAGGTCTATAATGGAACCACAATTTTCAAGGACTTCTACATGCATTCAGAAAGATGCACAGAAACTATTTGGAATTAGGGCAGGAGGGAAGGAATCCAGACAATTCCCAAGAGTAAAGAAATAAAATTAATTAAGAGGAGCCTCTGCTGAAAGTGGAGATTTAATAGAATGTTCTTTAGTAATTTATGTTATGCCTTCAATAGACTACCTGGCAATAGTGGGCACTCCATAAATATTGGCGGTCATTTCTTAATGCATTCCTGAGGACTACAAATCCCAGAATACACTGCACCCAGTCTTCAGGTCTCTGAGGAATCCCCTGACCTTTCTCCTGGACTGTTTATGAGCAAAGAGAGCTGATAGGGAGAGGGAAAGTAGCTGACCACGCAATTCTCTTGCTGGTACAAGCCCCAGATCCTAGCTTAAGAGGTAGAGTGATTTCAAAACAGAAGAATAAATAGGAAGAGAAAGAGAAGGAAAAAGAACAGGAGGAGGAGTGAGAAAAGAAAAGATCATCCTAATTTTGTTTAGGCAAAGCCCAAGATACCATCAATTGAATCCGCCAAGTTGTGTTCATTTTGCTTACGTGTTTGGTTTCACCCAGCTCTTTGTATTATGACTGATGTCAGTTCCTGCAGATTATGACCTTAAGATGTCTGTTAGTTTCCATTACAGTGAGTTTCAGGTTTGCTGTTTCCAGGGGTGTGTTATTGAGAAGCTAGAAGAGTCATTGCATGCTTTTAAAACGAAAATCCAAATTTCTTTGAGTGGTTCTTCGAGCTGTTTTAGTTTTGTTTTTTGTTTTTTTTTTTTGTTTTTTTTTTGAGAGATTTTCACTGTAGGGCACGTGCGCTCGCCAGACAGACAGAGAGAGACATAGAGACAGAAAGCGAGAAATCACCCCCCAGGGGGAATGGTCACGCCACAATCCCTTCTCCTCCATTCTCCTCTCGGGATCTTGGGCTCGCACGCACACGCACCCGGCGTGAGTTTTAAGCCACCGGGTCCGGGACACGAACCGCGGTCGACTACGTGGGAGTCCAGCAACATAGCCATTACGCTAACTGCTGGTTCCCGAGCTGTTTTAGTTTTAGATCTAGAAAGACATTAAGTGTGGCATCCGAAGTTAGTAGGCAGTTCATCCTTCCTCGTGCCTCGAAACCATACGAAGTATAGATTATCAGGAAGAGAAGTAAAAGACCATGACTAAACAGAGGCCAAGCACAGGACTTTCAGGTAACAGTATTTTATCTGAAGTACGATTCTGAGAGCTGAGAAGAATGCGTCATTCTAGTGAGTTCAAAATGACTGTGTCGTATGCATTAGGTTGAGCCATACAGCCCTGATATTTTTGCAGGTCACACAAAGAAGTGCACAGATGCAGTTTCATATGGCTGATCCCAGGAACTGGATTTACTTATTTATTTATTTATTTATTTCTATCAAACATTGTTGCACACCTACTATGTGCAGATTCTGCTGTGAGGCTCATAAACTGAGTAGGATGTGGCCCTTGATCTCCAAGCGGGTGTGGACAATATGCTTGAGGAACCTGGACACCATGGTGGTTGCTTCAAGAGACAGCTTGTCAGTCCTCTAAGCAGCTCTCAGGTAGGAGAGAGGTGGACAGATGGGCGAGCGAAATGCAGAGGCATGCAGATGTGCATTACTGGGGCTCAGGATCTGACAAATGGGGCTGAAGCCACAGAGGACAGCCACAATTGCCACGAGGTGACGCTGCTGGTCACTGTTTGACTGCCTGGCAGTCTAGATGTTGGAGTGCTGATGAAGGAGCTGTTGGTGTGGCAGCCAGAGTCAGGTGACAGACAGCATGCGGACTCTAGCACCCACAGCGTGAGCTGGCGCTGGTGAAAGCTGATGATCTCAGGGGTTACTGCAAAAACCATTAGCCATGGCTGAAGGAAGCCACAGCTGACAGAAGCCACGTCTGGAAGAAGAAAGAGAATCCAGTTGAGATGGGGTTTCTCACCCTGCCCACAGCACGCAAAACAAGCAAGAAGAGTTTGTTCTTTCATTATAATCCTCATCTGGAAAAGAGATGAGCAACTTTGCAAGGGCCGTTGAGTTTGAAGACCGAATTTCAGAGTGAAGACTCGGATCAGCCATCGGCCAGCCTGAGGATTCCCAGTGAAGACTGCGGTCCCAGCTCAGCATATGCAGTGAAGGACCATTCAGTTATAAGCCCTGACATCTGCTATTAATATAAACCTGCTCAAAGAAAACCAGCCGTTTGCAATTGCTTGAGTTTTCTCAGTGAGTGTGTGTGCATTTTAATTTACCCTGAATTGTTTTGTTTTTGTCAAAAGGAAGGTATCGAAGAGAATCAACAAACATCAAAACCATTTAAAATATTTAAATAACAAAGCAAGATGAATAACCTATTGTGCTACAATTAGGCATAAAACAAGATTAATGAAATACAATTAAGGAAAATATATGGTAATTTAAGCCAACTAAAAGGGAAGAGGAGATTCTCTTTATTCAACCATCAAATTACCAGTGAAGAAAGTTTCATGAACATCTGTTGAGATATTTAATAATAAGCTAAATAAATCAATCAAAAATGCTGTGTCTTATAGTAAGAGGGAAGAAGATCTTCCAAAGTGAGCCACGGAAAACAGGAAACCCTGCAATCATATAACCATTCCTTTTTAATTAGGGAAAACGAGATCTTTGAACACTTGGAATTGCAATCAGTTTATAGGCGGGTGGCGCTACAACCC
>NW_006200903.1:108413-129162 GCF_000334495.1 Tupaia belangeri chinensis | reverse complement strand
AAAAGGCCACTGCCGTTAAACCCTTCCATGATTTGGGGATAAGGTCTTTGCTGGTAATGTACCTCTCAAATATAATCAAGGAACGAGTGGTACTTCCAAAGTCTCACCAAAAAATCAAAATCTTCTTAGAAAGAGGCTTCACTGAAATCCCCCTTGAAATTGATCACTGATACCCGTACACACATAGGTATGTTACAGAGATGTTGTAGAGAGGTGGATGTAAATTGCACCTGTCGGTTCAGACCGGATAGAGGAGTGCAGATGCACATTAGAGATAGATGCAGAGTGTGGGTGTCTGTCCACTCTCCTGATATGTTCCTATTGCCACACACAGACACACACGTGTTCATGAAAGATTTATGAAGATAATTAAATCTATTACCAAATGTTTGCCACAAGAAGTGTACTGCAGGGGAGGGGTGCAAGAAACCCTGTTTCGGATGGTCGCAAGGAGCCTGTTTTCGGGCAGAATCCACAGAGGAGCAAAGGCAGCCCGTGAGCCTCGCCTGAACAGTCAGCAGAGTGCAGCCCGTGGCATAATCTACACTGCAGGCTCCTGATACCTACCCACCCTTGCTAACAGGTTTTCATTGTGATCACTTTTTCAAGTGCACGTCTAACTGCTGTGGCCCAGTCGTGCCCATCGGCCTCTGCTAGGTACCTCCAGTTCTCAGATGCTTTTCCCCCTGCACGGAATGCAGCCACTAGGAGAGCCCCGTTGTTGGAAAGGTCAATCCTTCTGTGGAGATAGAGGTTCCCAGTCCTTTTTTTTTTTTTTTCTTTTTTGAAGTTTTTTTTTCTTTTTGGAGAGGTTTTCGCTATAGGGAGTGTGCGCTCGCCAAACAGACAGTCAGAAACAGAGAGATAGAAAGCGAGAAATCACCCCCCAGGGGGGATGGCCATGCCGCAATCCCTTCTCCTCCATTCTTCTCTTGGGATCTTGGGCACATATGCACACACACCAGAGGTGAGTTTAAGCCACTGGGTCCGGGACTCAAACCACGGTCAACTACATGGGAGTTCAGCGACATAGCTATTACGCTAACTGCTGGTCCCTTCATTTTTCAATTCTTTCCCTTCTAGGCAGTCCAAGGACCGGCTCTCTCCTGCTCCTTAGAGAGCAGATGTGGCCAGGTGGCTTGCTGTGGGTGAGTGTGAGCAGACGTGGTGTGTGTAATTTGGGGGGAGCGCTCAAACAGCAGGGGGAGGCCCTCCAGCGTGCACTTTCCTTCCTCATCAGTCACACGATGCGGTCACTGTGGAGGTGCCACCGAGAGCACAGGGACACCAGCCCTGGCCCTGCAGTGGCCATCGCATCAATAAGAACAAAGTTTGTTGCTTTAAGCCCCTGAGTTTTGGAGCTTCCAGGGCAGCACGGTCAGAGCTATCCTGACAGATTGAAATCCCAACAGTAAATTAACCAAATTTCAGGCCAAGTTGTAAGTCAATCTCTTGTAAGTGTAGTTAATATAACACGGTTTCCCAAGGCCTCATCAATCTTGGAGCAATTGAAAACATTGAACATCTAAATCTTCCAAGCTAAAGAACAGATCCTGCCACTGTGGATGCTCCACTGAGGTACAAAATGCAGGAATAGAGTCTTGTCTTGTCAACATTCTTTTTTTTTTTTTTTTTTTTGGGAGGTTTTTGCCTAAGGGGTGTGGCGCCCTGCCATAGGGCGTGTACGCTCGCCGGAAAGACAGAGACAGAGAGACAGAAAGCGAGAAAGCGAGAAATCACCCCCCAAGGGGGGATGGCCACACCGCAATCCCTTCTCCTCCATTCTCCTCTCGGAATCTTGGACACGCACGCACACACGCCCAGCATGAGTTTAAGCCACCAGGTCCAGGACTCGAACTGCGGTCGACTACGTGGGAGTCCAGTGACATAGCCATTACGCTAACTGCTGGTCCCTCTTGTCAACATTCTTCAAAAGAAGGATCAGAAGGGCACTGCAGAAATCAGCCCAGCATAGCTGGCGGACAGCACACACCCAGAGCAGCTCCACAGAGCGTGAAGCAGCCTCACTCCGACCCCTGGCTGGGGGGTCTGAGCAGAACTTGACCCCAACCAGAGAACTGGCTGAAGCCCAGATCACTCTGGATGGCCCGTACAGATCCCAGAACGTACAGTAAATTCAGGGGGTTTATTATTAGTGTTTAACATACAACCCTGTGCAGCAATGTTTACATAATGAGAAGTACGAACGTCTGAGCAAGGGAAGGAAAAAAGGAAGCTCTACATGCAACATCTGACTCAAGTCATTTTGCCCTTAAGAAACTATCAAATCTCCGGTGAAAGAAGAGAGACTGGAGCATCAACACCCGCTTGTAGCTGTCTGTCTGTTGTGAGGACAAGGCGGGTAATACCCATCACCCTCGATGCTAGGCCCCTTCAGGCTGCCAGACACGTGACCTGAGACCACAGACACCAAGGCAGCTTAGTGGCTGATGGTGGCAACCAGCACTTGCTGGGTTTGCGTGTCAGCCCGACCACATCCCTGGTTTCTCTGAAAAGCTGGAGCCAAGGACTGTGCCACCACGTGTCCCCCAGGCCAGTACTTCCTATTGTGACCTCAGGACCACCCCTCCCGTCAGTGCTCCATTACCCTGAGCGTGGAGTCTGTTACAGGAAAGGAAGCGCCTTACTCCGTGCCTAGCTGCTGAGCATAGACACAGCTGCAGCAGTGGTGGGCTTCGAGGCCAACCCCCCCCCAATTCCAGTGGATTCTGAACCACAGCCCTGAAATGAAGAATATTTGGCCTTGTTCTTGGCCCGGAATCTTTGTGGAGAGGACCCTGCCAGCCCCGTCACTCCGTTTCTGTGCCAAGGTTGGCCCATGGATGTCGCTCACCTGTTTCAACCCCTGACGCATACTTTTTTCTTTATTAGCACTGATTTATCCATTGTGAAGTGTTCTGCCTGGAAGCCCTTTCAATCGCCCCGAGGCACTGCCGGCATTCTTAAAGAGGCAGGGCTTTTGTTTGACCGCAAAAAGCTCTCAGAGCTTTGGGGAAGCTGAGCAGGTCTGCCCCAGGTAGCAGAGAGGATCTTGGTCTAACAAAAGCTTTGGAAGCCCCCCCCCAACACATACACCCCAGGCAGAAATAGTTCTGGACCCCCTGAAATCTTGTTCTTATGGCCAGAGCATTCTGTCCGGGGAGGGGTGACCTAGGTTGGCCACTTACATGCTTTGGAAATCAACCTCAGGTTGCAAGGAGCTGCTTGCCTGTCTTGGACCAGTGAGTTCATTTCCATTTTAAATTCTAACTCTACTCCTGCAGAACAGCGTGACTACATCAGTGGGCAGATGGAGGGCCAGAGGGAGACCTGCCCCCAACTTGTACCCAGCATGCTGGAGCACAGGCTCAACGGAGTGCAGCCCCCTTTACTTCTTTTCATTTTACATTGTCTTCACCTCCAGGAAGTCACTTTGGGACCCCAGGGAAGTGACATGGCTTGGGATAGCAGAGAAGGGACAGCTCCCACGCTGTGGAGAACTGAGTGGGACTGGCTTGTACTGGGAGTCTAGGGGAGGGTTCAAGCTACCGGAACTGCTTGTTGGAGAAAAGAGATACTCAGAAAGTGGCAGAAAGCATGGCCAAACGTCATGGCGTCAGCTCACCTCTCCACCAGGTCTCATCCTCCCCAGGCTCACACTAGGAGGGAACCCGGAAACCAGGGCATGTGAAGACCCGGGCCTGTCTCCGCACAGCGAGGGCAGCCCTGGCCTCCCTGGAGCAGGAACAACGTGTGCTCTGCTCTTTCTTTCATGAACTCCTCTTGAGAGGAGTCAGCTGTGGAATAGTCTCCTTGAGACGGAATCTCAGAAACTGAGCCCTCCTGAAGAAGGAAAGTCTGAAACCTGGAGGGGGAGAGAGGGAGGGCCTAGGCGGTACCTTGGAAGCAGATGACCAGACAGTGAAACCACATCAGCAAATAATTCAAGGAATCTGGGCTTGAGGTTAGCCAGGAGGCTACCCCCTAATATTACCAGCTCCCTTTTGTGCACCCAAACTCAGATCATGATATTAAATTACCCTCAAATGTGCTGAGTTAATAATTAATCCAGCCCCTGGCTGGACCTCAGTTTCCAGACAGGGAATAACTAGCCTTACTCGAAGCGGTTATAGAGGGCACCCCCTCATGTTGGCAGCTCCCTACTTAAACTTCCCTGCCTGGCAGAGCAGAAACACTGTGAGAAGCATTTCTGAAGGGTGAGACTATTCTAACTTGACTTGTGTGAAAGGCAACATCAGGAGTTATGACTTCCTGTAGCTTTGATCTCATTATCCCAGTCTATCATCGGGAGGGGCTGATAACATTTATAGTTTGTGGTTAGATGCCTTGGCCAGGCTTCCCAGAGTGCCTCCAGGAGCCCATGTTAATTATTTACTGGTCTTAACAGGCTCCTCCTGAACAGTTCACCCCTCGGGGCTGCTGCCAACTAAAAGCCCCCAGGTCCGGATCACACAGCTTGTTCCCACGGACCTGAACCTGGCGAAAGGAATCACGAACGATCTGCCAATCATTCCCCAAGGTCTCTGCTTCACACAGTTTGGTCAGTGAACCAGCAGCAGAACTCCCTCAGGTCTGCCCCAGCCATCGATGGAAGCTGACCTGTTTCTTTACGGCAGACGCTCCATAAGGATTCTCACGGTTGGGTATGGTGTCACCCGGTGGCACTCAAGCCACTTCATGTGGTGGCCAGCAGGACTGAGGACCAGGCCCTCTAGGATGTAAAGGAAAGCACAGGCTAGAACACGAGAAGACACATCATAACTAACTAGCATGGCACCGGTGTTTTGCAAGAGCATGCTCTCCCACGAGGCCGTTCTCTCTCCAACAGTTCTTTGGGAGAAGTAGTACAGCCCTCAGGGGCTGAGTGACAAGCCAACTGCACATCCTCCCTGGTAAAGATGAGGACAGGCGACCCCACTGTGCCCAGGCTCACCTCCGAGCTGCCTCATGACTTCATCCTGTAGGCGGCATGGTCCCAGCTCTTCCTCTAATGCTGACTTTCTAGGTGACCTTTGTTGACCCTGGGGCAGCTCACACTCCCCCATGCTGGAAGCCTTCCCCAGCATTTGTGGTTGTGATGAATGCCTGCAGGGCTCTCTGAACACACACAACCTCCTGTTAATGAGAAGCAGAACTAGGAGACGGGATGTGGTCTCCCTGCCCCAAGTTAGTCAAGCTCTGGGCCTTAGTCACCAGGCTTCCTGCTGGTCTCTTGTCAGCATGGTGACATGGAAAAGGCATGGCTAGTTTCCGCTCTCAAGTTCAGCACAGGGTCCAGCACAGCTCTTTGCATGCAAGAAGCACAGAATCAATGCGTATTGAATGAATCCAGAGTATAAAATTCCCTTTTTATAGACAGGCTGCAAATAGTAAGATCTCTCAAGGAGAAAGTTAAGTAAGAATTGCTATAACATGTTTTGTTGATTCTCGGTGTTTTTGAGCTTCAGCCAACAAAGCAGCTGATGGGAGAAGATGGAGATGCTGCTAGTGAAGGCATCAGAACCATCGCGACGGGCCCATCTGGACTTCCGCAGACAGCCAAGACACTTCCTCCTCTCATCCCCCCATGCAGAAAAACAAACTATTCTATTATCAACAGGCTGCACCAGAACTTTTATGGGACCTTTTGCCTTTGTGAGACTATCCTGTCATAATAGGTTTCTGTAGGCCACACTATGGGTTCAATTCCCCCCTCCCCAGATTCTTGTGTTGAAGGGTTAGCCCCCAGTAGCTCAGAATGTGATTATATTTGGAGAGAGGACCTTTAAGGAGGGATTAAGTTAAATGAGGCCATTTGAGTGGCTCTAATTCAATTTGACTGATGACTTCGTGAGAAGAGAAAATTCAGACATAAAGAGAGACACCATGCCTCAGCAGGAGACATGATGGTTAAGGCACTGCATCCCACACTGCCAGCTCTGCAGTCCAAATCCCAGACCCTGCAACATGAAAATCACACTGCGTAAGTGTGTGTGCGCCCAAAATCCCAAGAGGAGAATGAAGCATGGCCATTCCCTCTGGGGAGGAATGATTTCTCACTTTCCCTCTCTCTCTGTTTCTCTATAGTGAACACATGCATTCTATGGAAAAAAAAAAAAAAACTAGAAAAACGAAAGAAAGGAAGAAAGAAAGAAAGAAAGAAAGAAAGAAAGAGAGAGAAAGGAAGAAAGAAAGAGAGAGAGAGAAAAGAAAAGAAAACAGAAAACATAGTAGACACGTGTGAGAAGAGAAGAAGTGACAAGAAGGTTGCCCTCTCCAAGATAAGGACAAAAATCTCAGAAGAAACCACCTAGCTGGCATCTAGGTCTTGGACTTCCAGACTCCAGAACCGTGAGGAAATACCTTTCTGTTGTGTGAGACACCCCTGTCTGTGGGATTTTGTCGTGGCAGCCCTAGCAAACTTACTATGCCCCCTAAAATGTTCATGCATTTCTGATACATTAAGAAAAACTTAAAACATTTGACCCTTAAATTTTTTTTTTGTCCAGATCTTAATAGAAATCGAGATATTATTATAGGCCCCCAAAGTATTATGAACCTTGAGTGGTGAGCTTCCTGTGTGTCTGACAGAGAAGTCAGCCTTGGTGAGCAGAAGATCACAGAAAGAAATTGAGCAGTGTCAGGATGAAACCAGGTTTCTATCCCTGCTTTCCTCGCAGGTTGCTTTGGCTCCAAGCTCACATTTTCTTATGGTCTGAAGTGAGACCACAGAAGTGAAAGAGTTTGGTCATCTTATAACCCAGCCTCCTCAGAGAGTCTTTGAGGGGTGAGTCACTTTGGAAATGTTCTCATCGATGCCGATTGAGAAGTCAGCAGTGCAGGCCTCAGAGAACTACTCACAGCCAGAGCAATGTCAGCCCCAGGTGTCTGCCCGGGCAGTGGGCGTCGTGGAGTCCCTTTCATGAAACTCACTTATGCATTTAAAATCAAACTCAGATATCAGAGGTGGGACTGACTGGAAGGAGGTCACAGAGAGTACTTTATTTAGCATGAAACAATTACATAAATTTTATGTGCACCTTTGATGAGACGGGGCCTGTTAATTAGAGCTTTTGTCTTCACTGTGACAATGGCTTCCTGTCTGGCAAGGCTGAGGTGGAGTTGGGCCGAAGGCAAGAAAATTCTGCAGTGGAATGTGGGTCTATCTAGGACAGAAGGGCTGTGAGCGTGTCTGGTAGGAAGAGGGTGTCTACGAGGGCACAGGCATGGAACAGGCTGGTGAGCCCGAGGTGAGCGAGTGGGCCAGGGTTGAGTGAGGGATGTGAAAAGGGCGCTAAGACTAAGAAGTAGAAGGAAGGGTCCTGGGGAGGGGGTTTAATGTCACCAAGAACCTTCAACTTTATCCTGTGGACAAACTAGAGCCGTTAGGGGATTGTAAGGAGCAAGAAAACATAGTTTACATGTGAGAAATATTCCTTGACGTGGTAGAAAACAGACTGAAGTGGCTTTCCCTTCAGCTTCTCCCTCTCCCATTGCTGCATACAGGAGTGAACCTGGGAACGCCTTGGGCCCGCAGCGTTCTCCTCAGAGACACCCGGTCCGCCCAATCCCTGCTTTCTCTACTTGTCAGTCAGTCTGTCTGTTCTTTCTCAATCCACTGCCGCTTCCACTTGGGGTTCCATGTCCCTTGGCCTTGAAGCTGAAGAAGGTGGATCATGGCATGAAGATCCTCTCAGAGGTGCCCCTTCCTTTGGGAGAAATGAAAGTGGGTTTTTTTCTTATTTTTTACATTCAATCACTGTATATCTTTATAACATTGAAAATGAATTTTCCCACCATGAATACCCTTTATGTCAAAGAAATTACTATATTATTTAAACTTAATTACTTCCTCACTTCAAATATCACCTCACTGGGGGTTAGGTCTCCAACATATAAACTTGGGAGAACAAAATTGAGTAGAAACTTTTGCTCTTTGCACTGTCTCATATCCAAGATGAGCTTCTCCAATGTCCATCTAGGCCCTTCCTCGGAGAAGGAGAGAGGTGGGGAAGGTAACTGTCAACACTAAATTTCCTCTTGTCTGCAATGACAGCTATGGGGCTCATACGGGCCACATTTACCTGCCCAGTTCCCACTTACCACATGGATTCAGGGCTGAGTTTCACAAAGCTCTATTCCCAGGAGATCCTGGTGTTTCCCAGAGCATAAGATGTGAACCTAGATATATTGTGGTGACCAGTGGTTCCCCAAAGATGTCTACATCCTAATCTCCAAAACCTGTGCATATGCCACCCTATAAGCACCTCACACCATGACCCACCCCCAGTCTCAGCCAGCCTGGATCATGGACATGCACATGCATGCCAGGTGTGCACGGGGAGGTCCCAGGACACTGACCCAGGACCTCTCTGTAGAGGTTCAATTTCATTACCACTGTACTACCACCTGGCCCTGCATCAAGTTCATCCAGTAAATCCATAGTCATTTGTTTAGCATCACTAAGAAACGAATATATTATGTAAGAAGCAGCATCTTGTACACCCCTGGACACGCACACTGTCTCTCCTGGTGTGTGATCATTCTGCAGGCAAGATCATTATCCAGCAAGTCCACATCCAAATCACTGTACTCCCAGCATCTTGATCTTAATAGACATTTTAGTAGTAAATTGGGAGAGCTTGCATCAGAAGACGCTAGCCCAGTGCAATTTAAACCCAAAGTCCACTACTGGAGTTTGATAGATTTTTAAAGATATTCAGAACAAGAATAGTTGCCATGGCAAAATACCATAAATATCACTTAAACAATTCTCAGAGATGCTATTGCCTAAATAATTCATTGCAGTGTTGCTGTGGTTTGCTGTCTTATAGGTAAACACGGGCTGTCTGTGATCTTTTATAAGATGGTTGAATCTGGGCCAGCAGGTGGCATGGTGGTTAAGGTGCTAGACTCCCCCATGGCTGACCGTGGTTCAAATTCCGAACCTGGTGGCTTGCCTTCTCACTTTCCCTTTTTTTTCTCTCTCTCTCTGGTCAAATTAAAACTAATAATAAAGACAACAAATGGGAATTAATTAATTAATTTTTAAAAAGGTAGTTGAATCTATATAAATGGACCATAGTCGTGTTCACGTTAGTCCTTTTACTTATTTTTATTTTTATTTTTGGAGAGGTTTTTGCTATAGGACGGATGCACTCTCCAGATAGACAGAGAGAGACAGAGAGACAGAAAGTGAGAAATCACTCCCCAGAGGAGATGACCACGTCGCAATCCCTTCTCCTCAATTCTCCTCTTGAGATCTTGGGTACATGCGCCCGGCATGAGTTTAAGCCACCAGGTCCAGAACTCGAACTGCAGTCAACTACATGGGAGTCCAGCGACAGAGCCATTATACCAACTGCTGGTCCCCATATTGATCCTTTTAAATATGATATTCAGAGCTTCCAAGGAAATCCTTTTAATCTTAAGTGAGTTCTGTATTCTTGACACAATTAAATAATATCCATGTTGCCCAAGTCATTGGTGAGAAATTAAAAGACGACAGTTTTCAGCTCTTTACATGGAAAGAAGTTCTGTGCATGAGAGCTGGGAAATGGGACGATAAAGTGGGCCATTACGAGAATTAAACAGGACGGTGTGAGATACTGATGAGATCTTTCCTGTAGAAGATACTCGAGAATGCAGCTTATGCCATGAGGCCGGCACCTCCTGGGAATGATCGCAGCTGCCTGGGGCTGCAGCAGAGAAGGCCTTGTTCTCACCTACGATTCCTTGTGCCTCCATAGAAGAGGCAGGCCAAATGGGTTAGAGATTTTGCCATTGAGAGAACAGGGAGCATCAGGCTGATCATTTTTTATTTATTATCAGAAAACACTGAGTTTGAAGAATCAAAAAACATAAATCCCTCATCTCTCCATGGGACCGCTCCTTTAACCTTCCCTTGTAGGTCTGGGATGCCATCTATAAGTGTGAAAATGGTGAACACAAGTCCTGTACTCCAAATCCAAGAAAGAGAAAGACTGACTATTCTTCAGCAGCAGTAACAGTAACCACTGTAACCAGCCTCAAACCCATTTGGAGCCATCAACAACATCTTCACACTGGTGACCACACTTCTGAAAGCCAACCCATCGACAACAGCTAAGATCCCACAAAACACAATTCCACAGCTAAAGGACAACTAACCCGGCCTCTGAAAGTCCTCCACTCCCTGAAAACCACACTCTCAAAACCCTGTAAAGGGGCCAGCAGATGGCCTAAAGATTACATTGCTGGACTCCCATGTAGCCAACCATGGTTCTAGTCCTAGACCCGGCAGCTTAAAACTCATGCTGGGCATGTATGCATCCATGCCCAAAATCCTGGGAGGAGACTGGAAGGAGAAGGGAATGTGGTGTAGCCATCCTGCTGGGGGAGTGATTTCTCACTTCCAGTCTCTCTGTCTCTATAGTGAGCACATGTACCCTATAGCAAAACTCTCTCTAAAACAAACAAGTGCACACACACAACACTGTATACAATCAGTAGAGAGACTGATTATTTTAAGAGAGACTCAAGTGTCCAGCAAGCACAGTCCTTCCTTGCTTAGAGAGCCTAATACTCGGATTTTGTTTCCGTAGTTGTGACCCCTTTCTTCAACAATAGTTGCTATCTCTTGTTTGAAAGTAACTGAGGGGGTGGGGCTGGCAGGTGGCATGGTGGTTAAAGCACTGGACTCCTACATGGCCAACCACAGTTTGAGTCCTGGACCTGACACCTTGCTTTCCCACTCTCTTTCTCTCTTTCTCTCTGGTTAACTTGAAAAATAGTAATACTAAATAAAATTAAGTAAATAAAAAAGTTATTAAAAACTGTATTGTTTGTTAAACTAGTCTGCAGAGTGTTTCATGAATACTTTATCAAATTGTGAAAGTTCAAGTCCAAATAATTTTTAAAGAGAAAAAGGGTTCCCCAAAGATGTCTACATCCTAATCTCCAAAACCTGTGCATATGCCACCCTATAAGCACCTCACACCATGACCCACCCCCAGTCTCAGCCAGCCTGGATCATGGACATGCACATGCATGCCAGGTGTGCACGGGGAGGTCCCAGGACACTGACCCAGGACCTCTCTGTAGAGGTTCAATTTCATTACCACTGTACTACCACCTGGCCCTGCATCAAGTTCATCCAGTAAATCCATAGTCATTTGTTTAGCATCACTAAGAAACGAATATATTATGTAAGAAGCAGCATCTTGTACACCCCTGGACACGCACACTGTCTCTCCTGGTGTGTGATCATTCTGCAGGCAAGATCATTATCCAGCAAGTCCACATCCAAATCACTGTACTCCCAGCATCTTGATCTTAATAGACATTTTAGTAGTAAATTGGGAGAGCTTGCATCAGAAGACGCTAGCCCAGTGCAATTTAAACCCAAAGTCCACTACTGGAGTTTGATAGATTTTTAAAGATATTCAGAACAAGAATAGTTGCCATGGCAAAATACCATAAATATCACTTAAACAATTCTCAGAGATGCTATTGCCTAAATAATTCATTGCAGTGTTGCTGTGGTTTGCTGTCTTATAGGTAAACACGGGCTGTCTGTGATCTTTTATAAGATGGTTGAATCTGGGCCAGCAGGTGGCATGGTGGTTAAGGTGCTAGACTCCCCCATGGCTGACCGTGGTTCAAATTCCGAACCTGGTGGCTTGCCTTCTCACTTTCCCTTTTTTTTCTCTCTCTCTCTGGTCAAATTAAAACTAATAATAAAGACAACAAATGGGAATTAATTAATTAATTTTTAAAAAGGTAGTTGAATCTATATAAATGGACCATAGTCGTGTTCACGTTAGTCCTTTTACTTATTTTTATTTTTATTTTTGGAGAGGTTTTTGCTATAGGACGGATGCACTCTCCAGATAGACAGAGAGAGACAGAGAGACAGAAAGTGAGAAATCACTCCCCAGAGGAGATGACCACGTCGCAATCCCTTCTCCTCAATTCTCCTCTTGAGATCTTGGGTACATGCGCCCGGCATGAGTTTAAGCCACCAGGTCCAGAACTCGAACTGCAGTCAACTACATGGGAGTCCAGCGACAGAGCCATTATACCAACTGCTGGTCCCCATATTGATCCTTTTAAATATGATATTCAGAGCTTCCAAGGAAATCCTTTTAATCTTAAGTGAGTTCTGTATTCTTGACACAATTAAATAATATCCATGTTGCCCAAGTCATTGGTGAGAAATTAAAAGACGACAGTTTTCAGCTCTTTACATGGAAAGAAGTTCTGTGCATGAGAGCTGGGAAATGGGACGATAAAGTGGGCCATTACGAGAATTAAACAGGACGGTGTGAGATACTGATGAGATCTTTCCTGTAGAAGATACTCGAGAATGCAGCTTATGCCATGAGGCCGGCACCTCCTGGGAATGATCGCAGCTGCCTGGGGCTGCAGCAGAGAAGGCCTTGTTCTCACCTACGATTCCTTGTGCCTCCATAGAAGAGGCAGGCCAAATGGGTTAGAGATTTTGCCATTGAGAGAACAGGGAGCATCAGGCTGATCATTTTTTATTTATTATCAGAAAACACTGAGTTTGAAGAATCAAAAAACATAAATCCCTCATCTCTCCATGGGACCGCTCCTTTAACCTTCCCTTGTAGGTCTGGGATGCCATCTATAAGTGTGAAAATGGTGAACACAAGTCCTGTACTCCAAATCCAAGAAAGAGAAAGACTGACTATTCTTCAGCAGCAGTAACAGTAACCACTGTAACCAGCCTCAAACCCATTTGGAGCCATCAACAACATCTTCACACTGGTGACCACACTTCTGAAAGCCAACCCATCGACAACAGCTAAGATCCCACAAAACACAATTCCACAGCTAAAGGACAACTAACCCGGCCTCTGAAAGTCCTCCACTCCCTGAAAACCACACTCTCAAAACCCTGTAAAGGGGCCAGCAGATGGCCTAAAGATTACATTGCTGGACTCCCATGTAGCCAACCATGGTTCTAGTCCTAGACCCGGCAGCTTAAAACTCATGCTGGGCATGTATGCATCCATGCCCAAAATCCTGGGAGGAGACTGGAAGGAGAAGGGAATGTGGTGTAGCCATCCTGCTGGGGGAGTGATTTCTCACTTCCAGTCTCTCTGTCTCTATAGTGAGCACATGTACCCTATAGCAAAACTCTCTCTAAAACAAACAAGTGCACACACACAACACTGTATACAATCAGTAGAGAGACTGATTATTTTAAGAGAGACTCAAGTGTCCAGCAAGCACAGTCCTTCCTTGCTTAGAGAGCCTAATACTCGGATTTTGTTTCCGTAGTTGTGACCCCTTTCTTCAACAATAGTTGCTATCTCTTGTTTGAAAGTAACTGAGGGGGTGGGGCTGGCAGGTGGCATGGTGGTTAAAGCACTGGACTCCTACATGGCCAACCACAGTTTGAGTCCTGGACCTGACACCTTGCTTTCCCACTCTCTTTCTCTCTTTCTCTCTGGTTAACTTGAAAAATAGTAATACTAAATAAAATTAAGTAAATAAAAAAGTTATTAAAAACTGTATTGTTTGTTAAACTAGTCTGCAGAGTGTTTCATGAATACTTTATCAAATTGTGAAAGTTCAAGTCCAAATAATTTTTAAAGAGAAAAAGGAAAAGAAAGAAGCAAAGTGAGCCACTTATCTTAGGGAAAGTCAGTGGCATGCTGATAAATTTTTAACAACAATTTCTCAGAATAAAAAAAAAAAAGAAATCCTGGTTAAGCCACCAGGTCCAGAACTCGAACTGCAGTCAACTACATGGGAGTCCAGCGACAGAGCCATTATACCAACTGCTGGTCCCCATATTGATCCTTTTAAATATGATATTCAGAGCTTCCAAGGAAATCCTTTTAATCTTAAGTGAGTTCTGTATTCTTGACACAATTAAATAATATCCATGTTGCCCAAGTCATTGGTGAGAAATTAAAAGACGACAGTTTTCAGCTCTTTACATGGAAAGAAGTTCTGTGCATGAGAGCTGGGAAATGGGACGATAAAGTGGGCCATTACGAGAATTAAACAGGACGGTGTGAGATACTGATGAGATCTTTCCTGTAGAAGATACTCGAGAATGCAGCTTATGCCATGAGGCCGGCACCTCCTGGGAATGATCGCAGCTGCCTGGGGCTGCAGCAGAGAAGGCCTTGTTCTCACCTACGATTCCTTGTGCCTCCATAGAAGAGGCAGGCCAAATGGGTTAGAGATTTTGCCATTGAGAGAACAGGGAGCATCAGGCTGATCATTTTTTATTTATTATCAGAAAACACTGAGTTTGAAGAATCAAAAAACATAAATCCCTCATCTCTCCATGGGACCGCTCCTTTAACCTTCCCTTGTAGGTCTGGGATGCCATCTATAAGTGTGAAAATGGTGAACACAAGTCCTGTACTCCAAATCCAAGAAAGAGAAAGACTGACTATTCTTCAGCAGCAGTAACAGTAACCACTGTAACCAGCCTCAAACCCATTTGGAGCCATCAACAACATCTTCACACTGGTGACCACACTTCTGAAAGCCAACCCATCGACAACAGCTAAGATCCCACAAAACACAATTCCACAGCTAAAGGACAACTAACCCGGCCTCTGAAAGTCCTCCACTCCCTGAAAACCACACTCTCAAAACCCTGTAAAGGGGCCAGCAGATGGCCTAAAGATTACATTGCTGGACTCCCATGTAGCCAACCATGGTTCTAGTCCTAGACCCGGCAGCTTAAAACTCATGCTGGGCATGTATGCATCCATGCCCAAAATCCTGGGAGGAGACTGGAAGGAGAAGGGAATGTGGTGTAGCCATCCTGCTGGGGGAGTGATTTCTCACTTCCAGTCTCTCTGTCTCTATAGTGAGCACATGTACCCTATAGCAAAACTCTCTCTAAAACAAACAAGTGCACACACACAACACTGTATACAATCAGTAGAGAGACTGATTATTTTAAGAGAGACTCAAGTGTCCAGCAAGCACAGTCCTTCCTTGCTTAGAGAGCCTAATACTCGGATTTTGTTTCCGTAGTTGTGACCCCTTTCTTCAACAATAGTTGCTATCTCTTGTTTGAAAGTAACTGAGGGGGTGGGGCTGGCAGGTGGCATGGTGGTTAAAGCACTGGACTCCTACATGGCCAACCACAGTTTGAGTCCTGGACCTGACACCTTGCTTTCCCACTCTCTTTCTCTCTTTCTCTCTGGTTAACTTGAAAAATAGTAATACTAAATAAAATTAAGTAAATAAAAAAGTTATTAAAAACTGTATTGTTTGTTAAACTAGTCTGCAGAGTGTTTCATGAATACTTTATCAAATTGTGAAAGTTCAAGTCCAAATAATTTTTAAAGAGAAAAAGGAAAAGAAAGAAGCAAAGTGAGCCACTTATCTTAGGGAAAGTCAGTGGCATGCTGATAAATTTTTAACAACAATTTCTCAGAATAAAAAAAAAAAAGAAATCCTGGCATATGGCTTTTGCCAATTCCTGTGGTGTAAATACTCCCACCATAACGTATTTCAAGCTACCAAGGAAACATGAATCTTCTCACACAAAAAAAGATTAAAAATTGGCTCCTATGAGTTGGTCTAAGCTAAAAACAGTATCCTACTGACTAAGGGAGAGAGTGCCAGGGTAGAAAAGAGCCATCATTATCCCGTGGTAGAGTGGGCATCGTTGTCCAGATCTCACATGCCCAGGCACTGTTCTCCCATGAGAGCCACAGCAAGATACCTGATGGCTGCTTCACATCAACAGAAAATCAGCACATCATACATATGGCACCACAGAGAGTGAGTTGTCCTGAAAGAGGGGCATGGTTCTGCCCAACCAGGAGGAGACAGCCAAATACCACAGAGAGATCAAGAAGGGAACAGATTTCCCCGTTTCTTCCTTAATCATCTGGCATCAGGTCAGAAGGCCAGACCCAACATCCTCCATATTCTAAGCCATGAGAGACACATTTCCAGCCTGCCTAGAGAGCTTCCAAACAAATGTGGGGCTGAACCTTTAAAGTGAACAGGCCTGTACCTTTCCCCCCCCTCTTTTATTTATTTATTTAGAGAGATTTTTGCTATAGGGTACATGGACACCCCAGAGAGACAGAGAGTATCCCCAGGGGTATGGCCATGTTGCAATCCCTTCTCCTCTGTTCTCCTCTCTGGATTTTGGGCACACACGCACTCACACCCTGTGTGAGTTTTAAGCCGCTGGGTCTGGGACTCGAACCATGGTCGACCATGTGGGAGTACAGTGATGTAACCATTATGTCATCTGCTGGTCAGTAGACCTGCATCTTAATAACAAAATGAGATGGCTTTAGTAACTGATCATGCCTCGAAGTTGTGAGATCCAAATGAGATTGTAGGAAGAAAGCTTATTCCCTGGAGTGAAAGGTCGATATGGCTCAAGAGAGCCAGATGTAGTAAGATTTTGTACTTGCAAGAGTGAGGTCCCTGTCACAGCACTGCACTAGACAGAGGCTCAAAAGCATGAGCTTTTGAAACCCCTTGCCAGCAAGCCCCAAGCCCCCTACTCCTGTATATGAATTCTTCCCTTAGGTCCATCCTCACTTTAAAATGACCTCTCAGACATTGCACAAGCCGATGTGAGTTTAGGTTGGTGTGAGTGTTGGTGTCATGCCAAGCTCTGCTTCATGGAGTAATTCAGGGATCCAGGACATTAGCATTTCTGCTACCTTTGCTGTGTAGCATCCAGAATCAAGTCACCCCGGGCAATGACCTTCTTCCAGCAGATGATGAAACAGCATAGAAGTTCGGAAATGCGAAGCGTCTGTTGTTCAGGCCTCACGATGGCACGCGTCAATGCTGCCCAGCTCTCACTGACAAGTATTTATAGCCATGCCTACTTGCAAGGAAGCTGGGAATGTAATCCAGCTGGTGATTCAGGAAGAGAAGGAAATGGATTAGCTTCGGAATTGTATTTTCTCCACAATTGCTCTCCTGAAAATGTAATCACTCCCAGTATCCCACAGTTTTCACTTCTGCCCTTTTCTCTCATGCACATTTGTGTATTCCTCACAAAACCATTAGCTGCTTTATGAACTGCTTATTCCCCAGGTGTCTCGTGGAAATCTTCCCTGGTCAGCTGATACTTCTACTCCATGAACGGTAATGGCTGCATTGCAGGCCATCAGATGTGGGTCCCGTTCTGTGATGAGTCAGCCTACCATGTGACAGGGACTTTCTTGTGCAGACACTTTTTTCCCCCTTCTTTATCTGAATATCTCATTTATTTGTATTCTTTTTGGAGTAAATCATGTGCTTGGTGTTTTGAAGCATTTTCTGAACATCCTGATGGCATGAAAACAAGCATGGAGCTTTGAATACTGGGATGGGTAGAGATGAGCACAACTTAAATAACCATACACATCAGTAAAAAGTTGCCAACTGAGAAAGACAGAGAAGGGACTTGGTGACGTCAAGATTTTCACAGACGAACTTGACCAAGTGATGGTGGAGCTGGAGGCCTTGGGCATGCCAGGCTTCCCTGTAAAATTACTATTTTACTTAAGGCCTGAGGACAGTCCCAAGTCTTTTTAATTGTGTAGTCTCACCTCCTCTTGCCAGTAGTTTAAAATCTGATGCTTCAAAAACTTAAATTAAAAGAGAAGGTATTTTGAATCTGAGCAACATCAATAGCAAAGGAAATATGTCTAAACTCCACTTCAAGCTAAGGTGTCCCAGTGGAGGTTGGCACAGGAGAGTGTTTCCAGAGCACATATGCTCTCCCTGGAGAGGACCAGATTGATGGCGTTGGCATCCCACCATGCCAATCAAGGGCCTTTGGATCAAGGACCCAGACTGAGCCCAGCCCATTCCAGTCAGGGGGCAAGTGCTCTCAGTGGTGCAACTCTGCCACCCAGCTGGCCCAAAAGGCCGCAGTCCATGTGCCTCTGTGAAGTCTGACCAGAGTCGAAGGGCTTTAAATGACTTGACCCAGTTGTTCCAGGCTGTGGGATCCTTTCTGCTTCCCATTCAATATTCCCGCCAAATCCATCTCACATCAAAAACTTGACATCATGGCAGGAAAAATAACTCACTTGAATGAACTGAATCACTAGTTGCAAATATAACCTGCAGGCATTTAGAAGTGAGGTGGTTCTAATCCCAAAAAATAGACACGGCAATTTGATGGCTTTGATCAACTATTACAGGAACTTTTTATGAGGGGACCAGTTGCTTCATCCCAAAGAGGCCTAAAGAAATAATGAGTTGTTTTTTTTTTAATTGGTGAACTTCATTTTGCAATGCAAAATTCTTTCTTTCAAGGAGTGTTTAATAATTTGGATGCTAGGAAGTATGAGCAATTTTCAAAATCAGAGGCTCATGTTCAGAAAACTATACATCTTTTGCACTAATAGACATTTACATTCTATGATCAAACATGTACCACTGTCAATGACAAAGAATTTTGTTCTGGTCTTAAAAATGACATGAGAGCAGGACTGGCCGCTGGCACGGAGGTTACACAGGACACCCCGGGAGGCTGAGGCTGACCCACAGGGAAAGGTTGCGGACGCTGAGTGGCTGAAGCTGGAGATGGATCCTGGCATCAAGAACCTGTCAGGAGTGCTGTCTCTGTCTCTCTATCTCTGTGTCTCTCTTATTCATGGAATACACAAGTAAACCTTCTATAAAAATGACATGAGAGGTAGGCTTAGCAAGCCAAGACCTCTTCCCTATGGTCACATTATTTTCTGCCCCATGCTTTCCACAAAGGAGACCCTGCCGATCTTACGGCTGCTGAGAAAGGGCCCCAGCACTCTACACGATGTGCAGAGACTCCCCGGGGATCCTCTAGTAACGGGCATTGACCGACTTCTGTGAGCCAGAGCCTGGGGAAGGTGCCATCTAAGCCCCCCTAGTCAAGGATGTGAACAACCTCACCATGGCTCTGCCCCCCACTCCCACACCCACTGCCATTCTCCCAGGTGGGACAAGCCTGATGTGTGACTCCAGGGGCAATGGAGGGAACCCTTCAGTGCGCAAGTGAATTGAGCTGATGTATCTGTCTATATGGGTTATTTCAAAAGCAACCAAAATGACAGAGAGTAAGGACCTTGAGCTGGGCGCCTTGGGTCTGAATCCCAACTCTGTCACCTACTAGCTGACGGACTTTGGAAAAGCTTCCTGTCTCTCTGTCCTCACTGTCCTCCTCTGTAAAATGGCCATGAGGGCAGCACCTAGCCCACGGTGTTAGTGTGGAAATGAAACACCTTATCATAGGGAAGCTGCTAAAAATAATAGTGCAGGCCAGGGGCAAGAGTTTAATAGGTGCCAGTGTTGTAAAAGCATCCTCCCACCATGGGGCCGCCCTGGGCAGCGAGCCTGGGGGCATGGCTAATTCTCGAGCTTCAAAGCCCTTCCTCCCTGAGCCCAGGGCTGCAGACTCTCAAGCCACTCAAACCCCACGCTCTGCTAGCCAGCCCTGGGGGTTTCAGACTGTTACAGGGTCAGGATGGAGTCCGGGTGGGGGCGGGGAGAGAGGAGCCTAGCTCAGATTCCAGATCCCAGGTCCCACATCCCAGGTCCCAGGCCATCTTGCTGGGTCTTATCGTTGCCTGGTCGCCATCTAGTGCCCGACAAGAGTAACTGAACTTCCGCCTTAACAGTGGGATGGAAAGATTTCAGTACATCTTTTAATCTCCAGGTCACCCATTTAGGAATTACTTCCAAAGAATATCAAATCTAGTCTTTCATATGGTATTCCCTCCGGGCAACTCTGAATGCGAGAACCTATTCCTCAGTTGGAGTCCAATCCTGACAATTTTCACTTACCATTTTACCCCCAAAGGGTCCCAAAATGAATAGCAGTAGAATAGAGGATTCGGCCTGACTCTCAGCGTCTATGTGGATAATTCGGAATCACGCCAAGTGTCTATTTAATTTCCCTTCCTTTTATGTTTTTACACGTCACTCATGGGTCAGACACCATACTGAGATCTGGAAGCAGAACAGGAACAGGAAATACAGACTTTGCCGCCAGCACTGAAGCGAGGCCCACCTAGGGTAACCTGCACCGACTCCTCAGGAAGGAGGGAAGGATTAGCCCATGGCCCTCCCTCCCTGTTATGTAACACCATCACCTGGGATCACTTGGTGCCAACTGGGGAGCCTGTACTCCCCATGGACAGGTCGCCTCCAGACACTCAAGCCCCACTCTCTGCTGGCCAGCCCTGGGGGCTTCAGACTGCCATTGATAGCCCCAGAGAGGGCAGGATCAACTCCCATCTGAAACTAGGTGGAATGTCAAGACTGGTGCCCTGACGTGCTGGGACTTCCTGGGGGGACTCATCATAGACACGATCCAGTCCAAGGCTCTTGAGCAAAAGGGGTGGTAGTGGCAGCTTTGGTGTTCATCGCGGTTAGGAGAGAGCTGAGCTGGGGGCCAGGATTTGAACCTCCCACAAGCATCAAGGGAGGGGCTATCAATGTTGTCATCAACCTGCCTGGATATAGGGTAGGGGAATGGAGAGGAGGGGTCTCTAAACTGCCGGAGGTCAGATATTGGAAGAGTCTTTCTCTTGGTCTCATTCCCTAGGGTCACTTCAATGGGCAACCAAGGTCGAGAACTCCTGGACCACGCTTCCCCATCCCCTGAGGAGAAGAGTGATCCCAGGGACCCTGTCCTAACACGGACTGCCCAGTCTCAACCCAGAACCCCTAAATGAGAATGTGCGGGGATGAAGATGGTTATCTGCCCATCTGTTTAGGATGTCTTTGTCCCGCTGGTTCGACAGTGGCTGCAGGA
>NW_006200903.1:107493-108398 GCF_000334495.1 Tupaia belangeri chinensis | reverse complement strand
CAGGAATGCTAAGGGTCACATACGCTGAGATCCCTCCCAGGGTTTTCACAAGCCAGATTATATAATAACCACACAAATTATAAGGGAAAGATGGAGAGGGAAATTTCATCCTTATTTCCAGATGACGAATCAGGAGCTAAGGGGCATTGGAGACCCACAAAGCTGCAGTGCTTGTAGGCCTGGACTCCAAGCTGCACACCCTATTGCACCTGGTAGATTCTGAGGTCCCCTCTCTATTCTTCCTTCTTCACTGGGCATTTCAGGCCCCATATGGGCCCACTGGGCATTTCAGGCCCCACCTGGGCCCACTGGAATGAAACAGGTATCCTGTAGGTATGCCCAGGGAGTACTGATAATCCAGCTGGCCTCCTCTACAAAGGCAATGCAAGAAAAAAGCTTCCTTTGTGCAGCCTGTGGATACCACCGGGGCTTCAGGCCAACTTCCGGGACCCTGGGAGTGGTGGGAGCTTCCCTCGGCCTTCTAAGCTTGCACCTCTGAGCTGTGTTCTCCATGTTCTAAATCTCATACTTCTCAAGCAAAGAGGGACAGATTCTCTGCTTGATCAAACCTTGGTTGGCTTCCGAAGCTTCTCCTAGGCCCACCTGTACACTTCTCTGTAAAACCTAGTAAAAAGCCAGTAAGTCAGTCAGTTATCTGACCACACTCCATATCCGATCAGGTTCCTCATCCTCCACCATCCCCAAGTGATATCCGCCTGGCCTCTCTCCAGCCAGAATCCTGTCAGGCCGGTTTGGCCAGAACCCCCGTAAGCCCCATGTTCCTTTGTAGCTTTCCGTCCATCCTGCTCCTGGGCCATCGGTTCCCAGTTGCTGTGCTGCGTTCAGACTGGAGCCCATCTCTCTCCCGCTGCGAGACAGTGTCGCGGCGGTTCTCGCCCTTGACC
>NW_006200903.1:101766-107463 GCF_000334495.1 Tupaia belangeri chinensis | reverse complement strand
GCCTCCCTTCCCACGCTTTAACAGGTGTCAACGAGAGATTTTTCTACAGCAGGAAACATAACTGCAAAAAAGCAGCAACTCTCCTCCCAGAGTGGAGCAAAGGAGGCGTACACTCTCCGAATAAGGCCCCGGCCACACTGTCCCTGTGGTCCTGGCCAGTCACGTGAGGGGTCAGTTGGATGGAGAGCGTGTAATGCAGCCACTCTTCAGATAAAGTGAATCAGGCACTTAATCAATTATTTCTGACACATGCTCTTGTGGAGCAAAAAAATCTCGGATGGGATCACACTTGCTCAGCCCAGGAGGTGAGTTCCGCGTCTCTAAGGCATTGCTCATCCGGCTGGCTGGCAGGTGTGTGAGTTCCCCATAACCTACCAAATGGTCTTGGGCAAGGCGGAGGCAGGGCGTGAGCAATGGCCAAGGGGACGCTGGTTCCAAAGCGAGAACCACATTGTATGTTTGGAAGAGATCATTATCTCATCGGGTTGGTGCAGCCACTTTGGGAAACAGTTTGGTAGTTTCTTACAAAGCTAAGCAGACATTTATCTGACTCAGAAGTTCCATTCCTGTGTATCTACCCAACAGAAGCGAAAACATATCCACAAAAAGACGTAGATATGAATACTCACAGCAGCAGTATTCATGATAGCCAAAAAGTGGGAACAACCCACTGTTCATCCACTGATGAACGGGTAAACGAAATGCTCATTCATACCAGGGAAAATTATTCAACAGTGAAAAGGTGCAAACCACCAACATGTGACAAAGGAGCGAACCCCCAAAACCTTGTGCTAAGCGAAGTAGCCCGGCCTGAGACGATATAGTGTATGCTTTCGTTTCATATGGAACTTCTTGAAAAGGTGAAATTATCGTGGCAGAAAGATCAGTGGTTGCCTGGTGGGGATGGATGTAGAGAAAGACTGCAATTTGGAGGGAGATGATGGGAGTGTGGTTAAACTGGGCTCCGATGAGGGTTGCCCTCTGTAATCATTTACTAAGTCATCCAACAATAGATGTTAAGAGGGTATGTAAATTGTATCCTAATAAAGCTGTTCTAAAACTCTAATCAAGTATCACACAACATATGGGGAAACTAGTGACGGCACAGAAGTTGCTGCGTTTTCCAGGTAGTGCTTGACTTTGCATTTACCTTTGCATGCTTCAAAGCAGGTATGTAATCCCACACCAAGAAAAATGCAGCGACCGTGTGCAGAATCATGAACGAGCGGATGAGCTGACCTGCGTTCTTCTCAGGACAGGTGAGCTGACCTGCGTGCTTCTCAGGACAGGTGAGCTGACCTGGGTGCTGTTTCAGGACAGGTGAGCCAACCTGTGCGCTGTCTCAGGACAGGTGAGCCAACCTGGATGCTGTCTCAGGACAGGTGAGCTGATCTGTATGCTGTCTCAGGACAGGTGAGCTGACCCTCATACTTCTCAGGACAGGTGAGCTGACCTGGGTCCTGTCTCAGGACAGGTGTGCCGACCTGGGCGCTGTCTCAGGTGCTTCTCAGGACAGGCGAGCTGACCTGGGTGCTGTCTCAGGACAGGTCAGTCGACCTGGGTGCTGTCTCAGGACAGGTGAGCCGACCTGAATGCTGTCTCAGGACAGGAGAGCTGACCTGGGTGCTTCTCAGGACAGACACCATTCTAAGGACTCACACATCATCTCTCTATTCCCCAAAACAGCCCTAGTAGGGTGGCAGTTTATCATGATTATTCCCGTTTTGTAGTTGGATAAACTGGGGATAGAGGGATTGTATATTTTTTTACCAAATCTCAACGCTGGTAAATGGCGGTGCCCAGAACCACCATTTGAAAGACCCCCGACTCAAATAGCCGGTGACCCTTCAGTCCAAGGAGAGTCACGGCAACCCCAATCAACCACAAGAGTCAGTTCTTGCTGTAAAACACAAGAGGGCTTTATTGCTAGCGCGCTAGGACTCCACTCCTGGTCACAACAGACTCAGAGGGAAGAGGAGCCTCGAACAAAAGAAACATGCAGATTATATAGGCACAGGTTTGAGGGGTGAAGGGGGGAGTGAGGAATGAGGGAGTGGGATACTGGTCCGGTGGTCTGGTGCCGGCTTCTTATCTATACAAGTGGCCTTCAGGGGTGTTTAGCAGATGTCTGGCTTTTCAGGGCTGGGGGTAACACAATTTACAGAGACCTGACTTTCTGCACATAGCTGAGCTGATACGAGGGAGTGAGGCAAGCCCCAGCAGTCTGCATAGCTCAGGGCTGTTTTCTAAAGCAGTAGTGCAAGCTTTTTGTACAGAAACAAAAACAGCGAGCCGTTAATTATTACAGAATGTAGTTTGAGTGCATTTTTATCTTTTCACATTCACCATTCTAAGTTCTGCCCAGTGTACCAAGGGCTGTGTCCACTTTCTCGTTTGCCCCTGGCCTCAGTCCTGTGAGGAGGCATTATTGTCTTGGGGGCTCACTTTGAGTGGGGACCACACCCAGAGTCTTCTCTGTGGCTCCAGGGGCCCCTGACTCCAAGTCTGCTCTTCGGCCAGGACGCGGCATCCCCAGCTGGGCGGAGGCCACCCCGTGGGAACAAGCAGTTGCATCACACCCTCTGCAGGGTCAAACGAAGCCCAGCACCTCCTTCCCTGCTCCTCTGGGTCCATGTGCACTAGGTTGCCATAACGCGGTCCACAGACGGGGCATCTAATTCCAAAAGAGTATTTTCTTATATTCTGGAGACAGGAAGTCTGCAGGGTTGGGTTCCTCTGTGGTCTCTGTCCTAGGCTTGCAGATGGCATCTTCTCACTTTGTCTCTATGAGGCCGTCCCTCTGGGTGTGTCTGTATCCCAATCCCCTCTTCTTATAAGGACCCCAGTCCACGTTGGGTTAAGGACCACTCTTGTGATCTCAGGACCGAATTACCTCATTAAAGGCCACGTCCACTGCTGCGTTCTGAGATACGAACGTGAAGACTTAGCACGTGATGGGGCTGGCAAGTGGCATGGTGGTTAAGGGTGTTGGACTCCCACATGGCCAACCATGGTTCATGCTCTCTCTCTCCCTCTCTCTCTCTCTCTCTCTCTCTCTCTCTCTCTCTCTCTCTCTGATCAAATTGGAAAATAGCAATGATAAGAATAATAAAGTTAAATAAAATAATTCTTTAAAAAAAAAAAAAGACTTAGCGCATGAATCTAGGGAGTGCAACCTAGCCTGTGACCCCCCAACAGAACGTCCAGTGACAGCTCCCACGGCCCGGCCGCTGCCCCCACCCGCAGCAGGCTGTCGTGATCTGAGCTTTCTTCACTGGATGTAGAAGAGAGGAACCAGAAGAAATGTGTTGCTGAGCGGCTCACTTCGAGGGGGATCCCTCCACCTACCAGAGCCTCATTATCTCGGGATCCGTCACAGTTAACTAAACCCTTCCTTGCACCCCTGCTCTTCTTGTTCCCACTTGAACTGGAAGCCTCCCTGCACGCGATTTTCTACCACACTCTCATTCTCCTCTTTCCTGTTCTTCTTCTCCCCTCAATCAGTTTTCCTCTCCTCTCTGCCCTAAAATATTTTCATATGCCTGGAAGCAAAGAACAACCACACACGCAAAAGCTTTAATCGTTCATAAGCTATCTCATGCTGTGAAATCCTTCGCCAACTCTCCCCTTCTACCCTCGCCTTAAGGGAAGCCCTCGCCTGTGAGGGGCCCTCTTCCAGCAGTCCTCTAGAGGGCGCTGAGCATTCTCCAACACCCTATATTCTCTTTCCTCTCTGTTCACGTGGAGCCTGTCCCCCCCCTCTTCACAGTCAGCTGCTACTGGGCATCCCCACTTGGGTATCCCATACACATCTTAACGCAGGCATGGCCACTCTTAACTCATACTCTCACTCCCAAGTCTGCTTCTGCCACTAAGCGCCTCATCTCAAGGAATAACCCCATGGAACCAGCCACCAAATACAGAACCCGGAGCCGGTATTGATCCTCATCTCTCACTCATGTACAAGCCATTGCCAATCCCCGCTGGTTCTGCTCCCCACCTGGCTCCAGGGTCTTTTCCACATCTCCCTAGCCACTCCTGCCATCACTGGCCTGATTCAGGGCCACCCAGCCTTTCTCCCAGATGACTGCAACAGCGTGGTAGCCAGGCTCTCTGCCTCCTCCCCCCACAATCCACCCTCCACCCCAGAGTCAAAGTGTTCTAAAATGCAAATCTGATCACATCATTTCTTTGCTTAAAACATTTTAATGATTCCCCATTGGTGAGAGTAACATTCATATTTTTTTCTGTGGATTATAAGGTCATTCATAATGGAGCAGGGATAAAGTAGATAAAAAAAAAAGTTGGTATTTACATTATCCCCCCCTCCCCAGCAGACCCAGCCGCTGCCCTCCACATGCGGGACTACCTTTTAATGAAGGAGGCTGCCACGCTAGGATCTGCAATTCGCTGCTTGGGGCAACAAGTGAGCTACACAATGGGGGGATGTCCAGATGCTTAGATGGATTCGCTTTAGAATGAACCAGAGCAGCTGCTAAGGAATTCAAA
Source organism: Tupaia belangeri chinensis (assembly GCF_000334495.1). NCBI lineage: Eukaryota > Metazoa > Chordata > Mammalia > Scandentia > Tupaiidae > Tupaia > Tupaia belangeri. Next base: position 102,954 of record NW_006200903.1, on the reverse strand, counting down.
GAACTGGCTCCCAGCCCCTGCAGGAAAGCTGGGCCTGGACCTCCAGCTTTAGCTGTCCTGTCCGTGCACGTGGCCTTGTCACAGAGGTCGTTGGTCCAGGGCAGTGTCTGGAAGGAGCCAGCTTCCGAAGGGACCTCATTACCACGCATATCAAAAGAAAGTCAGGCCACTGCCCGGAGAGCTTGCGCAATGATTTCAGATGTGAAAGAAACCACATGTGTGGAGCTTAAAATTTTAATGAGCATATTTCCTTGAAAAGTCTATCTGGAGACTCACCTTTTCCATTGGAAATAATAAAAACAGCCAGTTTCTCAGGCATTCATTATACAATAAACACTTTCCACACGCTGTCTCTTTCATCCTCTTGCCCTTAGTATAGCCATTTTACTGGTAGGGAAATTGACACTTTGTGAGCTTACGTAACAAGTATATATACCTACAGGGTGGTAGAGCCAGGAAACAAACTTGCACTCCCCTGGTAGGTACCAAAAGCTGGGGGGGGGGATGGGGTACAGCTGTGCTAGAGCATCTGACAGCTCTTCAGAAACAAAGCAGATGACCCCAGCAGGTGGTGTAGTGGCTGAGGCTCTGGACTCCCACACAGTCAATCACAGTTTGAGTCCCAGGCCCTGCAGCATTGAAAATCACACCAGGGGCGTGTGCGTGTGTGCCCAAAAACCAGAGAGGAGAATGGAGAAGAGGATTGCTGCAATGCCATGGCTCCGGGAGAGATTTCTCACTCTCCCTCTCGCTGCATCTCTCTGTCTCTCTCCGCCAAGCATATATGCCCTATGGCAAAAACCTAACAAAAAGGGAGAAAGGAAGAAAGAGAAAGAAAGAAAGAAGAAAAAGGAAAAGGAAAAAAAAGCAAACAAAAGAAAGAAGGAAGAAAGAAAGAAAAAAGAAAAGAAAGAGAAGAGAGAAAAAGAAAGGAAGAAAAAAGAAACAAAGCAGATGCCTCATCATGATTTTTGTCTGTTTGTTTGTTTTCTTTCTTTCTTTCTCTTTCTCTTGCTTATTTTTTTGAGAGGTTTTTCTATAGGGCATGTGAGCTCGCCAGATAGAGAAAGACAGAGAGACCGAAAGTGAGAAATCACCGCTCAGGAGAGGGGGGGGTGAGGGGGGATGGCCACGCCGCAATCCCTTCACCTCCATTCTCCTCTCGGGATCTTGGGCACGCACGCACAC
>NW_006200903.1:85281-100737 GCF_000334495.1 Tupaia belangeri chinensis | reverse complement strand
TTAAATTGGGAAAACAAAGCATAGTAAAAAAAAATCAGTAATATTTTACTCGAAAGCCATAAAATTCTATTTTGCCAGTTCAGTCTCATGTTCAAACTCTCTCCAGTTGAATATGCAGTGTTGCTGTAGTCCAATCTTTCCATTGAAATCCTGGGAGTTGACATTCTATGTCGCTACTGATATTTCTTGTCCCTGGCATTGAATTGGTCATTTTCTTGGTTGCCTTTTGTTCTCTTATTTCTTTATGGGTCTTTAGTTTTCCTGGTCAAGCACTCCTTTCAGAACTTCATGAAGAGTGGGTCTGCTACTGGCAAATTCATTCAGGTTTTGTTTATCTGAGAATGTTTTTATCCTTTCTTTCCATATGAAAGATAATCTTGCCCAGTATAGTATTCTTGGTTGAAACTGTTTTTCACTTAACACTTTGAATATATGTTCCCATTCTTCCCTTGCTCACATTGTTTCTGATGAGAAGTCTGAGGTTAACCTGATTGGATAAACTTTATAAGTAACCTGACATTTCTCTCTTGCCAATTTTAGTTTCTTGTCTTTGTCGGTAGATTTGACCAGTCTGGTTATGATGTGCCTTGGAGAAGATCTTCTTGGGTTGATTCTATTAGGGGTCCTTTGAATTTCTTGGGTCTGGATATTTGAATGCCTCTCTAGATTTGGAAATTTTTCTTTCTGGATTTCATGGAATAGATTATCAATGCCCTTATTAGTTTCCTCACCTTCTGAGATACCGATTATCCAGATGTTTGGGCGCTTAATGCTGTCTAGTACTTTTCATATAGTATTCTCATTTTGGGGGGTTATTTTCTCAGGATATTTTGGTTGTCTTTTCAAGATCAGAGGTTTCGCCTTCAACACCTGAGATTCAATTTTCTTCATGGACTAATCTGCTTTTAATACTTTTGAGGGAGGTTTTGCTTTCCGGAATGGCAGGCTTCATCTCTAATAGCTCCATTTGATTCTTTTTTTATGGTGTGTATTTCCTCCTTCAGATCATGCAAGAACTTCAGCACCTCCTGGAACTTGTCTCTTTTCTCCTGCATCTTCTGGAGTTCATTATCTCTCAGCCCTTGCGTGTCATTTAGTTTTGTCAGTACGAATATTCTGAATTCTCTATCAGACATTTCCACGAGTTCTACTGTACTGTCTGTGGGTGATGAGGGATTGTTCTTTTCCCTTAGGGGAGAGATATGTTCTTAGTTTCTCATGTTTCTTGTACCTCTGCGGTAGTTTCTGGTCATTCTGTGACAGAATCTGTCTTTCACTCGTCTGAATATTTTGGGAGTCTAGAAGATGACGTTTGGCTTCTTGTCTGAGTATTTCGGGAGTACAATGCCTTGTCGTGATTTAGGTACAGGGCATGCATCAGGAGGGTGCCCCTCAGGAGACACCAGTAAGGGAGGATGGAAACAGAAGAGGGACAAACAAGGATCAAAGCAAGAATGTGGCCTCAGGTAAAGTCTAGCCCACCTTAATTCCCGGAGTGGCTATCACTTCTATGTGTCTACCCAAGAGAAAAAAAGACATACTTCCACAAAAAGACTCCAACGCAAATGCTCACAGCGGCATTATTCACAATAGCCAAAGTGTAGAAACAACCTAATATCTGTTAACGGATGAAGGGGCCAAAGTGTAGAAACAACCTAATATCTGTTAGTGGATGAATGAATAAACAAAATGTGCATTCATACGATGGAAAGTGACTCAACAAGGAAATGAAACAATTACTAATACACACACATGAGGGGCTATCTCTGGAATGTTAGTAAGTCATAAAATGATCTCACCTGGAGGCAAGGGGTCAGCTCTTATGCTACCTGTAAAAGCCAGCACTCAGATAACTGGGAGATGGTGCCCCGGTAGCTAATGAGAAGCTAGAAGATTCTACTACTCCAAAAATACACAGTTAATTAAACAAGTGAGCAATGAAGGTTCTGAAATTCCCTACATCTAGGTTGGGATAAAAATGTCATTCTTCCCTATACATCGAAACCAATCTGTAACCCGTTACATGTTACTAAAGCACTGGGCTATAAGGTGGCCGGTAGCAGGCGGGATTCTAAACGGCCCCACGATGCCACTTGTCATCCAACATTGGTGGCCTGAACAACCTCCCCATCCCGTGAGGGTCAGTGGAGTTCAAGATTTGCTTCTCACCAATATGGCCGACAGAGGTAATGGAGTGTGACAGTCACATCCTAGATTCTGTCACCTTCCTTAAGACTCTGATTCTGGGGCACCTCCTGCTTCTATTAACCTTCAAAGACTGGATTTCTACACTTTGGTTCTAAGTCTTCTTGTCTTTTTTTTTTTTAAGCCTATTTTTCTCGAACTTTCCTTTCTTTTCTGCTCTCTTTTTTTCCATCTCTTCCCAGGTTATTTAAATGTTCTCAAGGATTTAAACACTATTTTTATGGTAACAGAACAAATTTATACATCTAGGCCATACCACTCTTCTGAGCAGTTCGTGTTTCTTTTTGAATGTCACAGTCATTTAAACTCAATGTGTATGAAACAGAACCTTTATTGTCCATAACCTGTCACTCCTTCAGATTTATTCCCTCCTGGTTTTTACCAAGAGTAGCACCAACATCCAGTTGCTCACATCAAGAGCCCCAGGAGTAAAAAAAGACAATCAGGGCAGATAGTAGGAAAGAAATTCTCATGCTGGCCTTGAAGGACACAGCCGAGTTGTAAAATGCTGATGGAAAGGACCCTCTTTTTTAGAATCTGTAAAAATTCTTTGTGTGTGTGTTTGTTTTTGCCATAGGGTACATGCACTCACCAGAGAGACACAGAGAGACAGTAAGAAGGAAAGTGAAAAATCACTGCCCAGGGGGATGACCACACTGCAATCCCTTCTCCTCCACTCTCCTCCTGGGGTTTGGGAATGCACACAACAACTGGTATGATTTTCAAGCAACCAGGTCCGGGTCAAACCGCAGTCTGCCACATGGGAGTCCAGTACCATAACCACTAAGCCACCTGCTGGCCCCCGGGAGGGTCTGGCAGAGAACTGTGAGTGCCCTCTTGGGGCTTCCGCAAATAGCCTCGGCTATTAGCCAGTAAGAGCTCAGAAACCTCAGCCCTGCGGTCACAAATTGATTTTGCCAACAATAGGATAGAGGGTAAGCAAATTCTTCCCTGTTCCAGGTCCCAGACAAGAATGCAGCCATCAGCACCTTGACTGTGGCCTTCTGAGGTCCTGAACAGAGGATGCAACTCAGCCATGCTCAGATCCCTGACCTGCCGAGATAACGAGAGGATGAAGGCGCGTTGCTTTAAGCTGCCAAATTTACTAAGTTTGATGACAACAATAGCAAACGCACGTAGGGTGACATTGAGTTATGGACTGACTTTGTGATTCCTGTGATGATTAACATTTATGTATGCTTAAATATATTCCAGAAAAGCAAGGACTATTATTATACCTGCAGGAAAAAGAATTAGCAAACTATTGTCAAGTGCAGCATAATGAATTCCCTAAACAACATGTAATTAAATGCAGCAAGGTTCATCTGGGGACTCTTTCTAAGACTGCAGATATAACATTTCAGGCAGACACCAGCACATGACAAACCATCACTTGTCAAGCTACAAAGACATTTTGATTCTCTCATTTATTAATAAAATCCACATTGCACACCTCAATAGCCACTCTATATTATTTAGTCATATAATTACCATTGCTCTATATTTGGTAGTAGGAAATTTTCAGGACTGGCTAGTTGAATCATTTCAGCAGGGTTGGGCTACCACAGTGGTCTCCAGGTGCTTGGCCCCGGGATGACTCCAGCAGATGGTTGTTGCTTCTGAGAGTGTGGGGCCCACAGAAGAGGCGGACGCGGGGTCGGCTGGCATTGGTTGGGGCCTGTTGGGCCCTCTGTCATCTTGAAGAATTGGCTAGCCCAGAGAAGGGCAGTCTCACTCCAGCCAGAATGGTTCTTTATGTTAGGATCATTTATCTCTTTCTTACATGAGAGAGAGAGAGACAGACGTACTCTTTGTTTTTATTTAGTTAGTTATCATCATAATCTTGTTTATATTACATTGAATCACATATAACTTTACAGTGTATTACATTTCTTTTACCAGAAGGAATACCATGCATATCAGTCAATACAGAGACATTAAAATCCTCAGCTTCATCATCCAATAGCTTTTCATTTTTTTCCCGATTATTAATATTATTCCAATTATGTTTTTAAACTGTCCATCACTATTTCTCATTTTGCTTGTAAAAAGACTCTACCCATCATGAAATACTTCTCAGACCATTCCAGTTGAGAACCCCACACACGTCATCATCCACAGGTAATAAGCCATATCTGTGCCCCACTCAGGTCGCGCCTCTCTATTTGTCCTCTTGCTAGCTTTCTCTATACTCTTCTCCCGCCCCATTCCACACTGTCTTATCCTCGTTAACTATTTTCACTGCTTTTATGCCCTCCAAAGAAAGACGTACTCTTGACAGGATTCAGCCATGTCGTGATCCCCCAACCTTCCAGCCAGCCGGGATCAGGAGCACACCACAGGCATGCCCGGTGTATTCATGTCGACCCTAGGTCTGAACCCGGGGCCTCCCACAGGGCCCCAGAATACCACAGGTGAAGCCTACTACCTGCACCACCTGCCGGGCCAGAAAGGTGTTTTAAGATGTGAAATATCATTATATACAGAACTATTTACAAAAAAAAAAAAAAAAACTCAGTTCTCAGACTGAACAAAACAAAAGGAGACTAGCTATATTTTATTTTTAAAAGTCCATGTGGTCGAAAAGCCAGGAGTTAACTTCAAGGTGAAATTTCTGCCACAGCATAAACTATGTAGATGAGTCGAGACATATACTCCATCTTCTGAACTTTAGAAAACAAAAATCAGATTCTCTACAACTTACTGCTGCTTGCTTTTTTTTTTTTTTTTTTTTTGGAGGAGGAGGAACAGAAAAACAAAAAGAAGAGCAGCCAAAATTCAGGTGGCTGCCAGTGAGCTCTGCAGACGATTTCTTCTGATTAGGTGGGTCCTGGGCCTGCCGTCCTCCTCCCATTGGCACCTCTCTCCACACGTCCATTCCCAGACTACAGCTCTCTGCAGGCAGTAGGGAGAGCAAGAGAGGGGAACACAGGGGTGCAGCTTTCTGGAACATCCCCGAGAGTAGCTTACAGCCAGGAGTTCTGCTCACAGGGGAAGCCCAGCCTGATAATCACCACAGTTGGCAAAAACCCCTCTATCTTGCTATTAGTTCAGTTAGGAAAAGCAAAAGGCCTCTCCTAACAGGACAGGAGGCAGGTGATCCTGCACTGGCGGTAACAGGCAGGCCTGCACTGCTGCTCGCTCCAGGCCTGCAGCTCTTCCCGTCTTCCCAGCAACCTTCAGAGAAGTATTCCAAGAGACCCCCAGCCTGCAGGTCTCAGAGCCAGTAAGTGACTAAGTCAGGGTCTGAACCCAGGGCCTGGGCTTTTAACCCTGGGCCATATGGAGTCTCGGCCTTGCAGGTACCTGAGAGCTTTGCAGAAACTTAACATTTAGGTCCAAGAGCTGGAAGCTGACTGATCCCAAGAAGATGTGGAAAGGAGCAAAATCTGCTCAACCATCCCGTCTGATGGCAAGTGCTTTGCCTAGGTAGGGCTTTCTTAATTTCTGAATGAGCAGGAGCACAATACACACACATGCACACACTCACACACACACACACGCATGCACACACACACACGCACACACACACACACATGCACACAGGAAACCCACAGCCTGGGCCTTCTGTGGTTGCTGCCTCATGATGAGATGCAAATGAGGATGCAAGTAATTAACATTAGTAATTAGAAAATGTGTTGGAGATACTGACAACCACTCCCAGAGATGCCAGCATCCCAAGCAGTAGAAAGATTTGTTTGCAAATTACTTCCCACTGAGTCTATTCGAATTTCATTTTTGGCCCACTTATATATTTCTTTCTTTATTTATTTATGCCACACACAATGTTCAGGAATTAATTTATTGCCATCTAGAGATGACTTTCACTGATGAGGACAAAGACATTTCCCTGTCACTCTTAATACTGTCATTAGCATAATCCTTTGTCTCCACCTCCACAGGGGCTGCTGTTTTGACTCCCCACTGAGTGATTTGCAAACTTAAACTCCTTCCTCCAGCTCTCACCAGCTCTCTGGAGGAAGGGCCAGGAAGTCTCTCCAGACGATCTCTGGTTCTGAGACACAAACTCCTCTAGATCCTGTGGCTGCAGACACCAGGCAAATCTATTCCTGTGCAACCTTTACAGCTCCCGGTGTTAGAGCAGCCCTCCTTTCCTTCATTCGTGGCCGCCACCCTCTGACTCATCCCTGGGATCCTGGCTCTGGGGCCGCTCAGGACCTGCCCACTGGAACAGCAGGGGCAGTGTAAAGAGAATGTAGTTTGTACTCAGAAGCCAGTTGAGTTATTGGTGCAACGTATGACCTCTCAAATCTACTTCTTTGTCTGTAAAAACACTATACTACGACCTTTTTAGAAAATGCCATGTCTCCCATGTTTTACACAAACATAACTTTCTCAAAGAATTGACCTAAATTGGTTTATTGTATTTCTTTTAAATAGAGAAGGAAAAGGATATGCATTTGCAGTTTGGGTCATAATTCCCAAAGACATAAATATCATAATTCTGAATGTTTAAAGAGCAAAAAAGATCAAAATTCAAAAATCCCTACAGTCTAAAATTGTGAAAGATCAAAATCTTAAAAATATTCTGGAAAAAATAATTTTCACAAACTTGAGAAGGCATTTATTTACATTTTTTTCCTAGGTTTTTGTCAGAGGGCAAGTGCACTGGCCAGAAGGGAGAGAGAGAGAAAAGGAAAGTGAGAAATCATCCCTTCCCCAGGGAGAATGACAACACATAATCCCTTCTCCTCCGCTCTCCTTTTGGAATTTTGGGCACACACACACACACACACACACACACACACACACACACCCAGCGTGAATTTCAAGCCACCGGTTCTAGGACTCAAACCATGGTCGGCCATATCAGAGTCCAGGGGTGTAACCACTACACCATGCTGGCCCCACACCTGGTAGGTCCAAGGCAAGTGCAGCTCTGCTCTCATAGGGCAGCACGTTCACAGTCACTGAGGGTCAAAGGTGGGCTTTGGGACAGGTACCTTGGCCGTCCCATAAGGAGGCTACCCACACTCACTGATGGGTGCAGCTGAGAGACCACCCCTTCTACTAGTCACTCTTGTTTTCAGGAAGGCAGCCTTTACCGTGCAAAGGTCCATTCTGATACCTAATAGTCATTATTCTATGTCATGACCGAACTCACTATTATTTAAAAGCTTTAAAATATTATTATGTTTTATGTTAACTTTCCTTTCTCCTGCTAACTGAATTGAAAAAGGCCATCTCCGCTTGTTTCTTTTTCTCACCCAGAGGAATGTGGGTCTTCAGGAAATGTGTTTTGGTTTAATGAATAAATTAGTTTTTTAATAAATTCCAAATTTCTAAATAAAAATATAAAATATACTAATTCAAATAACCTCTTTGTAGACCTTTGATTTTCTTAGATTTGGCTGTAGAAATCTGTATCTTCAAGTCAAGAAACTAAAGAAATGAAATTAGGGGTAGATCTCCGAGGGGTGTTTCAGATTGTTTGCTTTTTCTCCTTTTCTGGTCCAAGTATTTCCCAGACACTTATTACTTGTGTCTTTTTGTTGGCAGTAGTCTGTTACAATCAACCACGCAGTACCAAGATGGCCCCATTGATAGAGAACCAACAATAGGTCGCCTGCCCCAGTCACAGTTGGCCTCCATCAAAACACAGGAGGTTTCACAGGCTGCGGGCCCATTTGTTTTCCCATTTCTCAACTGCCTGGTTTATTATCTGTCTCTTTTTTCCAGAGATTCTTCTGTCAGTTTTATGATTATCACAAGGGAACCTCCCAGGGCATGGTCTCTGAGGGAAGTCTGCAATCTATGTGTGTATTTCTATCTCTTGGTTCATGACAATGCAATAGGTTGTGGCTTAGAGTTCTCTCTTAAAAAGGAATAGGGCCTCTATTCTTATCAAACTGATAGGGCATTTACAGAACATACAGGTGGGCACTTATACTCCAGGTTATCCAGAGGCAACTGTGACCCAAGGCAGCTAAGCAATTCCCCCAAGGCCACACAGACTCTAAGAGTCAAAGACCAGATGCCATTCAAATGCAGCTGGCCCTTCTACTGCTCTTGCTGTGGTATGTGAGGACCAGCATGGTTTCTCAAAGAGGTCCACGCTCCAGCACTGGGCATGACTGGGTACCACCACCTGCAAGAAAGAGAATCTAGGGCACTGTGAATTCTGAAGAAAACCAGAGTTCTTTAACTTAAAGAATGGTCCTTTATTCTGACATTACCCTCCTTGAATTTTCATGGGATTAGAATGAGCCTTAGAAGGGCGGTGACAGGAGCTCAGGACAAGGTGAGGTGGGGCGTCTACCAGTGTGCCGGCCACACACAGTTCCAGCTGGTTTTCCCATTATGCTTGTTGAAGGAATGAGGCCTGTGCTTCAGATCCCCATTCTTGGAGCATGGTGCCCAGTTCGCCACCCCCCACTCAGAGGTGGGGTTGTCAGTGGCCACACTTATGGGACAGCAGGTATGCCCAGGTCTGCTGATGGAGCCTATGGTCAAGGAAGCTGAGTGCTGAGCGGTCACTGTGTCTCTTCCACTCTGCTCTTGTAACAACCTGAAGGTCCTTGTTGCTTCTGTGCTGGGAAAATTCTGTCCCTTTCTTCCTCTTTTTAGCAGCAGCTTACTCCCCAGTCCTTGAGAGTGGAACACTGCATCCACAAGAATCTTCTGGATGCTTAGGTGTCTTTCTTCAATATTTCCTTGAATATTTGACTCAGCTCTGGTGTAACGGGGGTGGCCTGAAGCACTCAGGAGAGAGCAGAAAACTGCTGCCCCTGCTGTCACTCCCCACACCTGAACGTATACCCATCATCACCCGGATGATCAGGATAATTGCTTTCATTCCTGAGCGTTCACCTAGAGTGGAATGGAGGACCGGACTTCCCTCCCTCGTGTTGGCCCAACAGGGAAGTTGAATTACCCTGATTTTATGGATGAGAAGACTGGATATAATGAGTTTGGGTATGTTTTTTCCAAAGGGTGGGTAAAGATCTGTCCAATTCCAGATCCAGCAGATCTTGGTCCATGCACACAGCCACCAGCACCGATGCAGCGTGCTCCTCCTCCCACCTGCACACAGATGCCAGGCACAGCAAGATGTGCCTCTCCAAGGCTGGCCCAGCAAGCTCAGCTCTGCCCTTACTGCTGCGGAGTCCCTCCTCAGGGAGTTCCCATGGTGAGAGGCATCACCAGCAGGTCCTGTGCTTTCTTCTCTTCTTCCATGCCAAGAATTCCAGGTGCTTTGTGGGAAAGGAGTGGCCGACGGTAAAGCTCCCACTTGGCTTCCACCCATCTGCACAGTGAACTCCATCTCACAAAAACCCCTCAGCATGTACAAATCCTTTCCCTATGTGGCCAAAGAATCACTGGCTCCAAAACTTCTCACCTTGAAGAGTGCTCATCACTCACCTCCCTCTGTCCACCTACCTTCACCATCTCTCTGCTGAGAAGTATACTTCAGACCTGAATCTTGGATTCAGTTCTCTACTTACTTCACCTGTAGCAGCTTCCACAGGACCTGTCAGAGGCTTTCTGACGGGCACCGAGTAAATCAGAAAGACAAGAGCCTCCCGTGAATAAGGATCACCTGGGTACTGGAGTCCACATACTGGAGCAAGGCTACTCTAGGTGTGGGTCTTTGAGGGTCAAATCAGGAAACAGACCTAAACCTGGACATCAGAACACACAGCGGCAGGGAACTGGGTCAGGGGAAACAAATCGTCTTTCAGAATATACAAAAATGATTCCCGGTCAATTGTAAGATGTCAAAGAACTCTGAATCGCAGATTTTCGGTGGTTTGAACATAGTTACCAAGGAAGCATCGTTTTCACACTTTGCTCATGCCAACTGATATGCCAATGAGGAAACTGGTTATGTAAAAGATTCATTTGTGAAACCAGGAATTTCTATGTGGGCAAAAAAGTCTAGAAATTCAGTTAATTTGAAGTAACATACCTGGAATATAACCGGAATAACAATAGTTTCAGAGTAGATCCTTCCTTAAATGAGACTGTCGCTAATAAATTATCATCTCCTTACTCAAACCAAGTTGAAAATAGAAGAAAATATACTTGCAACTTAGAGTTGAAAATATGTGTTTCATAGAAATCATGATTTCCATTACTGAGTTTTTGTTTACCTGGAAAAAAAAAAAAAGAAAAATCTTTGTGCAAATGATTAAAATTTGACCAAATGACAAAGGAGAAGGAGCCCTAATGATTTGATTTCTATGGACTATTCAGAGTTCTAAAACAAATTATTCCTTTTTGTTTGTTTGGTTTTTGTTTCTGCTATAGGGCATGTGCACTTGCCAGAGAGAGAGACAGAGACAGAGACATTCTCCTCTCAGGATTCTGGGCGCACACAAACACACACACACACACACACACATGCCTGGCATGTTTTTCAGGCCGCTGAGTTTGGGACTCGAACTGCAGAGTCAGCCATGTAGGATCCAGCATCTTAACCTCCATGCCATCTGCTGGTCCCATTAATCATCAAATATTCACAAAACATAATAATGCAGAAAGACCATAATCATTTTTACTTCTCATAGATTGTGTGGGTTGGGAATTCAAGAGAGCTTTGGTTAGGCTATTCTGGTTCTAGATTTCTCAGAAGCTGGATCAGATGTCAGTTTGGGCTGCCATCATCTGACGGCTGGACTGGGGCTGGAGAGTCACCCTGCAGCTGCTCACTCATATATCTGCAAGTCACTCCTCTCCACGTGGACCCCACTGTGGGAGGTTTGAATGTCCTCACAACACGGCACAAGCTTACAGAGGCTTCACAGTATTTTTAAAATCATTGCCTTATGTAGCCAAAGAATCACACACCCTGAGACTTCTTGCTGTCTAGAATAGTGAGCAATCCAGGAGACCAAGGTGGAAGCTGAAACGCCTTTGTGGTCTAGCAGAAGTCACATGCTGTCACTTCTGCCATATTCTACTGGGCATAGAAGGCCGGTGCTGATTCGCCAGGGATGGAGATACAAGAAAGTATCCACAAAGGGGATGAGAATCCTGGAGGGCCATCTTGGAGGCAAGTTATTCTAGGACAATAAGGACTAAAATGTCACGGATGAGATCATTATTATCTAAGGTGACAGTATAGCACATAATGATATATCTTTTAGGGCAGTGGCCAGTGGAGTAGATCATATTTTCCATGGCCTTTTGAATAGAAAGAAATGTTGCTATTTTTTTTTTCATTAACGAAGAGGTAACTGAATTAAACACAAAGCAGTTACCAAATCTTTCAACAAAACGTCGAACTTGATTTCGATGAAATGGCACACTCTGTGACAGCACTAGCCAAAGGAAGCCATGGGGTAAATGCAAAACAAGCTTAACAGACCTCCTGAAATAATCGCTGTGTGTGTGATAGATATCTATCTCTCCATTGTAGCTATTGATTTTATGCATAAGCATCAAGATTTTTAAGAAATTTAATTATTTTCAAAATGATATCACTATTGTTGAATTAGTTAGGATCGGTTTCTTGTTGCATAGAACAGAAAATATAAAATACAGTGGCTTAATACAAATCTAATTTTTTCTTCTCTCTTCCTTACGAGAAGGCCAGGGGTCAGCCCACGGTAAGTATAGCAGCTCGGTGGTCATCAAGGACCCAGCTCCTTCTCTGTCCCACCCTTCTGCAGGGTGTCCACTGTCAATTTGCTTCATAGCCCAGGATGGGTCTGGAGCTTCAGCGATCTGAATTCAGGCGATAATGATAAAGGAGGAGGGAAGCCAGAAGGTGGTGCGTCTCCCAGTGGAGTCAGCTGGCACTAAGGAGTTTCTCGTAAGGGCCACATGGTGGTCCTGCTCCTATCGTATTAAGCAGGACTTAATCACACAGCCACGTCTACCTGCAAGGAGGGGTGAGAAATGTAGGGTTTATTCCAAGCAGAAAACATCAGGGTCATTTCTCTGATTCTCTAAGAAAATATAGGAACAAAGATATTACATATGAAAATAGCAATTTCTACCAGAAGTGTCCATTTTTTCCTGGTTTTTGCCATAGTGTGTGTATGTTCCCCAGAGACAGAAAGTGAGAGGGAAAGTAGTAAGAACTCATAGAGCAGGGGGAGTAGCCATGCAGCAACCCCTTCTCCTCCATTCTCTTCCTGGGATTTTGGGCACACACACATACGCACCTAGCGTGATTTTCAAGGTGCCAGGTCCAGGATTCGAACTGCGGTCAGTCATGTGGGAATACAATACAATACCTTAACCACTCTGCCACCTTCTGGGCCCCAATTGTCAATTTTTAAAAACATGATTTATGCATTGACAGCAAAAAGAAAAAAAGACTGACAATTTGAAAGCATCAACTAAAAGAATAAAGACATACAATACTGGAAGCTACCTAATATTCCTAAACACATTGGGTTGCTTATCAGCACAATGGGTATTGTTTTAAATACTTGAAATGTTAGAAGCTTATGAGACAAATTTATAGAACAACTCTTTGGTGATACAGTGGCCGGTGAATCAAGCGGTGATTTGTAGACATTAATCTAAATTTACACCATCATAATTTTACCAAACAGTGAGTGTTACAAACTTTAAAAAAATAAATACTTCAAAGTGAAATGAGACTTTTTTTCTTTTTTTTTTCCAAAAGGAATAAAAATCTGTATTTATGACTTGAGATAAATGATGACAGTTTCAAAATAACTTGGCAGGAGTAAAGGAGTATGCCAAACCTAATTTCTGAAGAATTTTAAAGTCAAAAGACCCTTTCTTTTAGAAGAGTTGAAATAGGGGATGTGTTTCCAGGAAAGGTGATTGTGATGCTGTGCTTAGTATATTAAGAGAATAGTGGGAACCAGCAGTTAGCATAATGGCTATGTCGTTGTACTCCCACGTATCGACCACAGTTCGCGTCCTGGACCCGGTGGCTTAAAACTCACGCCAGGCACGTGTGCGTGCGTGCCCAAGATCTCGAGAGGAGAATGGAGGAGAAGGGATTGCGGTGTGACCATCCCCCCTGGGGGGTGATTTCTCGCTTTCTGTCTCTATGTCTCTCTCTGTGTGTCTGGCGAGCGCACGCACCCTATAGAGAAAACCTCTCTAAAAAAAAAAAAGAGAGAGAGAGAGAGAATAGTATGAAATCAGAGTCTATTTTTTGTCTTAGTCTGTTTCCTGCTGCTGTCATGGAATTTCACAGGCTGAGTAACTTAGAAAGAATAAAAGTTCATTCAGCCGTGTTTCTGGAGCTGAGAAGTGCATGCAGGTGCTGGTATCTGACAAGGATTATCCTGTGGCAGAAGGAACGCCTGGTGAGCGAGCACATGGCACAGAGAAAAAGGGGACTAAACTTATATTCTCTCAGGAGCCATTCCCATAACTCACCCACTCTCATAATAATGGCAGACTCTAATCACCTTTCAAAAGTCCTCTTTACATAGGCAATCGATTTCAACATGAGTTTTCATGGAGACGTTTAAACCACAGCAAGTACCAATGTTTGCACACTGCAAAACAAAATTTTAATTTTTCACTTTGTTTTTAGATTTTCGCCATAGGGCATATGTGTTCACTAGAAAGAGGCAGAGATGGGGGAGACCAGCCATGCAGCAATCCTTTCTCCTCCATTCTATCGGGATTTTAGGCAGGTACACACAGGCTCCCAGTACATTTTGTTTGTTACTGTTGTGCGTTTTTATTAAGAGGTTTTTGCCTTAGGGTACATATGCTCACCAGAGAGAGACAGAGACAGTGAAGGAGAAAAGTGAGAAATCACCCCCAAGGGGTATGGCCCACTGCAATTCTCCTCTATTTTCCTCCTGAGATCTTGGGCACATACGCATCGCATGCACGTCCCGCAGGAGTTTCAAGTCACCAGGTTTGGAATTTAAACCACAGTTGCCATGTAGGAATCCAGTGACGTAACCACTGCGCCATCTACTGGTCCGGTGCCCGGTATGTTTTTAAAGACACTGGGTCCAGGACTCAAATAGTGGAGTCAGCCCTGTGGGATCCAGTGCCTTAACCACCACGCCACCTGCTGGCCCCTAAATTCTATTTTTTAAGGTAACTATTAAGGAAAAATGAAAAGCTTTTAGAACTGTACTTAAATAAAAGGAGCCACTATAGGCAGTATAAAAAAAATCAAATAGATGCAGGAATTTTACAAATGCTTCCTCTTCATCCCTTTTGACACTGTTTATTCTAAAATTACTTTATCTGATTAGTAATATAACCACCAACCTCTTGACCATCATTTGCATGACATATACATGCATATAGATATATTTCTGTCAGTTTACTTTTAATCTATCTTTGTGTGTATATTTAAAATGGGAATTTTTTTTCTGCCATAAGGCAGGTACACTCCCAGAGAGAGAGAGAGATACAGTGAGAGGGAAAGTGAGAAGTCACCCCCAGCAGGAGATGGTCACATTGGAATCCCTTCTCCATTCTCCTCTCAGGATTTTGAACACACACACACCAGGTGTGAATTTCAAGCTGCCGGGTCTGGGACTTGAACTCAAGTTGGTCATGTGGGAGTCCAACACCTTAACCACCACACTACCTGCTGGCCCAAGAACAAGCATTTTATAATGATGAGTTAATTCATCAAGAAGACATAACAATCTAAGTGTATATTTATTTTTCTTGAACAGAACTTCAAAATATGTAAAACAAAACCTGATAGAAATGAAAAATCAATAGCTAAATTCACAATTACAATCTGGATTTCAATCCTACTCGCTCAAGAAAATATGAGGGGGCTTCAAAATGTTCATGGAAAATCCCTATTTTGCAAAAATAATGCCTGGATTTCAAAACCGTGAGGCACCAAAATAATATGTTACTTTAAATCCATTTTTCCCATGAACTTTTTGAAGTATCCACATCTAGAGCAAACAGACAAAATTCAATAAAGATACAAGAAACGTGAACAGGAGGCCAAGGTGGACGTTAAAGTACCTGTAGGGCATAGTCTCCATGGTCACTTTCTCACTCCCACCACCTTCTGTGGGAGCACAGGGCCACCCCCGGTTCAGGGTGGAGGGCACTGAGGGAGACATAAGCACGCAGGTGGCCCTGCAGAGGCTGGCGAGGGCGGAATAACAGGAGCGTAAGTGCGGTGGGCACACCCCCGTCTCACAGTAAGGAGCGCGGGCAGTAAGACACTCCCCAGAGCCATGACAGGAATAACAGGAGCGTAAGTGCGGTGGGCACATCCCCGTCTCACAGTAAGGGGCGCGAGCAGTAAGACACTCCCAGAGCCATGACTGAAACAGTCAGTCTAATGGCCGGTGT
>NW_006200903.1:82282-85125 GCF_000334495.1 Tupaia belangeri chinensis | reverse complement strand
GGGGGGGGGGGGGGGGATAAAGAGAAAACTTGAATCAACTTTTATAACACTTGTAAAAAATAAAAATATTTCTACAACAAATGAAAATTAATTCTGATAAAATAATGGCATGGCATATGATGGGATTATAGGGAGAGAGGCCGTAAAACCGAGAGGAGGTCTTAACCATGAACTAGCTGAAGACTATGTTAACAAATACACATGTACAATCACCATGTATACACACACACGTATATATGCATGTGTTCTCTCTTTGTCTCTCTCTCTCTGACTCTCTCTCATACACACACACACACACACACACACACACACACACACACGTCTTCCAAAAGTGCATGGAGAGGGACCATCAGATAGCACAATGGTTACATTGCTGGACTCCCATGTACTCGACCTCCATTCAAGGCCTAAACTGGTGGCTTAAAACTCATGCTGGATACATGCCCTTAAATGCCAAAAATTTCAAGAAAGGGACTATGGCATGGCCATCCCTCCGGGGGGTCATTTCTCACTTTCTGTCTCTCTGTCTCTCTGACGAGCGCACGAGCCCTATAGCAAAACTCTATATAAAAAAAAGTTCATGGAGAAATATAATTCAGGTACAAGTTTAGTACAAACATTTTTGAAATCCATTCATAATGTTCTGTAATATGCATATATTTTTCATCCACATCATTTGAGAGTTTGAGCTGAAAAGCCCAACAGGCGTCAGCGAGGCAGCTCAGAGGCTAGCCCAGCTGGAAGCCGAGGCCATCGCTAGACAGAAATGATTCACTCGCAAGTGATGACAATACGACTGGCATGCTTTCCTCCTAGTTTTGAGCTTGGAGAAGGTGAACGGCTTCCATCATATCAATATTTTAATCTTTCATTTGAAAAACCAGAAAGACTTGTTTTTCCTATGTTGAATTTGCAAAAAAAGCAAAAGGTACAATCCCAAAATACTGAGATCGAAGACATTTAAAAATCTTTATCCAAAGCAAAACAAATGAAAATGTGTTAGGTTTTCCTGTAACATGAGCCTTGTTAGCAGAGACGGAGCCCAGCTCTGGAAGCCAAGCTGGCTGTGCTAGCAGCCATTCTACCTCTGTGCCCACAGGTCTTCACCGTCTCTCCATGTCACCCTCCTCCGTCGCGTCCTGCTGTCTTTCAGCAAACACCACACCTCCATCAGGCCCCAGTCACAATCCCCACCAAAGCGTTGTTCAGAGGTGCAACTCAGAGGCTAGTTACTAATGAACCATGGAAACACCACAGTTCCTCTGCTCCGGTCAGTTCTACTGTTACAGCTGGAAGACCGTAATAGTCTGACCAAAACAGCCTGACTCCGCATTTATGGCTCAGGCCAAGCATGTCATTAGGGCCCAATCGGAAATGAACAAGGGCGATCAGCTAATGGCTAGTCTTTCCAGGGCAGGAGAAATCTATGACTGGTGACTGCCATTTGCATTATTGGCTGACAGCAGGAGTGGCCATGCGAGCCAGAATGGAAGACCGCCAAATCATCGCGGGTGTTCAAGGAAACATTAGAGCACAAATCCCGCCAGGGCAGGACTCTGGTGGTCTTGCTCACCTTTGACTGCTCAGTGCCTAGGATAGTGCCTGGCACAAAGTGGCACTCAAATATCCAGACGATATACTACTTGATTTCACTTGTAAAAATCTATTACTACAGGGAACCAGCAGTTGGCGTAATGGCTATGTCGCTGGACTCCCATGTAGTCGACCGCGGTTCGCATCCCGGACCCAGTGGCTTAAAACTCACACCAGGCGCGTGTGCGTGTGTGCCCAAGATCTCGAGAGGAGAATGGAGGAGAAGGGATTGTGGAGTGACCATCCCCCCTGGGGGGTAATTTCTCGCTTTCTGTCTCTCTGTCTCTCTGTCTGGCGAGCGCACGCGACCTATAGCGAAAAACCTCTCCAAAAAGAAATCTATTACTACAAAATAATTTTGTTATGTCTTACTTTGAACTGATAATCTGGAATTATTACTCAATTCTAAACCCAAATTACATATATAGAAACTCTCAAACATACAAAAAAGTTGAAAACATAGTAAAATAAACATCCATATACCTGTTACCTAGTTTCAATAATTTTTTTTTTGAGAGAGATTTTTGCTATAGGGTACATGCACTTGCTAGAGAGACAGAGAGAGAAAGAGACACAATGCCTAACCTAGCATGAGGTTCAAGCCACCGGGCCCAGAATTCGAACTGCGATTGGGAGTCCAGCACCTTAACCACAATGCCACCTCCTGGCCTCCTAATTTCAGTAATTGTTAACAGCTCATTATATTACATTTCTTTCTTTCAATATAATATATATATGTGCATATATATATTTCTGTATGTTTACATTAGGTATGCATATAAATACATATATGTAAATATGTACGCATCTGTAGGTAGGGAGGCACGTGTGTGAGGATCAGTCAAAAAAGCAGGACCACCGCTTCTCTAGACCTTTAACACCTGCAAGGCTCTGGCGTTTGTGTTTAATGCTGGAGCTTGACGTTAACCAGGCAGGAGACAAGAATGGAAGATCAATATAAGATGGAAGTGATCAAGAACAGGTTGGAACCCACTGGTGTGGACTGGAACCTCATAAGCAAGGACAAATGGGTAGTCCGTAGAAAGTAGAAGTCTACGATTGTAGACTTGTGTCATTCTTTTTTTTTAATAAACATCTTTTTCTTAAAATTATTATTATTATTATTAGCTTTTTAATTTTGCTATAGGGTATATGTGCTCACCAGAGGGAGACAGAGAGTGACGGAGAGAAAATGAGATAGCAAGCTGGGATTCAAACCATGGTCGGCCATGTAAGAGTCCAGCTCCTTA
>NW_006200903.1:66197-81585 GCF_000334495.1 Tupaia belangeri chinensis | reverse complement strand
GTCTGGCGAGGGCTGGTAAACAAAGGAGAATAATAAAAATTAATAAGAGAAGACTCCCCATAGAGTAGGCTAAAGTATGGAGATTATTAGTGGAAGTGGTCTTTCATACTCAGCTTGTGTTAACTGCATGGTCCCAGCAAGAGGGAGACAGAGAGTGACGGAGAGAAAATGAGATAGCAAGCTGGGACTCAAACTGTGGTCGGCCATGTAAGAGTCCAGCACCTTAACCACCACGCCACCTCCCAGCCCCACTTGTGTCATTCTTGTTGCCTCCAAAACAACACTTGACAAGGCAAGTGTCCTGCAGAAGGCAGGGATCCTTTATGGAGCTAAACACATGCACCTGGCCCAAGAGTTGCAGAGGCTGGAGGAGCCCTGCGAGGTAGCGTGGTTGTAGGCCCAACTGCCTACTCAGCCCAGTGAGGTCCCGGGGAGCCAGCTGCTCAGCAATAAGGCACTGACCACAGAGCAGCTGACCCCCGCCCCTCGCCACTCTCACCAGGAGCATACAGGCAAGGGTATTCTGGAAAACACAGTT
The DNA here is from genome assembly GCF_000334495.1 of Tupaia belangeri chinensis. NCBI lineage: Eukaryota > Metazoa > Chordata > Mammalia > Scandentia > Tupaiidae > Tupaia > Tupaia belangeri. Next base: position 81,047 of record NW_006200903.1, on the reverse strand, counting down.
CAGCCCTGTCAAGTCTACGCACTATAAAGTCACCATTTCAATGTACGCTTCCGAAAAAATTGCCACTTTGCCTTGAAATACTTCAAACTTTACCTCAGAGATTTATTTATTTATTTATTTATTTATGTTAGGTTTTTTCCATAGGGCATGTGTGCTCACCAGAGAGAGAAAAAGTGAGAAGCCCTCCCACCCCAGGGGAGGATGGCCATACTGCAGTCCCTTCTCCTCCATCCTCCTCCTGGGATTTGCGGTACACACACACATACCCACCCTGGTTTCAAGCCAACCGATCCAGGACTCAAACAGCGGAGCTGGCCTTGTGAGAATCCAGCGCTTTAACCACCATGCCACCTGCCAGCCCCAGAAGTCTATTCTTAAATGGCAGAAGAGAAGTCTCCTGAGGCTGTCTAATGGACGCTCAGGTTTCACGAATAGTTGGATACGAGTGTTTGAAACGAGGCCACGCACAGCTACAATTTTATTTTCCTTTCATTTAATACAATATCTTCATTTTTTACAAAAAGATTTTGTTCAACTCATTTGGCCTGGTCTGGCATAGATTTCTGTTTGCCTCTATCAAATGCAAAATGTAGAAATTATCAAAAGTGCTTTGACAAATACTAAGCTTTCTTTTTCTTCAAGAAAAACCAGTTGGCATAAAATTTCTGGTGGGGAGGCTTCTTCCTAACGATAGCTTAAGCTTTAAAATGCGGTTTTTTTGTCTATTTTTTTTCCCTCTTATTCTCAAGCTGTTACAACCAAATTGCCATCCTAGAAAAAGAAAACATCGCAAATCTTTTCTCTTGACAATCTGTACTGAAGCTATTAGGGAATATCATTCTCTCCTGTGTTGTCTCCTTGGACAGCCATTGCTAGGAAAAAACTAAAACTATTAAAAATGTATGTATTGTCTCCTATTAGTCAGAATATCCTTGTAGCTGCTGAAACTTGAGCTGAATTAAGAGCAGCAGATGAGGAATTTTTAACCAAGCAAAACACCATAGCAACAAGTAATTAAAGTTGATTATAATTGTAAGACATTTATTCAGGTGTTTTTTTTTTTTTAATTCCTAAGAAAAATGCAACGTGAAAGAACATGTCTCAGAATTTCAAGGCACATAGGTTGGCAACAATTAAGAACCATTCATCCCAGATTCAGTCATTCACAAAGTGGATGCATATTTTAAGCTTGAGGAAAAGCTTTGCTTTGAGAATTCCAATGAAGTCGGCTTCGCGTTATACCCAGGCTGAACCCCTCACGTGCCGGTTGCGGCTCTGAGCTGATTCTCCCTGAGCGGCCTTATTCCTGGTGTTTGGTTTCCAAGCTTGTCTGCAAAAGTTCTTTAGCCCATAAACTCCCTAACTGTACTGTTACAACTACATCTAGCTGCACGTTTTGTGAAAAATGCATTCTGAAGTCCAAGTTGGAATGTCAAGAACATAACCTCAGTGAACCCAAGAGCCAGGTGAATGAAGTGGGTTTAAATTTTACTTAGTAAAGTGTAACTCTAGGATTGCATTTCTCAAAGCTTCCTCCAGGAAGCTTCTCATAAAAGGGGCTGGGGCACCAGGGCTGGGGTTGGGGAACTCTATGATCAAATAAACGCAGGAAAAGCCGCATTTACTGTCTGCTTCAGGCACGCCTAGTTCTATTAGTTTATTCATTTTCCTAGAAATCCTTCAGTAAAGGCAACTTCAACTTTTTTTTTTACCCTAATGTGTCCCTAAGACATTTGACAATAGAATCCTTTTTTTCCCTAAAAATCACCTACCAACCTTGGTGCTGTGAGCGTTGTAAGGGACCACGTTCTGTGGGACGCACTAGCATGAGCTTAGTCATTGGTTCTCAAACTGGGATACGTGTTACAGGCATCAAGAGAGTTCAACAAGGTCTCATTACAAGTTTTTCTAAAATATAAAATGGGGACCAGTAGATGGCATAATGGCTATGTTGCTGGACTCCCACATAGTCGACCACGTTGCGGCTCTGAGCTGATTCTCCCTGAGCGGCCTTATTCCTGGTGTTTGGTTTCCAAGCTTGTCTGCAAAAGTTCTTTAGCCCATAAACTCCCTAACTGTACTGTTACAACTACATCTAGCTGCACGTTTTGTGAAAAATGCATTCTGAAGTCCAAGTTGGAATGTCAAGAACATAACCTCAGTGAACCCAAGAGCCAGGTGAATGAAGTGGGTTTAAATTTTACTTAGTAAAGTGTAACTCTAGGATTGCATTTCTCAAAGCTTCCTCCAGGAAGCTTCTCATAAAAGGGGCTGGGGCACCAGGGCTGGGGTTGGGGAACTCTATGATCAAATAAACGCAGGAAAAGCCGCATTTACTGTCTGCTTCAGGCACGCCTAGTTCTATTAGTTTATTCATTTTCCTAGAAATCCTTCAGTAAAGGCAACTTCAACTTTTTTTTTTACCCTAATGTGTCCCTAAGACATTTGACAATAGAATCCTTTTTTTCCCTAAAAATCACCTACCAACCTTGGTGCTGTGAGCGTTGTAAGGGACCACGTTCTGTGGGACGCACTAGCATGAGCTTAGTCATTGGTTCTCAAACTGGGATACGTGTTACAGGCATCAAGAGAGTTCAACAAGGTCTCATTACAAGTTTTTCTAAAATATAAAATGGGGACCAGTAGATGGCATAATGGCTATGTTGCTGGACTCCCACATAGTCGACCACGGTTTGAGTCCCAGACCCCGTGGCTTGAACTCATGCCAGGAACATGTATGTGCATGCCTGCCCAAAATCCTTAACTTTTAGACCAAGACAAGCTATCTCTTCCTTCGGTACCTGAACATGGGTGAGCCTGTGTTCTCAAGAGCTTACTTAAGGGCCTCCTCCTCTGTCATCTGCACACTAAGTACAGCTCGGACCAGGCATGACCATCAGTTCAAGGTGGACCTACCCCAGTTGAACAGTCAGGCGAGACACCAGCCCCAGTTGGCCCTTGGCAGCCTGTGTAAGACTTCAAAGCAGAAGGTGCAGCTAAGGCATGCTCAGAATCCTGCCCATAGAAACTACGGGATAATAATAGTGTATTGTTTTAAGCTACTAAATTCGTGGAACTTGTTATACAGCATCATTACCGTTTGTAAAACCTCTTTTCTAACTTCTCAAATACTGTGTTCGTTTCCTAGGGCTTCTATAACATACCGTCACAAACTGGATGGCTTAAAACAACTTTAATTTATTCTCATGGTTTTGATGTCTTAAAGCCTAAGTGCGTGTATTATCAGGGCTGGGCCCCTCCAAGGCCTGCAAGGGAGAACCCTTCCTTTCCTCTTCCCACCTTCCAGTGCTTGCTGCCATCTTTGATGTTCCTTGCCTGACAGTTGCATTTGAATCTCTGCCTGTGGTCACATGGCGTCTTTCCTGTGTGTCGCTGTCTTCTCACGGTTGGCTTCTTAAAGGACACCAGTCATAATGGATTAGGGGACCACCCTACTCCACTACAACCTCGCCTCATTTTCATCACATGTGCAATGACCCTATTTCCAAACAAGATGACATTCGGAAGTCCGAAGGTTAGGACCTCACATAGTTTTTGGAGGAGGGTGTCAAATCTAACTTGGAACATATGCCAAGGTTGCTTTTAATTCGTGTGCTGCCATCCTCTGAGTTAAACAAGCATAATCTGCTTTGACCATGGTCTTTTCACAGGGAGTAAAGGCCTGTGCTCTTCTTGATCTACGCGTGACTGACTAAATAGAAAAGGAAAAGTGAGAAGTGTCAAGGACACCCTTCACTTCTAACAGTTAGCCTGCACTCTAGAAATTCGGTAATGCACAACTGTGCAATAAATGCTTCAGCCAGATGGCCTTTCTAATATTTCCGGTTGGCATGGTTATTGCCCAGTGGAGGAAGGTGGCAGAGCATGAAATAATGGCATTTTGTTTTTATCTCGAGAAGAGCTGGGAAGTTTATGGATGAGGAAGAGGACAAGTAGTTTAAGAAGAAATAGAGTGTTTTATGTAGTTTCCAGAGGAGTGTTTTAATAAGAGTACTGAGACCTTTTATTTACATAGTGCTCCACACTTTCTATTCATATTTCCTCCCTAGCAATGTGCTTTTTGCATACTGGACACCCAAAATGTATAAGGAAATGATCACCATAGCAGGTCGTGGGTTAAAAGCTGTTCAGGTAAGAAATGTCATGGCAGGTATTTTTTTTTTTTGGAGAGGTTTTTGCTACAGGGCATGTGTGCTAGCCAGACAGACAGAGATAGAGAGACAGAAAGTAAGAAATCACCCAGCAGCGGGGATGGCCATGACACAATCCCTTCTCCTCTGTTCTCCTCTCAGGATCTTTGGCACGCACGCACACACGCCTGGCGTGAGTTTTAAGCCACCGGGTCTGGGACGTGAATCGCAGTCGACTACGTGGAAGTCCAGCAACATAGCCATTATGCTAACTGCTGGTCCCCTGGCAGCTATTAATTGCCTTCACATTCAGACGAGTAAGCAGAGCCTCGGAACATTAACTTACTCTGCTCGAGATCATTTCCAAGTGTCTAAGCAGATTTTCTGGCTCAAGGGGGTCTGGTACCATTCATCTTTAATATCCTGATTAGAATGACAACAACAACAAATGTGCATTCGTGGGGGAAGGAATCAGAGGAAGGATATTGGAAGCTGCAGAAACATAAGAGATAAATAAGAGCAGATCCAGAAGCTGCCCAGACCTGTGGCAGGGAGAGCTGTCTACAGCTTTCACGATAAATAAGAGCAGATCCAGAAGCTGCCCAGGCCTGTGGCAGGAGGGCTGTCTATAGCTTTCTTTCTGTCATCTCTGCCTCCCCGTCAGGTACGGGGTGGAACGAGCATGTGAGTCGTTCTCGGGATCCTAAAGCTTCCTGAGCAGTGCAACAGCAAGGGCAGCAACGTCCTGCTCAAAAGGCAAGAACTAGTTGTAGAACAGGAGTCTCTACTAGCATGGCCGTCAGGATCAATACTCTTAAACTGTCTTTGGCCAGGCGAGCACATGGGGCTTGGACAAGTTTCAAGAAGGACCTCAGTAGGTTGGGTTGTGAAGATATATGGTGTCTCAGGTAAATATCACCTCATCGACTTTATCCACTTTCTCTGAATATTGAAGACCCCTAAGAGAATCCCATTGACCCACCACATGTTTGGAAAGATACTCAAGCTCTCAAGACCTCTGAGACAAAAGGAACTCTAGGCTGGTGGCCAGGAGACTAGATCCTGGTTACTCATCTTGCACCAAATCAGGATCTTGGGCAAGTCCTCATCCTAATGAACTCTGGTTTCTGACATAAAATGAAATGTGTTAAACATGATACTGTATCATACCTACAGCACTTCTGCAACAACAGACACCCAAAGTGACCTAAACAATTAAAAAAAAATGTATTAGTGAGGCCAACAGGTGATATAGTGACTAAGGCACTGGACTGCCATGTTGTCGACTGCAGTTCAAGTCCTGGACCGGGCAGCTTGGAATTCACACTGGGCATGTGTGCATGGATGCCCAGAGTCCTGAGATGAGAATGGAGGAGAAGGGATTGCAGCATGGCCATCCCCCCTGTGGGATGATTTCTCACTTGCTGTCTCTCTGTCTCTCTGTGTCTCTCTGGTGAAAAGAAGGAATGTATTGGCTCTGGAAGTGCAGGTGTAGGACAGGTCTGTGGTCTAGATGAATCTGGGAGCTCTGGCTTCCTGTTTCTAATTCCCTTAGTTATGTCCTCTGCATGCATCAGCTTCATCTCCAGCTTTGTAGAAGAGTAACCTTTAAAGCAAAACAGTACCCAGGAGCCTCCAGCAGACTCGCCTTGTTTGCCCCCTGGCCTGAGTAGATTCATGTGTCCATTGACGAGCCTATTGGTGGGTCCTTACCACTGGGGCTACATTAGCTCAAACTGAGAGAGAAATAGGAAGGGTGTTGAAAAGACATTGTATTTCCACTCGAAAGATCTCCAGAGTTCCATCTAACTCTAAAGAGTGAATAAGTTTTATGAAATAATGAAAATAATTAAAACGTGGAACAATTAAGGAAACTAAAAATAGAGGCATGATATTGAAGAAAAACAATTCAGCTGCTTGTCCCTAGAACTTCTAATGATACTGGACGCAGCTTAAGGATCGATGTTGTTGACTCTTCACAGCCTTCCCGAGGGAGGTTACATGTGAAATGTCATTCTTTCTGATGATAATTTTACAGTAACAGGTCTTTCCTCATGATACATGGTGGCATTCTCGCTTCCTAAAAAAGACACACTGACATAAAGGTGTTAGGAAGGTGGAGGCCACTCTGCATCTGTTTCATACTTTACAGTGTTGTGTGTTCAGCTTGTGGCTGTACATGTGTGTGCATGATTGTGCACATGTGTGTTTGTGCTTTTCTCTTAGAATCAAGGAGTCTTATTCAATAATTATTGGCCAAAGTAATAACACTTCTCTAATCTTAGTAATAACACATCTCTAATCAGCTTCTTTCTAGATTAATTTTAAAAGTAATTTTCAGTCTCTATGTCAAAATCACAGACTTTTTGTTTTGTTTGTTTTATTTGTCATAGGGCATGTGCGTTCTCCAGAGAGAGACAGACAGAGACAGAGAGAGGGAAAGTGAGAAGTCACCCCCTGGGGAAAGGGCAATCCCTTCTCCTCCATTCTCCTCCTGGGATTTTGGGTGCACGCACACATACTGGTGTGATTTTTAAGCCTCTGGGTCTGGGACTCAAACTGCCATAGAGGAATCGAGCACCTTAGCCACTATGCCACCTGCTGGCCCCACAGACTTCTTTTCATAAGTTTATGCCAGGCCACAGAGCTTTTCTAAACTTGCAATTTATATTTGTGCCTCAACAAAATACCCAGTCAGGTAATAATTTCATTATTTTTCATTACGACCTTGTATATTATGGTGATAGTTCATATAATAAATGTTATATTCAACTGCCTATAACTGCAGTAGGGGCCACTGGCACACCTGCCCTTAGTTACTGGAATTGTTACTCCGGGCCTGAGGTTGAGGCAAGGTCTTGATTTCAGATACCGCCTTTGAACAAAGCACATATCAGGTCTTCAAAAAGTTCGTGGAAAATGTGGGTTCTGAAAAACAATGCATAGATTTCAATATATTTTTGCATCAAAATGACCTTTACTTTAATTACATTTTCCCACAACTTTTTGAATGACCTCATAGAAAGATTTGCTCAGATGATGTGGTGATGTAGTTCAGACACATTTGACTCACGTGCATACATGCCCCAGATCCTGCTAGGCTCACAGTGGTAAAGCATGGTGTTCCAGTTTGCTTCCAGAAGCTTCCCTATGTATGTCAGGTGCACTTGTGCCCATGAGCTGGGGCTGGCTGTGGCTGGGAGTGGATCACAGCATCAGGACTCTGGTGAAAGAGCTGCTGTATCTCTCTCTCTCTCTCCATGTCTCTCTTGCTCATGAAAGAAATCAATAAATAAACTTAAAGGCCAGCCCCATCACCTAGCAGTCAAAGGGAGCTGGATCCCACATGGCCGATCCCGGTTAGACTCCTGGCCCTGAGGACTTGTAAAACATACTGACCTCATGTGCATGCGTGTCCCAAATCCTGAGAGGATGGAGGAATGGAGGAGAAGAGACTGTGGAACGGCCATGCTTCACTGAGAGACACTTTCTTTCTCTCAACCCCTGTCCCATCTCCCTGTGTCTCTCTGGCAAATGCACACACCCTCTAGCAATTCATTTTTAAAAAGAAAATGAATACACTTTTTAAAAAATAATCAGAAATGGACATGCAAATAACTCCAAAACAGACCAGTTAAGCATCAGCATTTTTAAGAATTTTTAAAATCTTAAAGTTTATTTAGCCCACCATCTTACTGCCCAAATTGTTACGTTTACGAGTTTAAGTGACACTTGTAAACGTTCCTAAGGAAATAGTATATCACACCTACGACACTTTTGCAGCAGCAGACACCCAAAGTGACCTAAACAAAATAAAGCTGAATTCCAGATCCTTTCACTCTCAGTGAACATAGTTTTCAGTGACTTCTATGTTGATTTCTTCAGAACCAAGATGCTCAAAACTGCTTGGGCTCACACTCCTGCCACCAGTTTCTGCATCCATTTAATTAATTATTGTAGACTGAGGAGAGAGCTGACCCAAACCACATTTGTTCATGGAGCTTAAGAATAATTGGGGCCAGCGGGTGCATGGTGGTTAAAGCACTGGACTCCCACATGGCTGACTGCAGTTCAAGTCCTGGACCCGGCAGCTTGAAACTCACATCAGGTGCATGTGCATGCATGCCCAGAATCCTGAGAGGAGAATGGAGGAGAAGAGATTACAACATGACCAGTCCCCCACCCTTCCAGGATGATTTCTCACTTTCTGCTTCTCCATTACTCTCTGTCTTTCTGGTGCACACACACACACACACACTATAGCAAAAAATTTTTTATAAAAAATAGATTTGCTGGGCCAGCAGGTGGCAGGAGGTTCAGGCGGCTGTGTCCCATATGGCCAACTGTACAGTTCAAGTCCTGAATCCTGCAGCTTGAAAAATCATGCCAGGCACGTGTGCATGTCCATAAGCCAAAAATCCCGAGAAGAGAATAGAAAGGAAAGGATTGCAGCATGGCCGGCCCCCAGGAAGCGCTTTCTGTGCCTTTCTCTCTCTCTGTCTCTCTCCAGTGAGTACACACACCCTAGAGCCAAAAACAAAAGAGTGATTCTCTGTTACTTCGGAATTTGCTTTTAGAATTGAGACCAATAAAAGAGAAGTCACAAAGAAATGCATGTCTGACACCGACATTGAAGGATGTGAGCTAATCGTGACTAATCCACGTCAGCGGTAACCCAGACAGCCTAAGTACCAGGTTGCACCTGGTCTTCAGATGTTTTCCATGCTCGCGAGGAAAGCATGTGTAATCGTCGTTATATAAATGACTCACAGAGTTATTACATGTCTTGTACCAACTAGTATAAAACAATATTTACAGAAATTACAGGCTCTGAGCAATAGCTTCATGCGAGGGAGGCTTGTACTGTGCCAAAATTAAGAATGTATCCTAGACCCAGCAACTCCACCTCTAGGAAACCTTCCTAAGGAAATGAGCAGATCCTCAGAATGTATGTCCAAACATACCTAATATCTTACTGATATTTATGGTAAATAAAATATTAATATTAATATATATAATATAAGAGAGGATTGGTTGCCCTCCTCATACCATAATGTGGTGCCATGAAGGAAAAATGTTTAGCATATTATTAGTTTTTAAAGAATTATTTATGGGAACCAGCAGTTAGCATAATGGCTATGTCGCTGGACTCCCACGTAGTCGACCATGGTTCGTGTCCCGGACCCAGTGGCTTAAAACTCACGCCGGGCATGTGTGCATGCGTGCCCAGGATCCCGAGAGGAGAATGGAGGAGAAGGGATTGCGGCGTGACCATCCCCCTTGGGGGGTGATTTCTCGCTTTCTGTCTCTATGTCTCTATCTCTCTCTGCCTGGCGAGCGCACACGCCTTATAGCAAAAACCTCTCAAAAAAAAAAAAGAATTATTTATTTTATTTGTTATTATTTTAATGCACTTTTATTTTATCATTATTATTATTTTAGACATCAAATTGCTATACATCATTTGGCTTGCAAAGAGAATTTACCCAACATGAACTACACCTCAGACCAGTCCAGCTGAGAATATTATACACAGTATCTTTAAGGAGGCATTATTCACAATTTTTGAGACATGGAACCAACCTAAATGTCCACAAACAGAGGAACTGAAAAAGTGTGGCATTTATAATGTATTATTATTATTTTTTAAATTTTATCAGAGAGAGAGGGAACGTGAAAGCAAGCTGCCACATCTGGGACTTGAACCACGGTTAGCTATGTAGAAACCCAATGCCTTAACTACCATGTCACTACTGGTTCTACATAAGCATATTATTACAGCATTGGTTTCTTGTGGCTACCATGAAACATTACTACCACCATGGTGCTTAACATAACAGAAATGAGGACGGCCAGGGGCATAGTGGTTGGTGCGGTTAGAAGCCAAATGGCTGACTGCGCGGTTCAAGTCCTGGCTCTGGTGGCTTGAAAAACACGCCAGGTGTGAGGATGCATGTGCCTAAAACCCCGAAAGAAGAGTGGAGGAGAGGGTACTTAGCATGACCACCTATCCCTCGCCTCCTAGGTCACTTTCTCCCTAGCCCTCCCCCCTCCATCTCTCTCTAGCAAGCAAATGTGCCCTCTTACAAATTAAAAAATAATAAGGGAAATTATTCTCTCACATGTGTGAAGTCCGGAAGTCTAAGATCAAGGAGCTGATAGGGCACATGCCTTCCAGAGACGCTGAGAGAGAATTCTTCCTTCCTCTTCCAGCTTCTGGTGGCTCTAGGAGTTCCTCGACTTGTGGCTGCATAGTTCCAATCTCTGCTTCCATGGCCAGGTGGCCTCTGTGTCTTCTCCTCTTACAAGGACACCTGTCCTGGGGTTTCAGGCCTACCCTAAACCTACGATGAGCTCATCTCCAGGCCTGTCACTGGATTATATCTGCAGATTCACTTTTCCCACATCGAGTCACAGGCTCTGGTTGGACACTCATCTGGGAAGAGGGTTTGGGGTGAGCACAGTTTGGCCCACTACGATTGGTCGGAAAGTCAGCGTGTTCAGTCCTACCTCGACAGAGTAAAGCATACACATCTAACAGGTTGTCAGACAGGCTGGGGAGTCAACATGGCTATTGGGATACCCTATCGCTTCCTCCATATGCAGAATTTTCATGGAGAATGGAGAATCTGTGACCCATGCATGCATCTCTCTGCATGACCACAGCTTTACAAAGGGGCTAGGAGGAGGGACGCTTTGAGAAAGAGACTGGTAAAGAGATCTCTCTGGAGAGGAAGGTTGCCTTGCTATAGGGAGAACAGGGGGGATGACAGTGGCTAACCATAACCTGGGAGGGTTTCGAGGGTACATTCTGCAGTCAACAATCCCAAAGATGGTGTCTGACACAACTGAAAAAGGAGAAAATGGACAAAAGACTGGGACCCAACAGCCACCAAGAGACTGACAGGACAAGGAAAGAGCTGTCTGGGGGCTTTGGAGGCAGGGCCAGGAGAGGGCTGCTCTGGGAGGCCAGCCTGTCTAGGGTTTATCTGGACAAATGCATGCGGATGTCTCCTGCGACCAGGCGTAGACTAGTAGGGAGAAGTCAGTGTGTTCCTTCCTTAGCCCTGCCATAATGAAATAGAAATAATTATTCCTTCACCATTCTGGAGGCCAGAGGTCTGAAATCAAGGCACCAGCAGGACCGGGTCTGCCTGGAGGACCAGAGAAAGAATCACCTCTGTGCTCTCTCCCAGCTCCTGGCGGTCCCAGCAATCCTTTGCATTCTTTGGCTTTAGATGCGTCACTGCGGTCTCTGCCTCCATCATCACGTTCTTTCTTGTCTCTGAGCCTCTCTTTCTCTCCTTATAAGGGCACCAGTTAATTAGATTAGAGCCCACCTTAGTTAAAGGTCATATTTCCAAATAATAGCACATTCTTAGGTTCCACATAGACATGAATTGGGAAGGGGGCTCATTATTCAACCCAGGGCGGCTGGCGCGTTGGGTCACAGTCAGCCTGGCTGGCTACGTGGACCAGTGAGAGACCTAGAGGAGGGTGGGGTGGGCTACAAGGTGGTGCAGGGCTGGGCGAGGAGTGGCAGGGAACATCCAGAAAAGTGCTGTGTCTGCTCAGGGCAAGACCAAAGGAACCCCAGGGGAGGAGGGAGCACAGAGTATTTCTCTTTTTGAGGGAGATGTTTTTGCCATAGGGTATGTGCCCTTGCCGGAAAGACAGAGAGAGACAGAGAGACAGAAAGCAAGAAATCACTCCCTGGGGTGCGGGGGGTGGGGTGAGAGAGGGATGGCCATGCCACAGTCCCTTCTCCTCCATTCTCCTCTCAGGATCTTGGGCACACACTCACATGTCCCCAGCGTGAGTTTAAGCCGCTGGGTCCGGGACTACGTGGGAGTCCAGTGACATAACCGTTACGCCATCTGCTCGTTCCATTTCTGAAGAAGTCCGAATGGAAGAACCAGCTTTACCATCTGCCAGTCCAAGGCACAAAGCCTAGGCTCTAAGAACTGCCGGGTCCTCTTCCTCTGCTGGCAGGGCGAAGGTAGACTCCCTTCCCCACTGCAGGCTCCGCACTTACAGTGCCTGAGGAGGTGAAGAGTGGAGATGGCGGTGCCTGGCTGGGAGTGCTGGCTGTACCAGAGGACGTATGCGAATACGTCTATACTAGCTTGTGCTATTTATGCATGGCCTGCGACACAGCATTATCCTCATCAGAGACATGGCTCTATTTCAGGAACGATTAACCAGAGAGCTTTTTTATTATTTGAGAGCAATTCTGGCCAGGTGGCATTGTCAGTATTGGTCACAGGAAGAATTCTGCAATGTATTTTAAAGGAATCACAAGAGACAAATGTATATGGTGCCATTCCCGGTCAATTTAATTTTTTTTAACGTAATACTTACTTTTACAGTGCAACGCATTTGTTTGAGAATCTGAATTTTGCCACCACAGGAGTTAAGTCGTAAAGAGTTGAGAATGGAATGTTCCTAACTCGATTTGGTTTGGAAGGGGAAGCGGTAACCTTACCCTCCCTCTGAGCCACGAGTGGCATTACACTGGGTGATGTCCTAGCAAACTTTGGCCTTGGCTCAGGGAAGGGAATTGGAGAGGCACAGTGTGGCGAAAGGCAAATACGGAGACCAGACGAGGCGGGGAGAAGTAAGCAGGCTTCAGCAATCGCTGAAACCATACTGAGCTCCGCCTCTGGAGAAGTAGCAGCAGCCCCCGCTCTCGGTCTGCAGGAAAACACACGTTTCCCCACAGTGGATTTATTTATGTATGTATTTTTATACATTCAGTCATCGAATAGCATTACCGCTTGGAAAATAAGTTTTCCCAGCATGAATACACTGGCTATTAGTCCAGTGAAAGATATTATCATATATGTCATCATCAACAGATCACTTTCCACTTTGGTGTCCCTTAGGTGTTTCGTTTCTTTTCTTCCCCCCTTGATTCCCTTCCTCTCACCCTCCCTACTTCCCACCCTCCTCCCACAGTCTCTAGTATCTGCAGTGGTTCTTCGTGTTTTTATACCTTTCAGTCTTTCAGTTTCTGCCATGAAGTGCAGACATTCAGTATACATTTTCCGACTTAACTGGAGCCTTGTTGTGAGACCTGGAGAAGTACCACTTGTTCTCCTCACGACCAGTCCCAGGCCCTGGCAACACAGAGCTGGACTTAGCAAATTCTGCCATCTCTGGGCCTTGGTGGGGGATGTCCCCTGACAGTGGGAAGCCCACCAACCCTTAGAAACTCAGCACATATTCACAAAGCCATTTCCTCCACAGCACTATTATTTTTATTGTTTAGATTACCTTGGAATGTTTCATTTATTTTATTTCATTTTTTTTACCTTCAATCACTGTGTATCATTACAGCATACCAAATTAATTTTCTCATCATGAATACACTGTATATTCAGTCAAAGATATTGCCATACACATTATTGTCAACAGATGATTTTCCATCTTCGTATCCCTAAACTGTTTTGCTTCTTTCTTATTCCCTTCGATTCCCTCCCTCTCAGCCTCGTCCATTTCCCGCCTGCTTCCACACTGTCTCCAGGATGCCCATGTGCCCCCCGCTTTGACGTCTCCCAGTCTTTCAGTTTCTGCCATGATGCTGTTGTTCGGTATGTACTGAGTGGGGACATAATGCCTCTCTTGCACAGTCTGGCTTCTGGCTTGCTTCCCTTAGCAGTAACTCTTCCATCTTTGTTCACTTTCTATCAAATACCAGAGTCTCGTTGTTTTTATGGCTGAGTAGTATTCAGTAGTACATATGCGCCACACTGTTTCAATCCATTCATCTGTTTGTGGACGTTTGGGTTGGCTCCATGTCTCTGCAGTTGTGAATAACGCTGGGTTGGCTCCATGTCTCTGCAGTTGTGAATAATGCTGCAATACACGTAGATGTACAAGTGCTTTTCTGACTGGCTATCTTAGTTCAGAAAAAATAAGGCTCAGATTTTGTATCTGTCAATAATTTTGTTTTCCTTTTAAGGTGGGTTTTGTTTGACTTTCAGGGATGCCAATTTTCTGTTGACTGAGAGCCAAGGGAGTGTCAGTTTGGATATCAAAAGAAAGAATGCCAGGGTCATGGGCAAAGGGAAACTTGGAATGAACTCCTCGTCTAATTTCAGACACTGAAAACGCCAGACTTTCACTTTACAGAATAAAAAAGTAGGCAGGCCACATTGTGAGTGTTCAGGATCCTCTAGGGTAAAATATTTTCCAACCCCTCACCTGCACAATCCCCTAAGAGGACTCAGAAAACCAAGGTTGCAGGGTTGGCTTATGGAGCCACTTAGAGCACATTTGTCAAAGGGGCAGCTGGAACTGGCAGCTGTGTTTCAAGAGTTTTGTGAGAAGCAGATCCTGCCTCTGTCAGATGATCAGAATGGTTCAAGTCAGCAGTGTGGCTCTCATTCCCATTGTCTGTTTGGAGAATTGCAACTTCAGTGATTAATTATTTTCTTTTGGGAGGGATAGAAGGGAGGATGGAAACCAGAAAGCTAAAATAAAAGATAAGCCCCGATTTGCCTCTGATTTTGTGCATTCTGTGAGCTTGGACAAACATAACGACGTGAACCTGCTATGGTAACGTCATACATAACAGTTCCGTAGACTCCAAAATCCTCCGTTTGCTATTTACCTTTCCCAAGCCCAGAAAACAGCCAATCTTTTTTTAAAATAATTATTTTATTTAACTTTATTTATCACTATCATTATTTTTTTT
>NW_006200903.1:47394-64977 GCF_000334495.1 Tupaia belangeri chinensis | reverse complement strand
TCATGTCATTGGCAAACACAGACTTTTTTTTTTCCTTTCTAATCTGCTTGACTTTATTTCCTTTTAGAGCTCCATTGCCTCATATAGGACTTCCAGTACAATGCTAAAGAGCAGTGGCAAGAGGCAATATCCTTGCCTGGATCTTAGCAGAAAACCCTCAGTGTCTCACTTTAAGTATATTAACTGCCAGTTTTAACATAGATGTCTTTTATCAAGCTGAAGAAGTTTCCCTCTATTCTTAATTTGCTGCGAATTTTCTTTTTTTCCTTTTTTAAAATTTTCTTATTATGAATTTTCTTATCATTTATCATGAATGAGTGGTGGATTTTGTCAAATGCTTTTTCTATTTAATATTATCATGTGATTTTTCTTCTTTAGCCTGTTAATGTGGTGGATTATATTGATTTTTTGAATGTTGAATCAGCCTTCATATTAAAATAAATCTCACTTGATCATAATGTAGAATTGTTTTTATACACTACCCACCAGCAGTGTAAAAGAGTTCCCCTTTCACCACACTCCCACCAACACTTATCATTTTTTGTTTTTTTTAATCTTAGACATTCTGACTGGGGTTAGGTGGTATCTCATTATTGTTTTGATCTGTATTTCCCTTACAATGAGGGATGTTGAGCATTTTTTTCATATCCCTTTTGGCTATTCATATGTCATCTTTAGAGACTGCTGGTGGGAATGTAAATTGGTCCAGCCACTTTGGAGAACAATTTGGAGATTCCTCGAAAATCTACAAATAGAACTACCATATGATCCAGTAATCCCACTCCTCAGTATCTACCCAAAGGACAGAAAAATTCTTCTTTGGAAAAGTGTTTGCACATCGATGTTTATCATGGCACTATTCACGATTGCTAAGACATGGAACCAACCCAAATGCCCCTGTACGGATGAATGGGTTGAAAAACTGTGGCACATATACTCTATGGAATACTATTCAGCCATAAAAGTCATTAAAACCCTTGTTTTTGACAGAAAGTGGAATATGGAAGATTTACTCCTGTGTGAAGCAAGCCAGGCTATGAAGGAGAGACATTATATGTCCCCACTTAATATATACCGAGTGTCTGCACTGTATGACTGAAACTGATTGTCTAAAGGTTGTACAAACAAAAGAGATGGATGTGAATGCCAGATGTGGTGTGTGTGGAGGAGTGGGGCCTAAGGAAGGACATTTGGAGGAGGGATACAGAGCCAGGGATGGGGATGTGTGGTGTTATTGGTTGAAGATAATTTGATCAACTGGTCTGGGGAGAAAAGTTCACATATTGAAATGTTCACTTTGTAAGCTAAATAATATGATTGAATATATTAAAAAATTAATAAAATAAAATAAAGGAAAAAAGAATTACTTTATACACTATCAGATTTGATTTGTTAATGTTTTGTTGAAAATTTTTGCATCTAAGTTCATGAGATACACTGGTCCTTTTTATATCATAGTTTGGTTTTGGTATTAAAGTAATGCTTGTTTCATAGCATAGAATGGCTCAGGAGGTATTTCTTCTACTTCCATGTTCTAGAAGAATTATACTTGATGGGAATAATTTCTTTCCTAAATATTTGGTAGGATTTACCAGAGAACCCTTCTCAACCTGGTGCTTTCTAAGTGCAAGGTTATTGATTATTGATTCAATTTCTTTCCAAATTCGATTTTCTTCTTCTTTTCTTTCTCTTTCTTTCTCTTTCTCTCTCTCTCTCTCTCTTTCTTTCTTTCTTTCTTTCTTTCTTTCTTTCTTTCTTTCTTTCTTTCTTTCTTTCTTTCTTTCTTTCTTTCTTTCTTTCTTTCTTTCTTTCTTTCTTTCTTTCTTTCTTTCTCTTTCTTTCATTTATTTTTTTACAGAGAGGTTTTTTCTATAGGGCATGTGCACTCACCGGAGGGACACAGAGAGACAGAAAGTGAGAAATTATCCCCATGGTGGATGGTCACACTGCAATCCCTTTTCCTCCATTCTCCTCTTGGGATTTTGGGCATCCACGTACATGTGCCCAGTGTGAATTTTAAGCCACCAGGTTCAGGACTCAAATCTCAGTCAACTACATGGGAGTCAAGCAACGCAACCATTATGCCATCTGCTGGTCCCCAGAGCATCTCTTTCACTGTGTGTTTTCAGTAGATTGCATTGTTTAAGAAATTGGTACATTTCACCTAGGTTATCAAAATCGTGAACACAGATTTGTTCACAGTATTTCTATCTTATCCTTTTAATGACCATGTGATCTGTAGTAATGTCCCTTCTTTCGTGTCTTTTATTCTTTTATCTGTAATTTTGTTTCCATTATCTAATATCTCTCTGACTTCCACATTCCCCATCCTTCCCAACCTCTAATAGTAATTCTTCACCCCTCTACTTCTGTGAGGTCATAGATTAATTTCTACATATGAGTGAGAACACGTGGTATGTCTCTTTTTGTGCTTGGTTTATTTTACTTAACAATGTCCTCCAAACTTGACTATTTAACTCAAATGACATGATTACATTATTTTAATAGTATTTCAGTGTGTGTGTGTGTGAGAGACATTTTCTTTACACATTTGTTTGTTTATGGGCACTTAGGTTGGTTCCATATCTTGACTATTTTGAATAATGTTGCAATAAAAATTAGGGTGCAGGTATCTTTATGACATACTGATTCCCTTCCTTTAAATATGTGCCAACTAGTGGATTGCCAGATCACACATCAGTCCTATTTTTAGGTTTTAGAGGGAAACTCCATAATATTTTCCATAATGGTCGTACTGATTTACATTCACACCAACAATGTGAAAAAATTCTCTTTTCTCTCCATCCTTGCCAGGTGGTGCTATTGTTTTCTTTTTCTGTCTCATTGATATTAGCCCTTCTAACTGGGATAAGATGATATCTCATTGTAATTTTGATTTGCAGGTCAGCAGTTAGCATAGCAGTTATGTCACTGGACTCCCTCCCACATGGCCTACAATAGTTTGAGTCTGAACCAAGTAGGCTAAAAATTATGCCAGGAGCTTATGCATGCCTGCCCAAGATCCCAGGAGGAGAATGGAGAAAAGGGGATCGCAGAATGGCCATCCCCACTTTGGAGAGTGATTTCTCACTTTCCCTTTCACCGTCTCTGTCTCTCTTCCTCTCCAGTGAGCACAAAACACAAAAAAGCAAAAACAAGGGACCAGCAGTTGGTGTAATGGCTATATCACTGGACTTCCTTGTAGTCAACCGTGGTTCAAGTCCCGGACCCAGTGGCTTAAACTCATGGCAGGCACATGAGCGTGTGTGCTCAAGATACCAAGAAGAGAATGGAGGAGAAGGGACAGTGGTGTGGCCATCCCCCCTGGGGGGGTGATTTCTTGATTTCTGTCTCTCTGTCTTTCTGGCGAGCACATGCACCCTATAGCAAAAACCTCTCCAAAAAAAAAAAAAAAAAAAAAAGGAAAAAAGCAAAAACAACAAAAATTTTTTTTAATTTTCATTTCCATGGAAATTACCGATGTTGAGCATTTTTTCACATTTTTTGGCCACTTACATGTCTTCTTTTGAGAACTGTTTACTCAGATCAATTTTCAAATCTCCAATTAGGTATTTGGTGTTTGCTGCTGAGTTGTTTGAGTTCCTCATATATTCTTGTTATTAATCTCTTGTCGGAAGGGCCAACAGGTGTCATGATGGTTGAAGTATTGGACTCCCACATGGTTGACTCCAGTTTGAGTCCTATACCTAGTAGCTTGCTTTCTCACTTAGTCTCTCTGTCTCTCTCTGGTGAGCATGCATGCACTGTAGCAAATTAAAAGAATAATAATGATGGATAAAATTAAATAAATAATTCCTTGTAAAAAGATAGAAATTAGCTTAATCTCTTGTCAGATATATATACAAGAATTTCTTCCTATTTTATGAACTGTTTCTTTGCTCTTGTTTTTTTCCTTTACTGTGCAGAAAGCAAAAACCTCTCCAAAAAAAAGCAAAAAAGTAAAAACAAAAACAAAAAAATTTTATTTTCATTTCCATGGAAATTACTGATGTTGGGCATTTTTTTTCACATTTTTTGGCCACTTACATGTCTTCTTTTGAGAACTGTTTATTCAGATCAATTTTCAAATCTCTAATTAGGTATTTGGTGTTTGTTGCTGAGTCGTTTGAGTTCCTTGTATATTCTTGTTATTAATCTCTTGTCGGAGGGGCCCACAGGTGTCATGATGGTTGAAGTATTGGACTCCCACATGGTTGACTCCAGTTTGAGTCCTATACCTAGTAGCTTGCTTTCTCACTTTGTCTCTCTGTCTCTCCCTCTGGTGAGCATGTATGCACTGTAGCAAATTAAAGGAATAATAATGATGGATAAAATTAAATTAAAAAATTCCTTGTAAAAAAATAGAAATTAGCTTAATCTCTTGTCAGATATATATACAAGAATTTCTTGCTATTCTATGGACTATTTCTTTGCTCTGTTTTTTTCCTTTACTGTGCAGAAGTGTTTAGCCTGATATAGCTCCATTTGATTTTTTTTTCTGCTTTTGCCTGTGATTTTAATGTTTTATCTAAAATCTTTTGGTTTAGATCAACACCATGAAATGTTCCCTCTATGGTTTTCTTTAATAGTTTTTTAGTTTCACATTTTATATTTAAGTACTTAATTCATTTGGAGTTAATTTTTGTATATGATAACAGATACGGGTTTAGTTTCATTCTTCACCACATAGTTGTCTAGTTACCCTAGCATCATTTATTGAAGATACTGTCTTTGCCCAGATAGATGTTCTGGGCGTCTTTGTCAAAAATCAGCTGACTATGTATGTATGTGTTGCGTTCTGAGTGCTCTGCTCTGTTTCATTGCTCTATGTGTGTTTCCGTGCCAGTACCATGCTGTTTCAGTTCCTATAGCTTTAAACTATATTTTGAAATCTGGTAATGTGGCTACTCCAGCTTCATTCTTTCCTTCTTTTTGGCTAAGGATTATTTTGGCTATTCAGGCCTTTCATAATTCCGTATAAATTTTAAGATTTTTTTTCCTGCTTTTGTGAAGATCGTCATTGATATTATGATAGGAATTGTACTGTGTCTGTAGATCACTTTCAGTAACATGGGCATGTTAGCTAGAATGATTTTTCTAGACCATAAACATGATCATTTTTCTATATTTTTGTGTCTCTTCCATTTATTTCACTCATGCTTTATTGTTTTTATTATAGAAGTTTTTCTTCATTATTATTATTATTTATACATTCAATCGCTATACATCATTTAGACTGTAAAGAGATTTTACTCAGCTTTATAGACATCTCAGTCCAGTTGAGAATACTGTACACATCCTCATCAACAGATAACAAACTATTTCTGTGTCCCACAGGTATTATATAGAAGTCTTTCACTTTCTTGGTTAAATTTATTCTTAGATATTTTATTTTTTTATAGCTATTGTAAATGAAATCTTAACATTTCTTTTTCAGATGTTTTGTTATGTGTGTATACAAATGCTACTAATGGTTGTATGTTGGTTTTATCCCTGTAAGTTACTGAATTTTTTTATTAGTCCTAATAACTAATATTATTTTGCGAGTCTTTCATTTTTTTATATATATAAGATCATCTTGTCTGTGAAGAGGGACGATTTGATTTGTTCCTTTCTCACTTGGATGCCCTTTATTTTGTGTTCTTTCCTTATTGCTCTGGCTAGGACTTTCATTACTATGTTTAATGAAAATAGTACATGTAAATGTGGGCATCTTTGTCTTATTCCAGCTTTTAAAGAATCGACTTTTCACCTTTTCTCTACTTAGTATGATGTCAGCTGTGGTTTGCCACATGTGGCCTTTATTGTGTTGAGGTACATTCTTCTATTATTTTTTTTCTTCTTTTGTTTCTTTTGGAGAGGTTTTTGCTATAGGGCGTGTGCACTCACCAAAAGGACAGAGAGAGACAAAGAGACAGAAAGCTAGAAATCACCCCCCAGGAGGTCCTGCCCATGCCACAAACCCTTCTCCTCCTTTCTCCTCTCGGGATCTTGGACACACATGCACACGCACCCAGCATGAGTTTAAGCCACTGGGTCTGGGACTTGAACTTTGGTTGACTACAAAGGAGTCCAGCAACATAACCATTACACCAGCTGCTGGTCCCAATTTTTTGTGTCCTTTTCATAAAGTGATGTTGAATTTTGTCGAATGTCAAATGCTTTTTGAAATGGCCATATGATTTTCATCTTCTGTTTTGTTGCTATGGTGCATCACATCTGTGGATATGCGTACGTTGAACTATTCTTGCATCCCTGAGATAAAACCCATTCAATCATACTGTATAATCTTTTTGTGCCATTATAGTCAATGTGTAGTATTTTGTTAAGGATTTTCATCTATGTTTATTAATGATATTGGTCTGTAATTTTCTTTTTTGTTGTGTCTTTATCTGGTTTTAATACAGACCTCATAGAATGAGATTTGAAAGGTAACTTCCACTTAGAGTTTTTGGAGTAGTTTGAGGAGAATTGGTTTTAGTTCTTTGTTAAAGAATTCAATAGTAAATCTATTGGTCCTGGATTTTTCTTTGTTGGAAGAGCTTTTATTATTGATTTAATATAATTAGTTTTTTTAGAATATTTTTATTTCACTTTCTTTTATACACTCAATCACATTATTTAGCTTACAAAGTGAATATTTCAACAGGTGAACATTTCTCCCTAGTCCAGTTGATAAAACTATAAAATATCTTCAACAGATGAAGGAGAGACATTGTATGTCCCTACTTAATATATACCGAGTGTCCACACTCTATGACTGAAACTGATTGACTAAAGGATATAGAAACACAGTTTATAGATGTAAATACCAGATATAGTGTGTGAAAGAGGAAGGACATTTAGAAGAAAAAATAGAAAGGCAAAGCATTAATGGGACAAAGCAAAGTGGTAATATAATTAGTTTTTTAAAGTTTATTTATTTTTCAAAGAGAAAGAAAAGAGAAAAACATCCTCAAGAGAATCTCATGCCACAATCCTTCCCAAGCTCTCCCAGTCAGCCAGGATCATGGTACACACCTTCATGAGCCCAGCACATTCTCCTGTGTATTCACCTGTTCCCTGGAGCAGCTGCCCCACTGTCCCATCTATGCCATGGTATATAATGCTGTGTGGGGTTGCATGCCAGAGTCAAAGCCTTACTGCTCCATAGAGCCAGAGTGACAGCAGTAGTCACTTTCACAAGCTTGATGCCATCTTGGTGAGTTCCTAGAAAGGTGAAGATGGGAAGGTCATAGGTCTTTGATGCAGGTCACATCCTGGCAGTGCCTCTGTACCTGAACTGGCACAGCTCTGCAGCTAACTCAAGTCATGGGAGGTGAGGTTATCCTAGGTGAGATGCTTTCCTGGAGTTATGCAGCCATGGGATCCCAAGGACTTCCCTCCACTAGTCTAGGGGCCATGAAGAGTGTTTCCTGTATTTTCACTTCTTAATTCTAGAAATATTAAGGGCGATGTGTGAGAACAGGCTACAGTAAGGAAGAACAAGGGCCCCAATGATTACAGTCCCCAGTCTGGGGATTCCCTCAGATGACGTGTGTCTTGCAGTCCTCAAATCAGCAATTACTGTCCAGCCTATTAATCACTGCATCCTACTTCAGAAGTGGAGCTACAGGGACAAGCATGCACAATGAAGGAAGGAGAATCTCCAGCTGGAAAGTGGAGGAACAGAGAAAACTGAATGAGTTCCACCGAAGAAAGAAAGAGGGTTGCAGGTCTCCTAAAGATCTCTTTTTTCTTTCTGTTTTCGTTTTGCTATAGGGTGTGTGTGCTCACTGGAGAGACAGAGACAGAAAGTGAAAAATTACAACCCTTTCCGGGATGTGGGAGGGTATATGGTCATACCATAATCCCTTCTCGTCCATTCTCCTCTCAGAATTTTGGGGACACATGCACATGCACATGCTCCAGGATGTTTTAAGCTGCCGGGTCCAGGACTCAAACCATGGTCAGTCATATGAGAGAGAGTTCAGCACCTTAACCACTGTACCTTCTGTTGGCTTAGAGTCTTCATTTCCTTAGGGATGGAATAAACGGCAGATCATCACCTACACAGTATATTGAATTTGATGGCGCTTATGTTGAAAAATAGTTTAGGGAGCAGCAGATGGCATAATGATTATGTTGCTGGACTCCCACATGGCCAACTGTGGTTTGAATCCTGGACCCAGAGGTTTGAAACTCACATCAGGCATGTGTGCATACACGAATAAAATCCTTTAGAAGAGAATGGAGGAGAAAAGATTGCAATGTGGCCATCCCCCCCAACCCCGGGGGGGATGATTTCTCACTTTCTGTCTCTCTACCTCTGTCTTTCTGGAGAGTACATGTGTCCTATAGCAAAAGTCTCTCTAGAAAAAAAAAAGAAAAAGAAAAATAGAGTTTATATTTTAAAATTTTACCTTTAAATTCTGTCTTTCTTTCTGCTTGCATAGTTTCTGAGGAAATATCAGATATAAATCTTGCTTCCCTGTAAGATATTTATTTTGCTTTAGCTTCTTTCAAGAACTTTATTATTATCTTTAATTTTCTAAAGTTTGAATGTGATATGCCTAGGTGTATTTGCTTTGGGTAATTATTCTGCTTTGTGTACTCTCAGATCCCTGGATCTTATCCAGATTCCTGGACCTGTGGTATGGGGTCTGCCATGAATTTCAAAATATTCTTAATCATTATTGCTTCAAATATTACTTGGGTTCCTTCCTCTCAGTCTTCTCCTTCTGTTATGCCCTTTATAAATATGCTACATCTTTTGTAGTTGTCACAATACTCGAGTCTATTCTTATTTTTTGATTTTATTTTCTCTTTGATTTTCAGTTTGAGTCATTTATATTGAAGTATTCTCAAGCTCAAGATTCTCTCCTCAGCAGTCCATTAATGAGTTCTTCAAAGGCATTCTTTATTTCCTTTTCAGTATTTTTTTCATCTCTAGCATTCTTTTTTCTCTCAGAATTTTCACCTCTCTGCTTATACTATGCATTTATTCCAGCATGGTATCTATAGTTTCCATTAAAGCCCTTAGCATATTAAGTACAGTTTTTAAAAAAATTCTAAGCTGGTAATTCCAACACTCCCACCATATTTGACTCTGATTCTGATGTTGCTTGAGTGTCTTCAAATTCTTTCTTTTCCACTTAGCATGTAGTTTTCAAATAATTTTGCTGAAATTTTTTGATGTACAGAGGAGATTTTCCCTAAAGTTTATTGTGAGAACTTGGTAGAGCTTCTAAAGGCAAAATTTGCAAAAGTGTAGCAGCCCCATCATGACTAGTTCCCTGGGGTCTTTAACTCCAGATGTGTCTAGTCTGTGCTTCCAGCTGTTTGTTAATTATAGTTCAGTTTTCCCTCCCCCAGCACTAGGTCCCACAAAGGTTTCTGCTTGTGAATTTCTGCTCTGGTAAGTTGTGATTCTCTATATCTGCCTTTGTTCTTTTCATCTTTCGGGGACATCCGTTTGTTCTGCGGCCTCACTTTTCTATGGCTCTAAGAAAAGTTGATTTTTCAGTTTTTATATATTTTCTAGGACAGAGTGGTGATGTCTAAGCTTCTTAAATGCTGGACCAGAAAATTCAGCTCATTTTATAAAAAGGCTTTCCTTCTAGTCAACAGTCCAAGGGTTCGGTCAGGATGACCCAATTAACGAGTAAAATATGAACTGAAAACTGACCATTAACTGCATCAGTCTAACCATGTACAGATAGTACTTTAGAAATAAGTAGGCATTGTTTGAACTACAAGAGGCCTGCACAGAATAACAAATAAAGGTGGGGAGAAATGTTCAGTTCATTTTAACCCTGAGTTAGTGATTTAGAAAATAAATATTGGGGGTTAATTTGGTGATGCCTTCTGCCATGGCGTGTAGGCAGAGAGGTGATTCTGGGATTCCCCCAAGCTGGTTCAATGCAAGCTGCAGCACCTACAAGTCACTTTCTCTTTTCCTCACCCTTGTGACTTTAGTGAATCTGATAGGTGTTCTCAGTTGGTGAGTCTTGTCTTCCCAGGCATGGTCTTCTGCAATGAAACTGGAAAAACAGTAGAATTTCCGAGGAGTCTTGGTGTCAAGAAATGGAATGCAGCTGTGGTGAATTCTCTTGGTCTTGAAATGCTGAACTGCACTTCTAGCCTGGATCGAGAAAAGCTCACCCTGAATGCCCCATAAAAGACCTGTACCAGGAGAGTGAAGGTGGGCACAACATGGCCATCAGAGTCATGGGCAGCAGCACCACTTTAAGGCATGAGGCTGGCATATGTCATTTCTTCTGCCCAGTTTGGCAAGTAGAACAGATCCATGTGCTTTGGGATCTACAACCTGCACAAATGATTCCCTTTCTCCTGCTCATCAATGTTCTCTGGCTTGGTTGATGAAACTGAGACCATATCTCAGATGGAATGGATGGTAAGAACACAAGTATCCCCTGAAGGAGGCCATGACACAGGGATTGGGTCTCCATATGATAACTACAAGATGACCTTCCACAGTGTCCATGGTGATTTATGCTGAGTGTCTCTGTGAGTCAGCCATTTCCATAGTTACAGATGAGCTGTGTACCCAGGATGGGTCTGCAGTTACCAAACAA
This sequence comes from Tupaia belangeri chinensis, assembly GCF_000334495.1. Classification (NCBI taxonomy): domain Eukaryota; kingdom Metazoa; phylum Chordata; class Mammalia; order Scandentia; family Tupaiidae; genus Tupaia; species Tupaia belangeri. The sequence continues at coordinate 54,400 of NW_006200903.1, read as the reverse complement.
AACCAGCTCTTAATCTGGGTGCTCTCATGGTGGGAAATTCATCCTGCCAGCCTGTCTTCAAAGCTTAGCTTCAAGGGCTGGTACAATTTCACATACCCCTGAACAACCTACCTTCATCAACAATTTACATGGAGTGGAAGTCCTAAACAGGGATGACTCCAACATCAAGCTAGTCTTAGATGACTGCTGGGAAACATCTACCACATACCCAGCCTCTCTTCCTCAGTGGAATGTCATTATGGATGTCTGTGAATATAACCTGGGTAAGTACCAAACCACTTTCCATCCAGTTGTCTTCTCTATCACCCATCCTTATCACTATCAGAGGTTTGATGTGAAGAGCTTTACCTTTGGATCAGAAGCCCAAGGTCTCTCTAGCCTGGTTTACTTCCACAGTAGCACCTTGATCTGCAGCCAACTCTCCCTTGACTCCCCTCTGTGTTCTGTGGTCTTCCCTGAGTCACCTAGGCACAGGCAAGGGGCCACTGAAAAAAACGAAAATGACAGTCAGCCTGTCAGGACCCAGTCTTCTGTTGTCAGACAGCTCTGATGTTTCCAGCTCCTCCAAAGGGGACAGAACTACTGGAGATGTTGCTTCTAAGTCAGTGGTGGCTGTGGCTGCCTTGGCATGGGTGGTGGCAGTTCTAGGCCTCATGTTTTACTGGCTGCAGGAAAGAACCAGAATGTTAAATCACTAAATCACCTCCAAATAAAGTAGTTGAAGTAAAAAAGAAGGAAAAGAAGAAGAAGAAGAAGAAGAAGAAAAGAAGAGAAAAAAAAATGTTTCATGTTTTGCTTAATTTTTTTTTGTTTTTTGTTTGTTTGTTTTTTTAATTTATTTACTTACATTGATTCACTGTACATCATTACAGCATACAAAATGAGATTTCCCATCCAGAGTACACTGCATATTGGCTAAATCAGACACATCAACATACGTGTTATTGTCAACAAATAATTGTTCATTTCTTGTTTCCTGTATATTTTGCCTTTTTTACCATCCTTGATTCCCTATCTCTCACCCTCTGCCATGTCCCACCCTCCTCCCACACTGTCTCTGGTATCCATGGTTGCTTTCTATGTCTTTTCCCATTTTATTTATTCACTAATAAGCTTAATGAATCTAAATATTTCCAGTAGCAAGCACAGCTGATATATACATACCCATGAACACAAGTCTGAATTTAGGCATAAACCTCAGTGAGTAGAATGAACATACTATAAAGTAGCACCTAGCTGGGGCTATATAGCTTACTGCAGTCATCAAATATGGATTTTTTTTTAATTTCAAGAAAAACAGTTTTCGTGATTTTTTTCCTCCTGAAACTTTTTTTTTAATTAATTAATTTACATTCATCACCTAATTATCATCACACAAATGTGGTTTTCCTTCCAGAATATACTGCATAGTGGCTTAATCATGTATATTATCATCAATCATTTTTTCATTATGTCTGACCCTCTGCCCTTTCCCACCCTCTTTTCTGGTGTCTACATTTATCTTCCATTCCTTCCCCCCCCACATTTTAGTGATCACACAATTTCTTAAATAATCTATCTACTTTCAATAGCAAATTCAGCTGGTAATTTCAAGAAAGCAGTTTTGAATTGGTAAGGAAATTTGCTTAAAACTTAAAGCCTGGAAACAGGTTAGTATTCTGAACTCTTAAAACCAGACAACAAAGCCTAGAATAGAAGCAGCAAAATTTTAGTCAAAAGACACAGAAATTTGCTTAAAACTGAAAGCCTAGAAACAGGTTAGTATTCTGTTCAAATAGTAGGTACATGAACCTAGTGACAGCTCCAGACAGGACAAAAACTCTTAAAACCGGATTTAGTTGTATCATAAAGGAAAAGGCCAAAGCAAACTATTAGCAAGGAAGTAAAGCATGAGAACCAGACGCCAGCACTAACAGCCCTTCCATGTCCCACGTTATAAGGACAAAAGCATATGAGGAGGGAGGTGCACAACGCTGAGTTGGGCAAGCAAGAAATCAGCTCTGGGCTCCATCTAGATGTGATGCAGAAGAGGTATAAAATGGAAAGATGAAGCTGGAGTCAAGAGAAGGAAGAAGAAAGGGTGTGAGTTTCGGATAAAAATAGTCAAAGTCAAGCAACTGAGCTTGAGAATCTAGAGGCTCAGACCTGTAGCTTCTTCCACTGAACTATTGCGGTTCCATGTATGTGGTTGGAAAATCACTCAGAATAAATAGAGTTTGGTGACTTCTATTTTTCTGCCTGTTGGTCTCTCCAGGAGTACTAATTTTCTTTTTCTTTTCTTTTCTTTTTTTTTTTTTTTTTCTGGGGAGTCCATTCCTTTGGCAAAGTGAGCTTGAGGTAAAATCAGATCGAAGCAACTGTGAGAGTCCCAAGATATAGAAGAAGCATTTCTATTCTGGGGATGAGTTAGCACTAGAGAGGAATGTGTGTTGTGAGGGAGGAAAGAGCAAGAGGGGGAGGCGTTGTCCACAGTTAAATCTGTGGTCCAGTCCCTCAAAGTTCCTGGGGTCAGCAGAGGCTTGAATCTCTCTGATGCATTTAATGCCTCATGACTGTCTGTTAAAGACCAAAGTCATAGTGGGAGCCCTAATCCCATGTTATGGTTTTGGGAAAGGGGCTTATGGGAGTTAACTAGGTTTAGACAAGATCATGGGAGTGGGAACCTCCTGATGAGATTAGTGTCCATATAAAAAGAAGAAGAAAGACAAAATTTTGCTTTCTCTCCACTGTGAGAACACATGAGAAGGCAAAAATCTGCAAGTCAGAAAGAGAAACTTCTTCAGATATTAAGTCTGCTTGTACTTGATCTTCAGCTTCCAAATCCAGAACTATGAGAAATAAAAATCTGTTGTTTTAACCATCCATTCTAGGAATGTCATTATAGCACTCGAGCACAATAAAGCACAGCTATTGTTCCCTGTCCCTGTGTAATCCTGGAAGTCTCCTGTGACTCTCCCCAGTGAGAGGCTTTGTATGCTCCTTGGATCACGTAGCAATGATAGCTGAAGCCCTGACCACACAACAGCACTCGAAGGCTGTGTTTAGACTTCGGGCCTTGGCCTATTCTGCCCAATATCTAGTAGCACTTACTCTAGTTCTTCCCCTTGTCAAGCAGTCTGTGGTCACTGAGATGCTGAGTACAGAAAATGGAGCAAGGAAGAAAAGAACAATCTAGAAAACTCAGAATTCTTCCAGTTTCATTTTAAAATGCTAAAACTTGGCATCTCTACAGACCATTCCGTAGAGTCATTCTTACCTTGCCCCTTTCTCACTTCTCTTAATGCATTCTCCATTACCACTAACACCCAATAACCACTGAAATGAAACAACAAATTGGGGAATGCATATAAAATTATTCCCATAATCAAAATTCAGTCTTTTGTTGCAATGTGTAAAGGATAGTTTTGGGGGAAAAAAACTGCTCTCAAACTAGAAAAGGACACCAACTAACTGTCAGACTGGTGTACCCCAAAGATACAAGTATTGACTGTCCAGCTTTTCATGCACATGGTAACCGGGGGAAGGGAAGAACAATGTGGTGTACTCATGTGGGTGACAAGTCAGGACACAAGAGAGATCCAGGAATTGAAAACATGAAAAAACATTAAATATTTAAATTCTGGGAAATTTTTAATCCCAGCCATACAGGGCCAGGAGGATACACACAGTCTATCTCTAAAGACATGGGATCTCTCCCAGGATTTCCAATAATGCAACATTGTTATGCTTGATGCTGCTGCTGATTGCGAAAGTACAAAAGTCACTCCAGACAGCCTGGCTCCAGTCACTTACCTCTGGAGAAAAGCCAAAATTATTCTGCAATCCTCACAGTGACACAATGACATTTTCTTAGAGAAGTTTGTTATGTTTGTCTCAACCATGATTTCTACAAAGCTTGGAGCTAAGAGAATATCCCAGTAGTGACCATGTTCCTCACCCCTAATTGAGGGCAAATGTGCCCCGCTCTAAAATGTATATGTATTGTTTCTCGATCTATGCTGAAGATTTTTAATCTGATGTCATTCCACTTGTCTGTTTTGGAGATTATTTAAAAAGTTTCTGCACAGCAAAAGAAACAATAATTATAGTGAATAGACAACCCTTGGAATGGGAAAATGTATTTTCTAACTTTCCCTCAGATAAAAGACTGTGCCAGGATATACAGGGAACCCAAACAGCTTACACACACCCTCCCCCAACAAAAGAATCAACCCAATTAAAAGATGGGTAAATGAGCTGAACAGACAACTCTCTAAGGAAGACATACAAATGACCAAAAAAACATATAAAAAGTTCACTATCTCTTATCATAAAGGAGATGCAAATCAAACCACAATGAGATACGACCTAACCCCAGTCAGAATGACTAAGGTTAAAAAAATAAAGAATGATAAGTACTGGAGAGACTGTGGTGAAGAGGGAACTCTCCTACACTGTTGGCAGGAATGTAAATCAGTACAGCCACTGTGGAAAACAATATGGAGGATCCTCAAAGACCTATAAATATATATGATACAGCAGTTCCACTTATGGGTATCTACTCAAAGGATAGGAAAACACTCAGTTGGAAAAACATTTGCACATCCATGTTTATTGCAGCATTACTCACAATTGCTAAGACATGGAATCAACTTAACCACAACAGAAGGATAGATTGAAAAGGTGTGGAACATATACACTACAGAATACTACTCAGCTATATAAAAAAAAAAAAATAAGACTCTGGCATTTGATAAAAAAGTGTACAAATATGGAAGATTTACTGCTAAGCAAAGCAAAACCACACTGCAAAATTGAGGCATTGTATGCCCCCACTCAATATATACTGAATGTCAGCACTCTATGGCAGAAACTGAATGACTGGAAGGGATGAAAGCAGAGAGAGTAATGATGATATATGTGAATGACTGGAAGGGATGAAAGCAGAGAGATTAATGATGATATCAGAGACCATGTGGGAGGAGGGTGGGAAATGGGGGAGGGTGAGAAGGAAGGAATCACAGAGAAACAGCAGCAAAACATGTAAGGAACCCAAAATAGAAAGAAATCTGTTGGTGATAATGTGTACGGTAATGTCTTTGACTGGACTGATAGGCAGAGTATTCATGATGGGAAAATTCATTTGGTATGCTGTAATGATACACAGTGATTGAACATAAATATAAAAAATACTAAAAAAATAAAATAAAATAAAACTCACAAGTCTCTTTGTTTTGTTTTTTGTTTGTTTGTTTTATCACCAAAAATCTTATTTATTCTCACAAGAATAACACTTCTTGAGAACAAAATAATTTTAGAAATTCATTTTGCTTTTGGTTAGCAACAGATGTTAATAACAGTCTGATCATATTTGGTTTTTCAGAATGAAGACAGAACATTTATGAAACAAAATCAGGGCCTACCACACTCTCCAGAGATTTATTTAATGAAATTTAACTGTACCTTTTATAATATGCAGGAATACTTTATAATTTTTCTGTTTATTTTGCTTTAACTGGGCCATCTAGAAAGCCATAATGCATTTTTGCATAGAAAAATACAGAAAAAAATATGTCATGACTTTCTTGACAACCTAAGTTTCCTGACAGCTCTCACTGGAAGAGTTAGACAGCTCCAGTGCTAGAATGTAGAATGTGTGTGTGCTTCAAGCTGTATTTACATTCCTGCCTCTATACACACTTTCTTTTTCAGTAGCCCCTATCATCAGTTGTCATCTCAGGGCTGATGATCTTATCACTCATAATTATTACCTTAGTTTTCACTGTTCCTGCGATATTTGTAGAATGAATGAAAACAGCTGTTTGACACCTTAATATACGTACTGTTTATCTTAAATTTGGGCTACAATTTCTTCTAATGTATCTGCAATACAATAATGCATGAAAAGTCAAACTATATCTATCTTAAATGCTCTTCTAATGACAATAAACTATAAATAATCTTTTATTAGTACCCAAGGATCTCTATAAAGCAGTTGGAATTTAAAAAAAGGACTGCTATTTTTATAATTAATTTATTGGAAATAACACTATCAACATTTTACAATGTTTTCTTTAGAGCTAGTCAAAGATTATTACTAATTATTTTGCTAAACAGAAAGAAAAAGTTCATAGTCAGTTGGAAATTTCAGTTTTTAGAAAAGTCACCGTATTATCGGTGGGGGTTACTTTGGCAACAAAGCAAAAATGTTCAAATGCTACTTCTCTTCATTTTTATATTTGGCTCTTAGAATCAACAATTGGTCATTTTCAATTTTATTACAATATGACTCATTAATAATTCTGACAAGCAATCTAACCTGTCATTTTTTAGCTGGAGAGGACACTTATAATATAGGTATACAATATACTAAAAGCCGAAGAGCCTGAAATATTAAGCATATGCTCACAAATAAGAAACTAAATATTGATCTAGTTCAAGTTACCTAAATGTATAAAGAAAAAAAAACCTGTTGACCAATAATTCATGCTAAAAAGGAAATTATCACAAAACAGGCAACTTCCTCCATAATAAATAATCAACATGTTTTACATTTTATCAAAACGTAGTGTTTCCTTAATGAACTGGAAACAGCATTTACCAGGTAAAAGACTAGTCAAGTATAGAAAAGGAATACCACAAAATGAGTCAGTCATATTGTAGGTTCAAGTGACAGATATATTCCTTTCCTTTTTTTTTGAAGAGGTTTTTGCTATAGGGAGCGTGCGCTCGCCAGACAGACAGAGAGAGACAGAGAGACAGTGTTAGGCCGAATTAGCAAAATCACCGCCATGTTAGGGAATGCTGGGGAAGTTAGCTTAATCACTACCCTGTTGAGTCTTCAGGGACGGAGCCCACTTTGTTAGGGCCTCAAGGACGGGAACCAGGAGTCTGGGAACTCTCAGATAAGTGGAAAACGGGAGGGCCCAGCACCTCCGAGGCAAGGTCATCCAAATCCTTAGCTGAGAGCCCTTATCTAGACCTAAGCAGGTGGTGAGAGCTGGACCCTCGCATCTCATACCCCCCC
>NW_006200903.1:41476-47139 GCF_000334495.1 Tupaia belangeri chinensis | reverse complement strand
GACTACGTGGGAGTCCAGCGACATAGGCATTATGCTAACTGCTGATCCCAAATATATTCCTTTTTATTATTAATGTTTTCTCTGACATATTTCAGTGATGAAAGCCCTTCATTCTATTTGATCCCGCTGTTAGCCATGGTCTGCGCCCTACACATGCCCTTCCCTTTCACCTGGAAGGGCACGCCTCTGTAGGTGGCCACGCAGTCCTCATTGGTGTGAAGATCGGGCTGGATCTGCTCCCAAATCTTCTTCTTCAGATTTAGCTCCTTGTTGGGTTCTCCAGGGAAGGCATCGAAAGTAATTTTGTCTCCTGGAACAGACCCATCAGGAAGAGCCCAGATTTCGACCTTCTCGGGGGAGCTAGCACACAAGACCATTGCTTGAGACATACTCCCCTCATCTCCGCCTGTTTCAGGTTACAAAGTAAAACCACCATCCGATTCTGCATCTGCTCGAGGGGAACATGATTCCCCAGGCCACTGACAACTGTTTTGGGGCTGTTTCCCAACGTCGACTTCTTCCATATATCAAGAATCTGCATCAGGGTGTTTTCTGGCAGTAGCAATGCAACCAGTTCGAAGGTCTAGTCGGGAAACATCTACTGGCTTAAGCACTTGCTGCTACTGACGGCTGCTTTTTCTCCTTCTTCTCTCCTTTCTTTTCCACTTTCTCTTTCATCTTTTTTTCTTCTCTTCCTCCTTTTATCTGTTCTCTGGTAGCAGAAGAGATGGTTGTTATTGGTGCACATGGTACCATGTTTTCCAAAGCTACAGAACTGTCTTGCAGTGGAGTACAGATGGGAATGGCATTTGCTTCACTCCATTTTGAATTTCTGCCTGAATCAGCTCTTGTTTCAGTTCTTCTATTTCTTTCTTTAATTTCGCATTTTCCACTCAACGTTTCTTCTCTTCTCTCAAAGTTGCTTGCAAAATTGCTTTCTCCTTGAGTAGAGCAACTTGTTGCTTGAGATACTCACTGATCTGATCTACCTTTGCACCCTTCTGCTCCAATCTCTTCAGAACAGCATCACTGGTTGCCATTTTAGCCCAGAAACAACAGAAACTCATCAAGTGGCAGACCGGGGTTCCAAAGCCTCCGCAGCCAGGATCAAAACCCACAGGTCTCTTTGTTTAACAGAAAATCACTCTCTTAAATTCTGGTCTGAATGAATGAGATCATATTTATTCTTAGAACCAGTCTCAGCTGAGGGCACAGAATGTGTGGGTCCCACAGTTTCCGTCTGTTTCTTTCAGAGTCTCTTGCTCCAGTACCCAATGGATCTACTTTCCCTATTAAGCGTGTTTCTGTTCTTGCTAGCCTGATACCTGAGGAAAAGCAGTGCTCTGAGAAGGCGTGGACTGAGCTGGAGCTTGGTGGCTTAATGATGTTACCGGCAATCCCAATGTACACATCAAAGAACGAATCACAGTTCTATTGTCAGATGGCCTTTACATACAACAGCATTTTCCTGGGCCAATAATCACCGTTAAGCAAGGACTGAACATTTTAGGCCTAGTATTTACTTCCTACTATGAGGAAACGTGTTGGCAGGAATGTTTGGTAAAGGCTGGTGAGTTCAAAGACGAGCAGGCTACAGAAATATGTAAATTTATATATAAATTACTTTATGTGCTGTTAGTATCCCATTCTTACCATCAAATAAATTATACTTACTCCCTGTTGTGTTTAAAAGAAGGTTCTTTATAAGACCAAAATGTTGAGGGTTGATGGGACAGGGCAGGCGTGCATAGAGTCTATAAAGGCAGAAGGCATGGGTCAGCCCCATAACTCAGCAGTTAAGAGAGCTGGATCCCACATAGCTAGCCATGGCACGAGGCCCAGTCCCAATGGTTTTGCGTGGGCCATGTTGAACACATGTATGTGCATGCCCAGGCTCCTAATGGGAGGGAGAAATGGAGGAGAGATTGTAGCATGACTACTCTTGTTGTGGAGTGTTTTCTTTCTTTCTTTTTTTTTTTTTCTCTCTCTGGTGAGTGCATGCACCCTCTACAATAAGGAAAGATAAAAAATAAGAAGGGAGGTACCGACAGGTGTGTGGTGGTTAAGGTGCTGGACTCCTACCCGCCTGACCATGGTTCTAGTCCCAGACCTGGTGTCTTGCTTTCTCACTTTCTACCTCTCTCTCTCTCTCAACTTAAAATAATAATAGTAATAAATATAATAAAATAAATAATTCTGAGGGGAAAAATAGGGATTTCATAACACTGATACCAAAGCAAAAGGCAATATGATAATACGCTATAGCTGATTCTCACTTATGAATGTTGATATAAACTTCCTGAATGAAACATATTTAAAGAGTAGAAAGCCATGAACAAGCGGGATTGGTCCAGGAATGCAAAAAGACAATTAAACATTGGTGATTTGTAACTTAATTCATAGCATCTTGTTATCAAGGAAAAAAAAAAAAACAAGAAAATTTGTATGTGGAAAAATTGAAATTCTGGAATCTTCATGGTGTTATCAAAAGAGGTATTCTTCACTCTTGGAATCTACTCAGTCGTGCTTTGGGATGGAGTGAAAAATTAAATGTTAGAGCTCTCTTTGGTGTGGAGGTATCAGAAGTTACTTCTTACTGTAAGAAGACACTTGGCTTCTGCTTGTATGATAATTAGTATGTCATTGCTAAAAACTTGCATGTTTATGTGTATCTTTGAGATACATTACAAATTTCCAACCCTGCCTTCTTTGGAACTGGGTAGAAGACTTTAGCGATACGTGACAAATTCACTTAGTCCATGTACAGATGTGCAGTATAAATACCTGTCTCCAACAAGTGCACGTGCCATCTGGAAAAAAGATTGAGAAGAAAAGAAGTGGAAAAGTCTTGTAACCTTTGATATTTGACAGAATTCCCAAAATCAAATTTCCTATTTTAAATGAAGTCTTTTGACCTCAAACTTTGAAAATTTATGAAGGGCCCTAGCTATCCAGGAGAGACAAATTAGATTTGATTAATATGTTAGGATTATCTGGGAAATATTGTCAAATATAAAATGTTGTAATGTAGCTTGCCCTTCTTTGGATTATATTCACGTAACTGTGTTCTGGATGTGTGTTCCAAAATTGTATGAGCGTCCTGGGTATTTAATATGTATTGGTACGTTATTAGTTGTAATGGTAACGTTAAGTGATTCTAGTGTAAAATTGCTGTACAGCATGGAAATGACTAAATTTCCCTGTCAGTTACGGGTTATAATACACTCTCATCAGATCTTTGACCACAGTCATTTTCAAGTGTGTTGTCTAGAACTAGTTGCCTTATTCTGACATTCTTTCTAAAACTGTTTTGTTAATAAGCTACAGTTCAGATAAGGCCTCTTCAAGAAAAGTCGTGGAAAAGACGCTGACAAGTACTCGAATACCGGTGTCTGAGAACTTCGAGGTGACTTTCGATTGACAACACAGTCTATGCCTTGTTTTCCAAATTTAAGATTTTTTTTTTCTTTTGGGCTCTCTCAAACTTCAGCAATTTGTTTATTTCCAATTTATTAAGATGTACTTGAAAATAGAATGGAAGCCTACACTTTCCTCTTGATTCCTCTAGAATTTGGAAACCATAAAGTGTTCTTATTTTGTGGCAATGTGATTGTTTCCATAAGTTCGATAATATCCGTTGTCTTGCAACAGAAATTAGAAATGTTGGTTATATTGAGAGGGCTTTGACTGGACTATCATTTTTTTCAGAGATGATCTGACAACTAAGGAACTAAGGTTAGGTTTCTGAAAGACAACCGAAGTCCTTGAAAATTGGCTTTATACCTTGAAAAAGCACAGTTCTGCCGTGTAAGTGAGTAAAGAATGTTTCTTCCTGAAAGGCTCAGAAACTTCCAGGTACAGGTACTTAAAGGTACTGTCTAATGGAGGATCCCAGACTTGGCTTCCTCGCCTTGAGAAGTGTTTTAACGCATCTAATATAAATTTCCTTATAAAAAGTTCCAGCAAAGTCAACTTAATCAGTATTTGTGCAAATAACGTGGCCATATTAAGGCTAGACTTTGCAAATAAGTCAGTTTTCCTATGCTTCTCTTTGGAGAAGGGGAGAAGTAGAGAGAGAAGGAAAGAATGTTTTAGAAGAAAGCTATAGGGCACTTGCTATTAAAATGCAGCTTTTTTGTTTATTTAAACAAAGTTTGCATTTATTTGTTTCCTTCCACATTCAATCACTGCGTAACATTACAATATGCCAAATGAATTTTTCTGTTCTGAATACACTATATTGGTTCAGTCAAAGATTTATTACCATACATATTATCATCAACAGATAATTTTCCATTTTTGCAAAGGGGCAAAAGAAAGAAGCAAAACATTCAACGGACACAAAAATAAATTTTAGCTTTGAGTTTTAATGATTTTCCCACAGTTTGGACTGAGTCCTGCTCTTCCCTGGCTGAGGAGAGAGGAGTGTACATAGTACAAATGCTTCATGCCACACTTCAAGAAATCTTGTAACAGCTCATCTGAGTGAAGTAAGCCCACCAGCTCTCTACCTACTACAGGTCTAACAACTGGGAACTTGCCGGGGGCCCTGCTCCAGCCAGGGTGGGTTGAGACTTGTACACAGGAAGGCGAGGTGGGCGAACAAAATTAGGCTGAAACCTCAATGCTCCTTAGCATGTTCTCAGCCGGCTACAGCCAGAGCAAGCTCAGGACTGCGGTGCTAGTGGCTACCAAACACACACATTTATTGAGGGATGTCTTACAGGAGTAGGAGGGGTGAGGGGGAAATAAAAGATTTACTCTACGAAACAGGGAATTCAAGGCACAGGAACAATGATTATAAAACATGATGTCCGACCCATAACTGACTGGAACTGACTACATGAAAATATGCCATTTTCTCTCCTCTATTCCTCTCGGTAAAGATTTTTGTAGACATGTGGGTTTCTGTGTTTTTAAAATGCTCACTGGAAAAGATTACAGTTTTTTATTTCTCTGATGTGTGGTTTTGATCTATTTCTGAAGACTCTGCCATTACAGATGATGATGCCTCCAGTGGCCGGCACCCTCCAGAGCCTCTTCTCTCTTGAGTAGACCTGGGTTGAAACTAATGTGTATGTAGCATTAAAATGGGGGAGGGGATAAAGAACCATATGTAAAGCCAGAAAAGGTCTGATACACGAGTGAGGGAATGTGTCAGATACAAAATGAATATATGTGGATGACACCCAAGCAGAGGCCCTGGCTTCTCCCTGGGTTGGCGTGGTCCGCGTATCTCAGGTTTTGCCTGAATGCAACAGTGTGGACAGAAACTATACCCAAGCCGGCAAACTATCCCTACCCAGAACACTGGTGGGCCAGCTCCCTTATTGGTTGGGTTTCATACTGCTTCGGGTCAGGTATGCATGTCTTGGTGGAAAACAAACAAACAAACAAACAAATGGCTCATTGTGCTTCTTATTATCACAATTTTGGCATTTTCCTTTGCTTCCTAGTATTCTGCTCTTGTAATATGTGCATCAGTTGTGAGGCGCACAACCCCACCCCCCCAATGATGGCGGAGATCACATACCAACATCATGATCTAACATGGATACCGTTTCCATCAAGGAACTCCCTTTGAAATAACCATGAAATAGTTTGGTTTGAAGGCTATGTATAATGGCTTTCTTTCTCAACACTTAATAGCACCTCCATCAGCA
>NW_006200903.1:40043-41289 GCF_000334495.1 Tupaia belangeri chinensis | reverse complement strand
AGTGACTGGAATGAGCGACACTCCTTTACCTCAAGATTGAGAAAAGATCAAAAGAAGCGGAGGGAACTGTAACCAGCCAGAATAGCCTAAATGGCAGACCTGGGGTGGATGCTGCTTGGAAGGCGCTCACACCAGGACCACTGAGCGACCTAACGCTGACCCCGTGGCAGGGAGCATGGACGCTGGCTGCAGCAGAGCCACCAATAAAAATAGAACCGATTTCGATAATGAACCAATGGGACTGCTACTCGAGTTGACCAATCAGAACTACACAAACGTCACTCCTCATTTACACACACAGACCTAGCCTCAAACTTGGGCAGGAATTATGTCTGTATAGAAGCCCGTCTCTGAACACATCTGAGACCTCAGCCTTGTGAGCAAACCTAACTGCCTTCCAGATGACATCACTTACTATGATGTGTTCTTCCTCAAGAAATGTTATGGGTCAAAGCTTGGCTTTTCTGGTGGCAAATAACTGTTGCAGTCCATACTTATTTTGGTTTGGTAACAAGAATGTTGTCAAGGTAAGGAACAAGACAAAAATGCCTAACTTCAGGGACCAGCAGTTAGCGTTAATGGCTATGTTGCTGGACTCCCACATAGTTGACCGTGGTTTGAGTCCCGGACCCGGTGGCTTAAACTCATACCAGGTGCGTGTGCGTGCGTGCCCAAGATCCCGAGAGGAGAATGGAGGAGAAGGGATTGTGGCAGGCCATCCCCCCTGGGGGGGGGATTTCTCGCTTTCTGTCTCTCTGTCTCTCTCTGTCTTTCTGGTGAGCACAGGCACCCTATAGCAAAAACCTCTTAAAAAAAAAAAAAAAGCCTAACTTCATACTTTTATTTAGGCACATTGGGATATACTCATCAAAGAAAATAGAAAAAAAAATGACATTTTTAAAATGGAAAAAAGAGAGCCAGCAGATGTCTTGAAGGCTAAGGCACAGGACTCCCACATGGCAAACCGTGTTTCAAGTCCTGGACCCAGTGGCTAAAAAATCACACCGGTGCATGTGCACACGTGCCCAAAGTCCCAGGAGGAGAAGGGAGGAGAAGGGATTGCAGCATTGCCATAGCCCCTGGGTGTCTAGTGGGGTTATTTCTCACTTTCCCTCTCACTGTCCCTTTCTCTCTCTGGCAAGTGTACATGCCAAAAACTTTAGAAAATGAAAAAACACAGTAAAATTAATATTATTTGCAAAACTTATGTTAATCATGGACTATTTAAGAGTACCAACGGAAAACC
>NW_006200903.1:21407-40004 GCF_000334495.1 Tupaia belangeri chinensis | reverse complement strand
GTCTAAACACCTTTCAGTTAATTTTATATCATAAAATAGGATGACCAAAAACATCTCATTTATAATGAGGAAGTTGTCAGAATCAAAATAGAGTCTCTGACACCAGCATTCTGACAAATAAATAGATAAATGGAATCAGGGAGGGCCACAGAGGAGCGGTTCTCATATGGGTATGCCTGATTACAAGAACCCTCACAAGGACTGCCAGAACCATGGCTTTGTACAAAGGCCACTGCAATCTGACACAAAAACAATACTTCTGCCAGGGTATCTGCCTTTTGGAAATTGCCTTGGACTGATAAAACTCTTATTATTGATTATGGTAGCCAAAGATATTTGTCCCCAAAACAATTTACATAATTCTTCTTGATTTTTCTTTGAAAATTCCCTGTCTTTCCTCAGGTCTCTGCATATGCCCATAGCTCACGATGGCAAGGACATTCCATCTTTTAATGCCATTCTTGAATAAATGCAGTTTTTGTTTTTGTTTTATTTTAAAGAATTATTTTATTTAACTTTATTTATTATTATTATCATTATTATTTTCCAGTTTGATCAGAGAGAGACAGAGAGAGAGAGAGAAAATGAGAAAGCAAGCCACCAGGTCCAAGATTTGAACCGTGGTTGGCCATGTGGGAGTCCAGCGCCTTTAACCACCATGCCACTTGCCGGCCCCAGCAGTTTTTGTTTTAAAGAGTCTTCCTCTCCGCCTAATATTTAGAGGTTGATAATAATAACAACAAAAAGAATAATAGCAGTAAATAAAGTTTAAAAGAAATATGCAGAACACATATAAAAGAACCCTCAAACTTTATTAAGAAAGATTTCAGTGAGTGGAAATGTGTACCTTAGTCTTAGAGAAAGAAACCCCATAATCTAAAGATGTCATTTTTTTTCTAAATTAATCTACATATTTGATTTAATTTATTTCATTCAAAATGCCAACAGAGAGGCCAGACTATGGCACAGTGGGGATGTAACTGAGCCCAAACAGGAAGGTCCTGTGCTTGCATCCCAAAGCCTCCCTGTGGATGCCAGGTTCACAAACACTATGCCATGGTTCAAGGTGGCTGAGAACTGATGGAGATTATGGCATGAAGACTCTGTTGGAGTTCCTCTGTTTTTTTTCTCTCTCCTGGAAGAAATGAATGCACTTAGGAGTCAATGGGACTTTCTTTATCACTTGACAAGATGGTATTGGAGTTGAAATAAAATAAACATATGAGAATATCCAAGATTTTATCTGGAGAAAAAAATGAAAGAATGGGAATGAGGTAGAAACTAGCCTTATCAAATGTTTAAAAGTTGTAATAAGAGGGGGCCAGTAGGTGGCATGGTGGTTAAAGTGTTGAACTCCAACATGGCTGACCATGGTTTGAGTCCCAGATTAGGCAGCTTGAAAACCACACTGAGCGTGTGTGTGCGTGCGTGTGTGTGTGTGTGTGTGTGTGTGTGTATGCCCACAATCCCAGGAGGATAATGGAGTTGAAGGGATTACAGTGTGGCCATCCCCCTGGGGTGTGATTTCTCACTTTTCCTCTTACTGTCTCTGTCTGGCAAGTGCACAGTTATGGGAGGTTTGTGATAGCCAACCAAACCCATGGAAGTCACTATGGGTTTCAGTCCTGGTGAAGGACCATAATTGACCTTAGGGATTTTCATATCCTCAAATCCTGATTCAGTCAGCTCCACAGCAGTCCTGGCTTCAGGAACGGCACCATATTGGGGGCAAATTTTAGATACATGACTTTATAGTATGTTCATTCTACTCACTGAGTTTTATGCCTAAAGTCAGACATGTGTTTGTAAATGTTTATAGCAACCATACTTACTATTGAAAGTATTGAGTTTAATTAAGATATTTTGTGAATTGGTCTACCTGTCTGTTTCTGTGCCAATACCATGCTATTTTGATTATCACAACTTTATAGTATATTTTCAGGTCAGGAAGTGAGATGTCCCCCACTCCACTCTACTTGTGCAAGATTGCTTTGGCAATACAGGGTCTTTTATGATTCCAGTCAAATTGTATGATTGCCTTTTCTAGATCTGTGAAGAATGTCTCTGCACTTTGATTGGCATTGCATTAAATATATAGATTAATTTGGATAGAATTGCCATTTTGATTATATTATTTCTTCCAAGCCAGGAACATAGGATGTCCTTCCACTTTTTTGTGTCATTTTCAGTCTATTTTTTTAGCTCCTTATGGTTTTCCTTGTGGAGGTCTTTAACTTCTTTGGTTAGATTTATTCCTAGGTATCTTATACTTTTTATGGCTATGGTAAATGGAATTACTTTCTTCGGTTTTATCTCAGTCTGCCTGCTGTTTTTATATAGAAATGCTATAGATTTCTGTATGTTGATTTTGTATCTCACAACTTTACTGTTTTCATTTATTACTTTCAGGAATTTTTTCATGGATACCACTGGGTCTTCTATGTACACAATCATGTCATCTGTGAATCAAGATAATTTCACCTCTTCTTTTTCTATTCAAATGCCTCTTATTTTATTTTATTTTCTGATTCTGTTTGCAAGGACTTCCAGTACTGTATTGAAAAGGAGTGAGAAAGTAAGCATCCTTGTCTTGTGCCAGTTTTTAGCACTTTTCTCCATTCAGGATGATGTTAGCTATGGGTTTTTCATAGATAGCTTTTATTGTGTTGAGGAAAGACTCTTCTATGCCAATTTTGCTGAGAGTCTTCATCATGAAGAGATGTTGTATTTTATCAAATGCTTTTTCTGCATCAATTGATATGATCATATGGTCTTTTCTTTCTTTCTGTTACTATGGTGTATTAAATTTATGGTTTGACATATGTTGAACCATCCTTGCATCCCTGGAATAAAGCCTACCTGGTCATGATGAATAATCTTTTTTATATGTTGTTGGATATGATTTGCTAGTATCTTGTTGAGAATTTTTGCATCTATATTTGTCAGAAATATTGGTCTATAGTTTTCCTTCCTTGTCTTGTCCTTGTATGTTTTAAGGATAAGGGCGATAGAGGCTTCATAGAATGAATTTGGGAGAGTTCCACCCTTTTTGATCTTTAGCAATAACTTGAATAGAATGGAGGTTAACTTCTTTAAAAATTTTGTAGAATTCAAAGGACAGAACAATCCTCAGTCGGAAAAGTGCTTGCAATGTTTAGTTTATTGAGGCATTATTCACAATTACTAAGACATGGAACCAACCCAAATGCCCATGAACAGAGGAATGGATTGAAAAAGTGTGGCACATATGCTCTATAGAATACTACTCAGCCATATAAAACAAGACCCTGACTTTTGACAGAAAGTCAATGAATATGGAAGATTCACTGCTGTGTGAAGCAAGCCAGGCTATGAAGGAGAGACATTGTATGTCTCCACCTAATATATAGTGAATGCCCACACTCTATGGCCAAAACTGAATTACTAGAGGATATAGAAACATAGAAAATGGTTATAAGTATCAGATACAGAGTGGGAAGAGGGTGGTTGAAGGAAGACAGTCTGAGGAAAGACATTTAGAAGGAAAACAGAGAGGCAAGGCATTAATGGGACAAAGAAAAGGGTTATTATCTGTTGAAGGTAATGTGTATAGTATTCTCAACTAGTCTGATGAGAAATGTATACATGTTGGAATATTCACTTTACAAGCTAAGTAACATATGTGATTGAATGTATAAAAGAAATTGAAATAAATTTTTTTCAATAAAAGGTATTGAGACCAGCAGTTAGTGTAATGGCTATGTCACTGGACTCCCATGTAGTTGACTGTGGTTTGAGTCCTGGACCCGGTGGCTTAAACCCATGCTAGGCATGTGTGGATATGTGCCCAAGATCCTGAGAGGAGAATGGAGAAGGGACTGCGGCGTGGCCATCCTCCCTGGAGGGTGATTTCTCGCTTTCTGTCTCTCTGTCTCTCTCTGTCTTTCTGGCGAGCACACGCGCCCTATAGCAAAAACCTCTAAATAAATAAATAAATAAGATATTTTGTGAATCAGATACCAGCAGGTGGTGTGGTGGTTAAGGCACTGGACACTCCAAAATAGCTGACCACTGTTCAAGTCCCAGACCTGATAGCTTACGTTCTCACTTTCTCTATCTATCTCTCTCTCGTCAAATTAATATAAATTAAAGAATGGATAAAATTAAATAATTTTTTAAAAAATACATTTTGTGAATCCATAAAAGGTGAAATAAATAAATAAATAAATATGTGACTTGGAAACATGGATTCAGTTTTTTTGATACTTTTCTAGAGCTCTCTGCTTTGACAGAAAACTGGATTTTTATTGTTTCCCTGGACTGAGACGCCTGTATAAAAGGAAGCAATGATGGTATTTTTGAGACAGTGATTGACTCTGAGACTTCTTACTCCTATTAATGAACTTTATTTCTTAGAGAAGTTTTAGGTTTACAGGAAAATGGAGCAGAAAGTACAGAGTTCCCGTATACCCTCCCTTCTCACTCTTATCCTACACAACTTTCTCTATTATTAACATATTGCCTTAGTGTGGCACATTCGTTACAACTGATAAATCAATGCTGGTGTATTATTATTAACTAATGTCCATATTGGCATCATACTTTATTTTTTGAGTTGTACATTCTATTGGTTTTGACAAAAGTATAATGCCATGTGTCTTTAATCACAGTACCTTACAGGATAATTTTGCTGCTCCAAACACCCTCTGAGCTCCACAGATGATTTTTAAAAATTAAAATTAGACATGAAAGAAAAGACAGAATTCTGACACTAAACTACTTGAAGATCGTCTTTTTAATAACAAAGGCATTATAACCACTGAAAATTGATCTAAGCCCACACAGTCACTCATGAGTCAGTTCCTAAAATCCTTAACGATACCAATACCATTAGTTTCTGATCTAACACTTTGATTTTTTTTTTTCCACTGAGCAGTGGAATAAAAGTCTTACAAGAAAAGTAAGGCCTTTCCTACAGGCTGAAATTGACCAAAAGAAAAATCGCACAATTCACACAGTGTCTTTCCTCATTGGAGCTTCTATTTCAGTGTATTTTGCTGCTAGAGAAGAAAAAGGAGCATCAGCTCTCTGTATGCACGTTCACTTTCCTGCTTTGGACTCCCAGACCCAAGATGTCTGCAAGCTGTTCAAAAGCAGATCTAAGATGGCGCCAGAAGGTGGGGTAAGTTTTTTTTAAGCAGCCAACGCCTTGAACAACGAAAAGGAGTGAGAGACGCCTACAGCAGCAAGTATTCAAGTCTGGGGAACAGAGACACAGCCTCAGAAGGGAAGCTCAACTCTCAGAAAAGGAAGAGCCAGAGAAACCCCTGAGGAGAAGCTTTAGTGAAGCGTTGGGACTCAGGCTGGTCTAAGAAGGAGCCTGTGGTGTGATGGTGGAAAGGAAGGAGATAAACCAATAAAGGGGGAAGCTGGCCACAGTGGCCGTTATCTGAGAATGTAAAGCTGAAATTAAGAATATTCATCCAGTCAATGGCAGGCATGCACTGAGCGTTTGTAGGCGGTTTTGAGTAAATAAGACATAAAATGAAAATCACGAACTAGTGGAGAAAACAGTAGTTAGAATACAGCATGGTAAATGCAAACCCAGAGACGCCATCACAGAAAACCCCAGAGGAAGGATTTCTGGAGAAGACATGGGGGCTAGACCCAAAATCACGAACTAGTGGAGAAAACAGTAGTTAGAATACAGCATGGTAAATGCAAACCCAGAGACGCCATGTACAGAGAACCCCAGAGAAAGGATTTCTGGAGAAGACATGGGAGCTAGACCCAGAGGCTGAGCTGTATTCCAGGGCATGGGTACTGTATTCCAGCAGGAGGGACTGGATATGGAGGCGAGATGCAGACTGGGGCTGTGGGAATAGTCAGCCACCTAGGACTCTGCCAAGTCACTCAGGAGGCAGAGAGAAGCAGGACCTGAAGCTGGGGGTGCAGACAGGAGGCCTTTCTACTGGGGGAGGGTACATGACTGCTCCTGTGCCACCTCGTGAGGGAACTGAGATTCCATCCTCCGGGAGAGCTGGACCCTTGATTTGGTGCCTTAGTCTGTTTTGTATTGCTATAACAAAGAATGGGTCATTTATAAGAAAAATTATTTACTTAGCTCACAATTCTGCGGACTGGGAAGTTCAAGACT
This sequence comes from Tupaia belangeri chinensis, assembly GCF_000334495.1. Lineage (NCBI taxonomy): Eukaryota > Metazoa > Chordata > Mammalia > Scandentia > Tupaiidae > Tupaia > Tupaia belangeri. Next base: position 33,868 of record NW_006200903.1, on the reverse strand, counting down.
GGGAAACTGCATTCAGCAGCTTCCAAAGAGGACCTCATATTGCATCAAAACAGGACAGAGAAGCAGAAAGGGAAACAAACTTGGGCAGAATACAGTGGGTGGGGTTGCTTCATAACAACCTGCGCTAGCAAGAAATAATCCATCTCTGAGAGTTCAAACCAGGGACCAGCTTCCCGTGTAATTGGTGGTGGGTGAGTTTGTTGCTGACCCTTCCAGTCCATTGAAGTCTTTGCTTTCTAGTTGACTATGATACCCCTAGCTCCACCCAACACATGACAAATTGACAAATGCATCTCGAACGAATAATCCTTGACGTTTTGCCTCTCATGTTATTTTCTAATCACGGAGATATGATTATCACTTGGAAGGAAAAAGAGAGACCTTGGAAACAGACATCCAGAGCTCAATCCCAAACCCAGCACTACCTCTGAGAGCAGGAGCCTCTAAATGGACAAGCCTATAAAACAGAAAGAGCAGAACTTCACCTGGATGGTCGTGAGATTCAGGTAAGGCAATGTGTGTGATGCAGACCCAGGCACTCGGGAATTACAACCTTCACACTCGGAGTAGGATCAGGTGCAGAGCAGGCAATTGAACGCTGTTGAGCAAACGGATAAAACCATGAGACTGCTTCTTTTCACCATGCTCTGTTGACAAAAGTCTGCCACAAGAACTGCCTCTTCTGCTGCTCTTGGACATCATTTAAGAACTTCAAATTAATTGACATTACGCTTAAAGGGAAATGCATCATTCACACTGTGGTGGTTTAGGTGCTGAGGGTCTCCCGGGTCCCTACAAAACTGAAAAGTCAGAATTATTACACCTATAAAGATTTAGAAAGTGTAGGGACTCTGACAGATTCCTTTCAGCATGAGAATTGGGGTCTGATTGTCCATATTTCCTATTTTGGAATAACAAGAAAAAGTTTCAGAGCTCTTTGTCGATCACATTTCACTATGTTAAATTGTTTTCTAGTGTCCACCTTAAAAAAAAAGATAAGGAATACAAAGGGTTTATTTGGGCCAGGATCAGGATGATTGCCTGGCCCCACAAAATCCAAGTTGCCCCAAGTATTATGTGCTGGGGTCTTACTGATTTCAAGATGATTCTAAAGGCAAAAGTTGTGATTGGGAGGGTAAGTGGCAAGGAGTCTTGTAACAGTCTTGTGATTGGCTAAAGCCTATGATGAGGGAGCAGGATGTCCCCATGGCTACCCGCAGTCCCTTTGCTGAAGATGAAACAGTCACACGGATATGACTGATGGAAGGTAAAGGAGGACTGCATTTGGGCAAGAAGGAAACGGCCAAGGAGTCCAGGGAGCAGGAGTATTTCAGATGCACATTCCTAAGAAAGACACAGACCTGCGTAAGTTTTACTTTTTTACCATTCTGACTTGTGTACATCGGTATCGCTTGTCTTCAGAAAAAAACTGATCTATTTCAAATCTGTCCGCTTCCTTAAAGTTCTGGTTTGATGGTGTAGCATTGTATCATGAGTGACTTCATTGCAGTCTGGTCTGTTGAGGCCTAGGGCAAGAGCTTAGTCCAAAACGACGGCCTCCTGAAATGTTTATTCACCACTGGTACTCTGAAGAATCTTAGGACAGTGCTTATTAAATTATGGAAATACTTAACACAGCTCCTGTTTCATTCCAGGGACTGGGCCAGGCTCTGGGGACTTCGTGGTAAATGAGCCGACATCTAAGAGCTCCCTATCAGAAAATGTCACTCTCAGTCTGAGAATAGTAATCCTGCTTTTGGTTCATATTCATTCATTCCTTCCTCTCAGCCTGACTGCTCATAAGCTGTACACTGGTTCTTAGCATTGTGACATTGGCAAAGGATATCATTATTAATGATTTCATATAGACATATTATTGATAATATTTTACTTATGATTAGAATAAAATCATGATAACAAGGTAATGCATCTTCAGGGAGTTCATGGTATATAGTGGGGAAAAAAGTGAGTAAAACATAGCCTGTCCTTGGTTGATCAGGGTTGAGGTAGTATGGCAGGCTTCGAGCCAGGCCAGCTGATACCAGGTCCTGCAGCACTGGCCTCCTCACTGGGCCCACAGTGCTTGCCTTAACAGCCTCATTTAAAGATTCCAGGAAACTCAGAATGCAGTGATGAAATCTCTGCTGAAGGTCACAGGAAGTCAGGACACAACTGGGACTTCAGTCAAAAGTCAATGTCCCAGCCAGGACTGCAACATGTGGCCTTCATCTGGGCTGCCTTCGAAGTGACATGTTGCAGGCCAGCCAGTGGAATGGCAGTTACAGCAGCTGGATCCCACGTGGCCAACTGCATAGGTCGAGTCCTAGATCCAGTTGCTTGGGAAAAAAGTGCATGTGTGTGCATGCCCAAAAATCCCAACAGGAAGGAGAAATGGAGGAGAAGGGATTACGGCATGACCATGCCCCATAGGGGTGATTTCTTGCTTTCCCTCTCTCCATCTCTCTCTCTTTGGTGATTGCACACACCCTGTGGCAAAAGTTAAACAAATTAATTTTTAAAAAGCAACATGTTTTAAGTGACTGATTTCTTTATGGAAATCAGTTGTTGCATTTATATTATGATATATATGTATGTATTATATGTATTATATATTATGTATATACATGTATTATATGTATTATATATTATGTATACTATATATTATATATGTATTATATATTATGTATATATGTATACACATGCAGAAAAATAATATTATTAATAAGCAAAACACAGCTATTTCATTGAGAATTCTTTCCTCCCTACATTCTCCTCCCCCCATGATGCTCTGTGAAACAAAAATAAATGGTTTCCATTTTTAAAGGAATATGATGAGTCCACCTCTTCGTAATGAGTAGTTTCTTGATCTCTGTATGAAGCTGGGTTTTATTTTTAGAGCGTGCCATAGATTGAGAAGAAAATCTACCATTTGCGTCTTTCATCCAAAACAGCCTCACTGGTAAGTTTTCCTTCTATTTTATTAAATTGTCAGTTGAATTATTTCAAATTCCACTGGCTAAAAATTAATTATACTGGGTCCAGCAAGTGGCATGATGGTTAAGGGCACTGGACTCCCACATGACTGACCACAGTTCAAGTCCCAGACCTGGTGGCTCACCTCAGTTTCTCTCTCTCTCTCTCTCTCTCTCTCTCCCTCACTGTCAAATTAAAACAAACAAATAAATAAAGTTAAGTAAAATAATTCTTTTTTAAAAGATTAATTATACTACACTTAACATTTTCTTTCTCTTTCTTTCTTTCTTCCTTTCTTCCTTTCTTCCTTTGGTAGAAGAATCTTGAGAACTCAAAGTGAAGGATTCCATCACCCACTCAAAAGCTACTTGCTGAGCTCTTCTGTGTCGCATGTGCCAGGCTCTGTGCAGGGCCCTGGGAGATGAGAGCGCATGAAGCCCTTTGAATCCTGCTACAGGGAATTTGGTGGGGTCAGATGGACAAAGAGGAAACAAGCAATTGCAGTGCTCTGTGAGAAGGACTCTGTGGAGTCTCCGAAAGGACGCCATCTCTGATTTGGTGGTGGTGGCTTGTGTGTCAGGGTAATCCTCCAAAGAGAAGCAACGACTGAGATGAGACCTGGAAGATAAGGAAGGGCCAGTCGGGTGGATGATCTAGGTAGAGGGTGCAGCCGGAAGAACTCAGCACTGCTGGAGCTCAGGAACTAGGTGGACTTGGGAGAGGCAAGGCAAGGGATGTGGGCAGAGCCAGTTACTGAAGGCCAGTGTAAGCCATGGGTTTTATCCTGAAAGCATGCAGTATCAGGTAAACTGGAAAGCTCAAGAACACTCAAGCTTCAATATCAACCTATGTATGTATGCATGTAAAAATTACTAGATATTGAATCAGCATCTATGATTGCACCTTAAGAGTCCTTTTAAGTGTGTAATTTAGAATGTCCTTCTAATACTGGAGCCTTCAAAACATCATAGATATGTTTGCTCCAATTCTCAATAACACATATTTATCCACCCACGAGACTCTAATGCTCAGTGTGAGTGTGATAAACCAGGCCCCCGTCTCCAACTCCCACAGCACGAGAAGCAAAGAGTCTGGCCTTCTATTTTATTAAATTGTCAGTTGAATTATTTCAAATTCCACTGGCTAAAAATTAATTATACTGGGTCCAGCAAGTGGCATGATGGTTAAGGGCACTGGACTCCCACATGACTGACCACAGTTCAAGTCCCAGACCTGGTGGCTCACCTCAGTTTCTCTCTCTCTCTCTCTCTCTCTCTCTCTCTCTCTCTCCCTCACTGTCAAATTAAAACAAACAAATAAATAAAGTTAAGTAAAATAATTCTTTTTTAAAAGATTAATTATACTACACTTAACATTTTCTTTCTCTTTCTTTCTTTCTTCCTTTCTTCCTTTCTTCCTTTGGTAGAAGAATCTTGAGAACTCAAAGTGAAGGATTCCATCACCCACTCAAAAGCTACTTGCTGAGCTCTTCTGTGTCGCATGTGCCAGGCTCTGTGCAGGGCCCTGGGAGATGAGAGCGCATGAAGCCCTTTGAATCCTGCTACAGGGAATTTGGTGGGGTCAGATGGACAAAGAGGAAACAAGCAATTGCAGTGCTCTGTGAGAAGGACTCTGTGGAGTCTCCGAAAGGACGCCATCTCTGATTTGGTGGTGGTGGCTTGTGTGTCAGGGTAATCCTCCAAAGAGAAGCAACGACTGAGATGAGACCTGGAAGATAAGGAAGGGCCAGTCGGGTGGATGATCTAGGTAGAGGGTGCAGCCGGAAGAACTCAGCACTGCTGGAGCTCAGGAACTAGGTGGACTTGGGAGAGGCAAGGCAAGGGATGTGGGCAGAGCCAGTTACTGAAGGCCAGTGTAAGCCATGGGTTTTATCCTGAAAGCATGCAGTATCAGGTAAACTGGAAAGCTCAAGAACACTCAAGCTTCAATATCAACCTATGTATGTATGCATGTAAAAATTACTAGATATTGAATCAGCATCTATGATTGCACCTTAAGAGTCCTTTTAAGTGTGTAATTTAGAATGTCCTTCTAATACTGGAGCCTTCAAAACATCATAGATATGTTTGCTCCAATTCTCAATAACACATATTTATCCACCCACGAGACTCTAATGCTCAGTGTGAGTGTGATAAACCAGGCCCCCGTCTCCAACTCCCACAGCACGAGAAGCAAAGAGTCTGGTTTTTTTTTTTTTTTTTTTTTTTCTCTTGGCTCAGTGTCTGGCTTTTACACACTTCTGCTTTATCCAGAAAGTGAAGCAAATATCAGAGGGTTTAAGTGGAGAGGGCTCATAGCCTCTTCAAGGTTTCAGGATAAACCTGAGGACAGCATGCAAGGTGAACAGTGTGGGATCGGGGCCTGGCCCAAGAACACAACCAACAGTTAAGTGGTGATGGTGGTGACATGATGGGCCAACGAAGGTGAAACCAAGACTGTAGCCAGATGAAGGAGAGGGGTCAAGGATGGCTACAAGATATTTAACTTGAGCAAACTAGGCAGAAGGTGATTCCCTCAGTTAAGGAAGGGGCCTTAGCAGGAAGCTAGCTGATTTTTAGGGACTCACAAGATATCCATGGCAACTAATTCAATAGGCAGTGGATGTAAAGAACAAGATCTCCGGATAGAGAGTGGAATTTTTCAATGATAGTTAAAGTCAAGCAAGGCAAAGAGCTATCAGAGTAACCTACACACTGTGGAAAAGATTGGATTATGGAGATAATACAAATGGTCACCAGTATTTAAATGATATATTTTTTAAACGGGGGAGAGGAGCCAGCCTGTAGTCTGCTACTGAAGGCAGCTGGATCCCACATGGCCAACCATGTGGTTTGAGACTCAGACCTGGTGGCTTGAAAAACATGTTGGGCATATAGGTGCTCATGCTGAATATCCTGAAAAGAGGAAAAAATGGAGAAGAGTTTGCAACATGACCATGCCCAATAGGGGGTGCTTTCTCCCTTTCCTTCTCTCTTTTTTTCTCTCTCTGTATCTCTCTAGCAAGTACACATGCTCTCTGGAAAGAAAAAATTTTAAAGAAGCCATATTAGATTATATAGATTCTAAGGATTATAATCCTCTTGGCAAAAAAAAAAAATTAAAAAAATTAAAAAAGCAGAAGAGTGAATATAAGGTAAGGGGGTAGAGGCACCAGTCACAGCTATGTCAAGAGGCTCAGCAGGGAAGAAAGATACTTGTGGGACACAGAGAAGGTTTATTACCTGTTGACCAGGATGTGTATAATATCTCAGCTAGGCTGAACTGTGGTGTATATCATGCTGGGTAAAGTCTCTTCACAATCTAAATGGTGTATAATGATTTAATGTATGAATAATAATAAATTTTAAAAGAAAAGAAAAAAAGAATGGAGGGAAGGAAGTTTTGGGGATACGTAGGATTGGGCCAGAGGAAGGAGCTGTTCTTGCTTTGAGAGACAGAAAGCGAGAAATCACCCCCCAGGGAGGATGGCCACGCCATAATCCGTTCTCCTCCATTCTCCTCTCAGGATCTTGGGCACGCACGCACACGCGCCCGGCGTGAGTTTTAAGCCACCGGGTCCGGGACGCAAACCGCGGTCGACTACATGGGAGTCCAGTGACATAGCCATTATGCTAACTGCTGGTTCCCTTGTCTGGTTTTTTTTTTTTTTAATGCAGAGAAACTTGATCACATCAGCAGCAACAGACACCAATGTCATGGGGAAAAGACTGAGGGTATATGAGATTGAGGAGACAATTGAGTTTGGAGAGGAGGCAAGAGAAGGTGAACATCGAGGATGGAAGCTGAATAGAGTATTACAGAGGTTTGCAGGTGTAAGAACAGCAGTTTTAAGGCATTCATTCCAAGTAGTTTCCATTTCCAAATGCACATGTTTTTAACAGTGTTTCCTTATGTCCAGGAATTACTCAAAGCCAACATGTATTCTTGCTCTGTGTTGGTGGCTTGTGACTTTCTATTTCCAAGAGGAAAATCTCTTCTCATACTCTCTAAAGACAGAAAGGGAAAGTATAGTCTCTGTGAGTCACATCAAGATCTTTGACAATGTGGACTATGCCATGATAAAGTAATGAGAATTGTGATCAGCAGTACCTGAACCCATCCTACCCGAGGATGCAGGAACTTAACCTTCTTTATCATACTCTCCTGTGTTGTGTTACAGCTGGGCCTGGAGCTGATTTCTCCCCACTATGTATTACCACATGTGACTGTCTCAGCCACTACTGTAAGCCCTTCAGGGAAGGGACTGTCACATTTATCTTTCAGTCCTCTATGGGATCTGCTCAGTCCTTGTCACACACAGTTGTTGGGTTAAATTAAATTGTCATGTTCAAAACAGTCTCTGAGATGGCTGTACATTTGCATTGGTAATGCTCCAAGGTCCAAATATTTTTAGAATTTGGCTTAGAAACATCTTCTGAGACATATAAAAGGATTAATCACATTAATTTATAGTCATACAATATGTTTTGTCACAAATAGCAATAATTCAGTGAGATAACCTCCAAGGTGACCTGCTGGTGTCCACCCTATTGGGTAGTCCCCTCCAACATTGGACCAGTGTTGGTCTGTGTGATTAATAAAATATACAGAAGTGATGATATCACTTTCAAGATTAGATTGTAAAAGACAGTGCTTTCTATTTTGGGCATTCCCTTGCTCTCTCTCAGATCATTGTCTCTGGGAGAATCAATGGTGTTTTGAGGGCATTCAGACAGTCTTGAAGGAAGATCATACGGTGAGAAATTGGAGTCTTTGGTCCTACTGTCCATGAAGAACAATCATATGAATGTGTGTGGAAGTATATTTTCAGCCCCAGTTAAGCTTCAGATGAGATCACAGCCCCAGCCAATATGTTGACTACAACCTGAGCCTAACTCCTAGGTAAGTTGCTTCCAGGTTGTTAACCTACAGAAACTATGAGATAACTGATGTTTGTTTTAAGCTGCTCAATTTTGGAGTAACTTGATACAGAGCAATAGATAGCTAATGCATCCAAATAAGTAATCGATCCGATTCATCATCTTCATCTCCAAAACCAAATTCAAGGGCAAATACTTGCCACCGCTATAGAGATGAAAAAGAGTGGGCCATCAATTCTGAAGACAATCTCAATAGAAATGTTCAAAATAACATTTTCAGCAGTGATTACACTGCTACAATAACTAATAACTGCATATTCACTCAAAATGACAGTTGGAAGAGATTTAAAACATATTCATTTTTTAAAATTAAGCCTCAGATTGTAAGCCTGAGTCCAATAAATTGGAGTATGCTTAATGAACATTAGACATTGAGCTCATTTCCATATTAATATCTGTGTTAGTCATTTTAATGAAGAACCCTAAATATGGGGTAAATTTCACAATACTTTTGGAAGGCATCATGGAAAAAAATCTTTACAACCTGACAGATCTGTTCAAAGACCTGTGTCCGCTATCCACTAGTTGGATCAAAATTATACATTAGCAGTACAGCCTTGAGCAAGTTACAGAAACTCTTACAGCCTTAGCATGCTCACCTACAAAATGGGAAAGAATGTAGTGTTACCTCACAGGATGGTCATGAGGCTTGAAGGAGAAATTTGTGTTAGTTAGTGCAGGGGAAGCATTGTGTGTACGCCAGTTAATACCATGAGTTATTGCTCACTTCTGCATCTATATAAGCAAGCAACACACTGGGTTTACAGACCTGTCATGAAGACTAAACAAGAAAACTGATCTGTATAGGATTTAAAAAGTAATAGCTATTAGATTTGACTACTTACCAAGAAGGATGGTTGAATATGCAAAGGGGAGATCATGAGAGTTTCGACTAGTCAGGAAATGCTCTAGATTGAGGCAGGAAGAGAGGTCAATGCTGATTTCCTGAGCCATTAATCCAAAGAAGATATACAAACAGCCAATTATTACTCATCAGGAAAACGCGAACTGAGACCACAATAAGATACCACTTCACATCCACTAAAATAAGGGAACCAGCAGTTGGCGTAATGGCTATGTCACTGGACTCCCACGTAGTCGACCGCGGTTCGCGTCCCGGACCCGGTGGCTTAAAACCCACGCCGGGCGCGTGTGCGTGCGTGCCCAAGATCCTGAGAGGAGAATGGAGGAGAAGGGATTGCGGCGTGGCCATCCCCTCTGGGGGGTGATTTCTCGCTTTCTGTCTCTCTGTCTCTCTCTGTCTGTCTGGCGAGTGCACGCGCCCTATAGTGAAAAACCTCTCAAAAAAAAAATTTAAAAAATTTAAAAAATAAAAAAAATAAAATAAAATAGCCGACAGGGCTGGTGAAAATATGCAGATACTGAAGCCTTCATAATTACAGGTGAGAATGTAAAATGGTACAGCCGCTGTGGAAAACAGTATAACAGTTTCTCAAAAAGATAAACATAAAAAAAATTATAAAGACTGATAATGCTAATTGGTGATAAGGATATAAAGCAAATAAAAATATAAATTGTGAAAGGAAACATTAAAAAAAAAGACAAACATAAAGTTACTATGTGATCAGGAATTTTATTCCCAAGAGGATTAAAAACATATATCCTCAAAAAACTTGCACATTAATGTTTCTAATTTCATTACTCACAATAGCCCAAAGAAGTGAAAACAACTTAAGTGTTAGCCAACTAATAAAGGGACAAATTAAATGTGGTATATCCATACAATGAAACATTATCTGACAATAAAAAAAAAGTACTGATACATGCTACACAAGTATAAGCCTCCAAGACATTCTGCTAAATGAAACAAGGCAGTCACAAAAGATTTCACTTATATGGAATGTCCAAAATAGACAAATCCATACACAGAAAATATACTAATGGTTTCCAGGGGTTGGGAGAAATGGGACTAGAGAATGACTACTAATGCAGTTTCTTTCCAGGACAATGAAATCTTAGCCCCTCAGTGTTCCCGTTCACCTCTAAGCCCATCTTCAGGGGCTCCATATTTACTCTTACCTGGTTCCTATCTAGTGTTCATCTATGTTATCTCACCTCCTCTACATAAAACTTCTCAATGGGGCCAGCAGATGGCATAGCAGTTACGTTGCTGGACTCCCACATGGCTGACTGTGGTCCAAATCTCGGACCCAGTAGCCTGAAAATCACTCCATGCACATGTGCATACAAGCCCCAGATACCAGGACGAGAATGGAGAAGGGATTGCAGTGTAGCCATCCTCCCTGAGGGATGACGTCTCACTTTCCCTCTCACTATCTCTGTTTCTCTCTTTCTCCAGTGAGCACGCATGCCTATTTACTGCTGAGTGAAGCAAGCCAGGCTATAAAAGAGAGACACTGTATGTCTCCACTTAATATATACCTACTATCTGCACTCTACGGTGGTAACTGAAAAATTAGAGGATGTAGAAGCATGGAAAATGGCTATGGATACTGGATACAGTGTGGGAAGATGGTGGGAATAGGGGGAGAGTGTGAGGGAAGATATTAAGGAGAAAAACAGAGAGGCAAGACATGTATGGAACATGGAAATGGATTATTATCTGTTGATAATGTGTACAGTATCCTCAACTGGACTGGTGTGAAGTATATTCATGCTGGGAGAATTCGCTTTATAAGCTAAGTGATGTATAGCAACTGAATGTATAAAAGAAAGTAAAAATAAAACAAAATATTAAAAACAGGGAAAAAAAGGAAAAAAAAACTCTTCCAAAAAAGAAAACCCTCAGTAATTCCTCATCAATAATCCATAATCCCCATTGTCATTAGTATAAAGCCAGGAATCCTCAGCATAACGCATGAGGGCCGTCTTCACCTGGCCATTCGTTCATCTCCAGCCCACCTTATGCTTTTCCCTTCTCCTTTACTTATCCCACCCACAGTGGATTACTCAACGTTCAGCCCACCAGCTTCTCTCACACTTGAGGGCATTCTCATAGGACCCCATTATGTCGGAGGGAGCCTTTGCTCTCTCCTCTCCACACCCTGCCCCCTTTGTTCCAACTCCTGCTGTCCCCTCTCCAGCTGGTGCTTTGAACGTCAGTCCACATGATAGTCATTCTTCTTGCCAAGTGGTACTAAACGCTAGCGTGGTAGCCAGGCAATTTCTGTTTCAAGAGCACGCTTCCACCAGCTTAGTCCATAAAGCCTACAAGGGCCAGGAGTATGCTCATCTTGCACCCAGTGACTTTTTGCTTATATAAACCACAAATCAATACTAACAAAGTTCATGGGACTTGGTATGTTTAGTGCTTGTGCTAGCTGGGCCACACGTGTGTGTGCTATCGTGGAACATATCTGACTTGCTAGCTGTTTTAACACAGCCTAGAAAAGAAGACACTTGGTACTTGGCTCTAGCACAAAGAAAAGAAGATCCTTAAATAATGGCTCCATGAAAAGCTCAGAAATCAACTCAGAACTGACCTTCGACGGTTGCCTGTATGAACAAGGTCTATCAATAAGGATGTTCAATTGCAAATTTGAGGGGAGAAAGCCTTAACAAGCTGTGCAGTTTTCTTTGAACCAATAAGACCATTTTCTGTAATATGAGTTCACTGGCCATTCGTTTCCTTACTTACTCATTCTAAAATAGACTTCCATACAAAATAGTTAAAGAGGGGGTATGTGACTAACATAGGGACGGGAACCTCCACGTGTAATTCCTAAAGCTGAAACTTTATACTCTCTTAAGGTGATTGTCACAACAGAATTAAACCTTGGAAAACCAAATAAGAATACAAGATGTAGAAAATGCAGCTATATAATGTTAAAAACATTTTAAAAATAATCTGTCAAGAATATTATCCCATTATGGGTGACAAAATAATGTAACAGTTTTGTCTTTAGTCCTAGTTTAGAGAAAAGGTTTCCTCTTCAAAAGTTATTCTTGACCATTGCTTCCTTGGTTTTCCTGTATCCATTCAACAAGCATTTACTAAGCACCTGCTCTGCATTAGACATTGTCCTAGACTGGAGAAGCCCACAAACGACCTTTGCAAGGCACATGGTTTAGAAAGGAAAGCAGTCAATAAATGGACAAATACATACATAACATAAGTGCAAGTCGGAAAGGTCATATTAATTTTACAGTATGATCGCACATCACTTGCCATGTGATCGAGAGAAGAGAAGCATGCCGTCCTTCCTCGAGCAGTTATCACTTACCAGACGCTGGGCCAGTTCTTTCACGGCCGGCGGTCAGCACACTTGATTCTCTCAACAACCTTTAAGGTGGTCTCTGTTACTGGCATGTAACAGATGAAGGCGTCATGGGCCATGGCGGTTAAATGAAGGTTAAATATCCTAACCTACACTGCAGAGCTGGTAAGAAGCTAACAGCTACCAGTCACAGCTGGCCCAGCAAAAAGGCTCCTCTTTGTTCCATTAAACCACAATGTCAGAAGCTACATACTTAACTCAAAAACCTTAAGGATTTGTTGTTACTTTAATGTCATGTCCCAAATCTTGGAGAAAGAAAGAGACAGAGGGAAGGGACAGCGGCGGAGAG
>NW_006200903.1:19672-20370 GCF_000334495.1 Tupaia belangeri chinensis | reverse complement strand
GAAAGAGAAGGAGAGAGAGAGAATGGGAGCAGGGGGAAATTGGGGTAAGGGACAAGGACTAGCTTGTCGATGTGCATGGAGAATGGAGCTGTACCAGCCGTTAAGCTTCCACACCTGTGCGATAACCCAACTACACAACCAAACCACAGTGCCATACACAGCCCCCAGGAGGCGCTGTTGGAGTGGAGCCAAAGCCCTGGTCACACCTCAAAGTCCAGTACCGGCTGATAGTGGGGGAAGAAGCAGAGAACAGTAACATTCTGCACCTTATCTTCAGACACCCTCACAGCGCGGTCACGGTAGACTGCTGGCTGGAAAAGACAAAACAATGACATATCCGTGGCTACTTGCATAAATGATTAGCCTCTGCCCAATAAATCAGGCAATGGTGTAGAGCTAGACAAAATGATGCAGGAAAGGAATATATGCAAAGGCATTTTGATTTTCAAAAATGAAAATTTCTCAGGATAAGCAAATGGCATAATGGTTACATCACTGGACTCCCACGTAGTCGACTGCAGTTCGAGTCCCAGACTCAGCATCTTAAAACTCAGACCAGGCATGAGTGCATGCATGCCCAAGATCCCGAGGGGAGAACGGAGGAGAAGGGATTGCAGCGTGATCATCCCCCCATGGGGTGATTTCTCACTTTCTGTCTCTGTCTTTCTCTCTCTCTCTCTCTCTGATGAGTACATGTG
>NW_006200903.1:17236-19641 GCF_000334495.1 Tupaia belangeri chinensis | reverse complement strand
CCCTATGTTAAAAAAAAAAAAAAAAAAAAAAAAAAAAATCTCTCTTAAAAATAAAAAGAAAGAAAGGAAAAAAGACAATTTCTCAAGACTTAAACAGAGGCTAATGAGATATTTACATGCGTCTCGGGTCCTTCAAACTCCAGGGAAAACAAACATGGCTCCATGAGCACCAAGTGAATGCCCTTGAGTCAGTTCCTACTGCACAACAACCAAAAAAGATGAGGAATTCCACAGGACTCTCCTCTCTTCACCTTTGCCTTCAGATTTCATTAGAAACATACACTTGTGACACTTCAGTTTGGGTTCTTCTTATAATGGAGCCATGTTGAAAACTTTCACAAAATAAACAGCAATCCTTTTTAAGTAACAAAACCTGAAATGATACATCTGATTGCAAATACTTCAGGAAATGAATTTTGGGTTGACTGGATTCCTGCCATGGTAATGAATAAGTGCTCTATCGTCTGGTCATGAAAGAACACATGTGACCATGTTCCTGATCTCTCTCTCTCTCTCTCTCTCTCTCTCTCTCTTGAGAGGTTTTTTTGTTTTGTTTTTGCTGTAGGGCAAAAAGACAGAGAGAGACAGAGAGAGACAGAGAGACAGAAAACGAGAAATCACCCCCCAGGGGGGATGGCCACGCTGCAATCCCTTCTCCTCCATTCTCCTCTCAGGATCTTGGGCATGCACACACACGTGCCTGGCATGAGTTTAAGCCACTGGGTCCGGGACTCAAACTGCGGTTGACTACATGGGAGTCCAGCAACATAGCCATTACGCTAACTGCTGGTCCCATGATTTCTTAGAGGCTGAACTGATAGAAGAGAACATGCATTCAACTACAAAATATGAGAAGACCAAAAGAACTCATTTTAGTTTAATTTGGAACAAAGTATTTTTGAAATCCATGCACAGTTCTTCCATAATATGCGTTTTCCATAGGCTTTTTTGAAGACCCCATATACAGCTGACCCTTCACATCCTCAGGTTCCACACCCACAGATTCAACCAATGGTGGATAGAGCCAGACCAGCCTGATCATTGTGAAATGGGGCGAGAGGTAGCTCCCTAAAAGAAAGATGCTGGCAAAGTTTATATATTTTCCTAGTCACTTAGATCTGATGCAAAGATTCCTTATAAGTAATCTAGAGGTGATTTAAAGTGTACTGGATGATGCACTTAGGTTAAATGCAAACGTAACACCATTTTATGTAAGGGAGTTGAGCATCCGTGGACTTCACTATCTGTGAAGGGATCCTAGAATGGATCCCCACGGAGGAGAGACAGCCATAATGCCACGTGCCAGGAACACAGTCAGAGCCTCCCATTCGTTTATAACATCACAGAGTAGAGATGTGTCTGGTATTTTTCTTGGGCATTGGCCTCTTTGTAGTCACCTTACCGGATACAAATATGTCCCCATTTTAAAGAGTAGGAAATGGAAGCACCAGAGGTTGAAAATTTGCCAGGATCACAGGCTCCACAGCTCAAGTCCTCAACCACTAACCCACACGGCCCCCTCCAGGGAATGCGTTGACACAGTGGCATGACCAGAAGCCAGCCAGACAGAGGCTGAGTTCTCCAGAGACTCTGAATCAGCTCCAGGTCATGGAAGAAGTGAGGGTCTTCTTTGGGTCAGTTTTTGAGATTGGATCTGCTTCCACCACGCTCACCGGTAACTCCGCTCTTTGGATGGTACATGTAAAGGGATTTGCTCCAATATGTTTCCTGCATACAGTTTTTCGCATGCTGAACAGGAGTGTCAGGCCTATTGCGCTCATACAGAACTCTTTCTTTTTTTAAATTTTTTTGAGAGTTTTTTGCTATAGGACACAAGCGCTTGCCAGAAAGACAGAGATAGACAGAGAGACAGAAAGCGAGAAATCACCACCCCCTCCAGAGGGGTGAGGGGAGGCCACACCACAATTCCTTCTCCTCCACTCTCCTCTTGGGATCTTGGGCATGCATATGCATACGTGCTTGGCGTGAGTTTAAGCCACCGGGTCCGGGCCTCAAACCACCGGGTCCGGGACTCAAACCGCAACCAACTATGTAGGAGTCCAGCAACATAGCCATCATGCCAATTGCTGGTCCCCAAAGTCATACATTTTATGGCAAAAGATGGAATCGGAACGTGGGTGTGGTAGTGCCAAGGCTAGTATTGCTTCTAAAATGTGATTTATGATGGATCATCATTGTAAAGGCATGCTGACCCAAAAACTGTGATACAAGGACACTAAATATGTATAAGGTCTTACGGCTTCAAAGAAAGCAAAAACCACAAAATGCTTGATTCCTGCAAAATGTGACATACAAGCTCCCCAAATAGCTTAATCAGTTGCCTTATTAAAAGATCCTCATCTTTTCTGGAGACTGGGCTAAACACCTCCCCCTGCAAACCACCA
>NW_006200903.1:11451-17191 GCF_000334495.1 Tupaia belangeri chinensis | reverse complement strand
CTTTCTCAATGAACTTCCTTTTTTCTTGAGCTGACAGCCTCCTGAGTCTTAATTCCAACTGTGACATTCATTACTCACGGACATTTTGAACTTACTTCCTCACCAACGTTCCTTTGGAACCCCCAAATTGATCTTTCAGGGCTTTTGCCGTCATGGACGGGGCAGAGTGGTGAAAACTGTCCGTGTTCTGACATAATGTTCCCAGCTGAGCTCAAGCAGGACGTGCCCTGCATTCTTTCATATCTCAGACTACCAACGCATGCTTCCTGTGGTCTGCTTCATGCTGTGGTGTTTGCATTTTTGTGCTTTTTGGTGGTCAGGGCCAGTCAGTGGCATGATAGCTAAGATGGTAGGATCCCAAATTGCTGACTGCACACTTCGAGTTCCTAACCCGCCGACTTGAAAAACATGCTGCGGATGTATGCATCTATTTCCTAATTCCCGTTAGGAGAACAGAGAAGGGACTGTGGCATGGCCATCCCCCTGGGGGTGCTTTCTCACTCTTTCTTTCTCTCCCTCTCTGTCTCTCTCAGGTGAATGCACGCACCCAATATAAATAAATAAATAAGTAAATAAATAAATAAATAAACGGGTTTAGTGTTGAAGAGCTGTCTAGAGAGTTCCTAAGCTTAAGAAGGCTCTATGTGCCTCACTGAGAAGACCCGTGTGGTAGAACAGCTCTGTTCAGGAGTGAGTCGGCTGTCCCCGCCTGAGTTCAATGTTAATGAATCAACAATATACATTAAACTGGGCATCTTTAAAGAGAGACTCACAAAAACAGGTTTACATTTTGAGGGATTGACAAAAAGGTGGTGACTCCAGACTTGCAGTGATCTAACCCTCTATTTTCCCCAGGAACGATTCAGTATTTTCTAATTCTGTGTTCATGACAATTTTGTACAATGCAGCCATCAAAAATAATGAAAATCAGCTATTTAAAGTGTAATTTCCTAAAAGGAGTTTCCATAATTTCTTAATAACTCCTGGAAGAAGTCAGTAATCAACCAGTAGAACTCTGCAGAGTATTACCCATCCCCAGGCTCCTGCCTGAGCAGTCTGATCTACGAATGAGTTTACATAATGTCTACTCCTTTCCTCCAACGAAGGAGCACTGGGGGCGCTCTCAAACTTCCAAAACAATCTGAGAAGTTCTGATGACACAGAAGTCCTGTGATTTAGTGAGTGCTCATGGTGCGTTTAGCACCAGAGGCAGAGTGAGAGAGAAGCTGTGCAGTTAGACACCAGGGGTGCTGCCACCCAGTAAACATGTTAAAGAAAACAAACTAATATCATTCCAGGTAACCATGGGGCTATGAAAACAATGATGCCACAGTGGTAATGGCGGTGAGGACAGGAAGTAGCTACTTTAGAGAAAGTGCCAGTACAATCCTCCCTGGGAAGGGCAATTTAAGCTGGACTTGAAGGATAGGAAGGAGCCCATTATTTGAGGAAAAGGTAGAGCCAGTGCCATGGGACAGGACAAGTCCAACCCCTGTGGCTGGATCAACACAAGGGGAGAACCACGTGCCATGATGTTGGGAGATGAGTGTCAATCTAAGGTCTTGCAGCTGTGGAAAGGTGTTTAGATTTCATTCTCAATGCAGCGAGGTTGAGATTTGACTAATGGGCCACATCTTCTGGACACTGGGATTATTTAGATCTCCCAGGCAATGCTGATAAACAGAGTCAAGAACAACTAAGCTTATTAAGAAAACTCAGGGGTAAAGGGCAAGGACTTGATCTCCTCATTACATTTACTGAACTCTAGTCCAGAATACCTGCATATATACACATGTGACTAAGCCATGTGTTTTCTTTGAACATATTCCTAGAAGTGAAATTGTATGACCAAAGTTAAAAATACATATGCTAATTTTAATGTTAGCATGTTACTAAGTGTGCTAAACAAATGTTCAAATTGCTTTTGAAAGATTTATTTTTTTAGAGAGATTTTTCTATCAGATGTGTGTACTCACCAGAGAGACAGAGAGAAAGTAAGTTAGAAATCACCTCCTGGGAAGATGGCCATACTGCAATCTCTTCTCCTCTGTTCTCAAGAGTTTGAGCATGCATGCACATGTGCCTGGCATGAGTTTCAAGGTGCTGGGTCCAAATCTTAAACAGCAATTTGCCATGGGGGAGTCTAGCAGCATAACCATTACTATCTGCTGATCTCTTGAAAGGTAATTTTACCAAATTATATTCTCTGTAATAATGAGATTTCTTTTAATCTTATTATTCTTCCTTTCTACCTTATTGTTTTAATTGTGATTTTTTTTTCTTTTCAATTACTAGTAAGGTCAAGTTTTGTTTTTTGTTTTTTGGGTTTTTTTTCCAAATACTTCTTACTCCTTTGTATTTCATCTTTGGTGACCTGTCTGAACCCTCGGTGACAGTGATCCATTTGCTCAGGTCTCTTGAAGACTTGGGCTCCTAGTGAATACCCCAGGTGTACTGTTATGGACAGAATTGAATATGGAACCATCTGCAGGGGATTTATAGAAGACATGGCTAACACACACAGCATAAAGAAAAATGTGAAACACTCTAAGAGGAAAGAAATGTCACCAGGAGAAATTGAAGTAGAAGGTTACCCCTTCTAATGGAAGAAGAGATGGAATTTTCAAGGAGCAGGCACAGTGAGTGTAGCTTGGCCGATAAATGTAAATAATTAGAAATGACCAAGGAAAGGCAAGAATAAGCAGACTTCTAGGTAGAACAGCAGTGTACATAAAACAGAGTGACACTTCTATTTAGTTAGCAATAAGAGTCACGCACATCAAATTTTTAGGTGTGTGTTGGGGGGAGGAGGAGGTAGGTCTGGGAGACCATACCAAGATGGCGCACATGCCAACATGTGCTCTGGGGGGGCTACACCTCATATGCGCTCAACTGCACAGGCTAAGTTCCCACGGCATCAGTAGTTAGTTTTCTTGTCTTCATGTAATTAACCACTAACTTTCTTCTGTAGTGAGCAATAGATCCATTCCAAGTAAATGTAAACTGTTCATCTGCAAGACTGGCAAGACACGGATTCCACAACACAAATAGATTTTATTAAATGCTAATGGAAACTAACTCGGGAAGTCAATACAAGCTATGTTCAGGGAAGGAGTTTCCTTTATCTGATCCAGCACTCTTCCAGAGCAGTTCAACCTTCTCTTTGGCAGCTGACCACATGTATCTCACAGTGCCTCCATACCACAATGTCCAGGTCCAAGCGGCCTCACTCTGGCCATGACAGCCTGGTTCTGGAAAGGGCACCTAAGCAGAGCAGAGCCCACAGGCTTCATGATCAATGATTAAGAAACAGACAGCTGGGACAATTCAATAAATTTCCTCAGAACTTGCAAAAGAGAAATAGAGCCTGTTTCTAAAGAACCAAAGATGAGGGAACCAGCAGTTAGCGTAATGGCTATGTCGCTGGACTCCCACGTAGTTGACCACGGTTCGCGTCCCGGACCCAGTGGCTTAAAACTCATGCCGGGCGTGTGTGCGTGCGTGCCCAAGATCCCAAGAGGAGAATGGAGGAGAAGGGATTGCGGTGTGACCATCCCCCCTGGGGGGTGATTTCTCCCTTTCTCTCTCTATGTCTCTCTCTGTCTGGCGAGTGCATGCACCCTACAGCGAAAACCTCTCAAAAAAAAAAAAAAAAAAAGAACCAAAGATGAATGTGTCATATCTGGAGACGAGCTAAGAGACCATGAACTGCAAGCTCTGTGGATTAGCAGACAGAGGATGCTAGAGAGGCATCCAGGAAGGGCAGGAGGAGCAGGCAGGCCAAGAGAAGCAGCCACACGTTCTCTGCAAGACAGGAGCTGCTTCCCGAACTCCTGGTCGTGTCTCCATTGTTACTCTCATGCAATCCGGTTGCACAGAATTTTCATTCCTGAAGTATATAACTTCACAGAGCCTCCTATAATGCCCACCTTAACCTGCATGCACTTGAGGATGTGCCCATTTATACCTCCAAATGACCCCATTAAGATGATAACAAGCAGTTTAGTCAGCCAGAGGACAGTGGGGGGAGACGGAGGGACGTGACTTACTGCCTCTGTTTCTCATTTCCTTTGAAAGACATCTCTACATGTTCTTTGCCTGTCACAGATGCAGTCATGAAGTCCAAGCAAATTCTTCTTTCCCTGGCTCCCAAAGCTAACAAGAAGTAGAATACTGCCAAATTGGCAGAGGAAGGTGGAGGTCTTTGGCTCAAAAACCAGAAGTGATTTTCTGTAAGCATTAGGGACAGAACTGCTGATTGTGAAAGAAGGTTTGTTTTCAACAGACAAGAAGCTTTCACTAAAACACTTCAAAAAGAACTATGAGGGGAACCAGCAGTTAGCGTAATGGCTATGTCGCTGGATTCCCACGTAGTCGACCGCGGTTCGTGTCCTGAAGGCTTGTTTTCAACAGACAAGAAGCTTTCACTAAAACACTTCAAAAAGAACTATGAGGACTTCAGATACAAAAGCAGGACACAGAGAAACAGAAGACAAGGTCAGAGGGAAGAATGCAGCAGAAGAATTAGTCGTCAGAATTAGCTATGAGAAACTCATGACAAAAATGATCATTCCTTCTAGATCGGAAAACCATATGGAAAAGATGACTAACATACGCTTTTTAAAATATATTTACTGTAATTTATGACTTACTTATTATCATTACACATCTTTGTAGGCATAGAATGGTCTCTAAAAGTATATATATAGTGTATAATAAACAAATCAAGGACATCAACATATTCCCCACCTGATATTTAACCTGATATTTAACCTTATCTAAAAAGTTTCAAATGACTGCCAGTTTATTTGCAGTCTCAATATACTCATCATCCTTTCAGCCAGCACTTGGGATTTTTCTGGACTATGTAATAGAATATACTTACAGAGTATATAAAAACAGTAATGTAATTAGTCTGCTTTCTGTATTTATGGTATTTAGTGTGTAGTTTGTCATTAATGGCTTGCATGGATGGGGTGCTGAACTTGCTCACTCACTCATTCACTCAACATATTTCATTGTATTCCTATCTGGGGGCTTTGGTATACTATGAACAAGATAGTCATGGTAAGTATTATTTAGATCCTAATTCAAACATCACAATTAAACTTAAGCATACTATGACTGTTGCATAATTTCATGTTTATTGATTTTCCTCTTGTATTTAAAAAAATATTTTGACATCTTTGCAACAAGAAAAAAACAGGAAAAATCACTAAGGTATACATTTCCCAGGCAGTTGAGAACCTAATCCAAAACAAAGTGAGATAAACCATCTAAGCTCTGTATTCTACTATTAACAGACTGTGTAATTTTAGATTTCTCACTTTCTCTGAGATCTAACATTCTTATTTATTATTGTTATTATTATTGAGAAATATTTTTGCTATAGGACACATGCTCTTTCTGGAGAGACAGAGACAGAGAGACAGAAAGCAAGAAATCACTCCCCAGGGGGATGATCACACCACCATCCCTTCTCCTCCATTCTCCTCTTAGGATTTTGGGCATGCATGTACACATACCCAATGTGAGTTTCAAGCTGCCATATCCAGGACTCGAATTGCAGTCAACTTTGTGATTTTTCACTTTCTGTCTCTCTATCTTTCTGGCGAGCACACACACCTTATAGGAAAGAAAACCTCTCAAAAAAACAAAATTATATGTATGCATGTATTATGTGTGAGGCAACAGGTCCAGAGAGTATCTTCAATAACAAGGTAATCTGGCTCACCTTGCA
>NW_006200903.1:0-7150 GCF_000334495.1 Tupaia belangeri chinensis | reverse complement strand
TAGTCTGTCATTAATGGCTTGCATGGATGGGGTGCTGAACTTGCTCACTCACTCATTCACTCAACATATTTCATTGTATTCCTATCTGGGGGCTTTGGTATACTATGAACAAGATAGTCATGGTAAGTATTATTTAGATCCTAATTCAAACATCACAATTAAACTTAAGCATACTATGACTGTTGCATAATTTCATGTTTATTGATTTTCCTCTTGTATTTAAAAAAATATTTTGACATCTTTGCAACAAGAAAAAAACAGGAAAAATCACTAAGGTATACATTTCCCAGGCAGTTGAGAACCTAATCCAAAACAAAGTGAGATAAACCATCTAAGCTCTGTATTCTACTATTAACAGACTGTGTAATTTTAGACTTCTCACTTTCTCTGAGATCTAACATTCTTATTTATTATTGTTATTATTATTGAGAAATATTTTTGCTATAGGACACATGCTCTTTCTGGAGAGACAGAGACAGAGAGACAGAAAGCAAGAAATCACTCCCCAGGGGGATGATCACACCACCATCCCTTCTCCTCCATTCTCCTCTTAGGATTTTGGGCATGCATGTACACATACCCAATGTGAGTTTCAAGCTGCCATATCCAGGACTCGAATTGCAGTCAACTTTGTGATTTTTCACTTTCTGTCTCTCTATCTTTCTGGCGAGCACACACACCTTATAGGAAAGAAAACCTCTCAAAAAAACAAAATTATATGTATGCATGTATTATGTGTGAGGCAACAGGTCCAGAGAGTATCTTCAATAACAAGGTAATCTGGCTCACCTTGCAAAAACAAAGCAATTTAAGCCCCAAAAGGAAGTTTGAATGATTCTGGAGACAGTGGGGGAGTAGAGTGGGAAATAGGGGAGGATTAGAGGGAGAGAATGAAGAAGAGGAAAGAACAAAACATTTACGGGATCCGAAATGGAAAGAAGTCTGTTGGTTATAACGTATAGGGTAAAGTCTGTGAGTGGGTGGATACGCAGTATCTTCCTGATGGAAAATTCATTTGGTATGTTGTAATGACGCACGAAGATTACGTGTAAAAAATAATTAATGAATAAAAATCCCTATCAGAATTCCGAGAGGGACTGAAGATTTCTCAGAGATCATGGAGACATTGAAAGTTTGCTTCCTCCTCTTAGACTTAGTGTCCAGGAAGTCATGTGTCTCTTTGAACTTGACCTTGATGGATACAAACTTCACTAACAAGAGAGGAGACAGCCCAGAAGAAAGAGCAGAAAAGGAAACCCTGGGAAGAAGACTGCTGTCCTCCACCAAGGTTTGTGGGGAGCAGTGATGTTCTTCAAAGGCAGGCCAGGCATCATGACCAACAAGGAGGAAGTGATTTAAACACAGCACATGCCCTACAAGAAGGGCAGTGATGCAGGTTCTCAGTAGTGTTGGCTATGTAAGGCAACTCCATCAGTCCATGTATTGCCTGGGTTTTGCCTGCACTCTTCAGAAAGGGCCGAAAGCTCCCCTGAATATTTACTGCCCTGACCCAGAAGGCTTTCTTTCAACAAGTCTTTTCATCAGCCCTTTGGCCCAATGCTGTATTTCAAATGCCTGGATAATCTCAGTGCCTAAATGCCCATCTGTGCCACTTGACCACAACTGTGAGTACAGAAAGTTCTGGCCACTTTCCAGCCTCATGTCATGTCTCCCTCACTAGGTTCCAGTCCTCCAAGTGCCTTTGTGTCTCTCGGGGACACCAGATGACTCCTATCCCAAAGCCATTGCAAGTACCATTCCTTCAGACAAACAATAATGATATCCTTCTGTTCTTCCTAAAGCCAGCTCCTTCCCAATGTCCAGGTCTCAACTTCAGCAGCAGCCCTGAGAGGGCTTCCTTGGCAGACCACCTCCTGAATGTCTGTGTCCTCCCTGCTCCAGGTCAGCTCCCTGCTTCCTCCCCTCCTGGCACTCACTGCAAATACATAGTGGTTTTGCTCATTTGCCTCTTACTGCTTTCCACCTCCAGCAGACTGCAACCTCCATGAGGTAGGGACCATGGCTATCTTGTTCATAGTATATCAAAGCCCCCAGACAGGAATACTATTAAATATTAAATATGTGTCGAGTGACTGAGTGAGAAGTACAGCACTAATTTTCTGTGTGTAATAGGTACACAGAGCAGTATGCTATGAGGTGATGACCACTAAAATTTATAATTCTATTACTTTTAACCTGAGTTGAACTCAATTCCATTAGCATCTTCCAGATTTAACTAATGGCACCATTTGGCTCCAAACTCCACGGTCTCATTAAATGAGCAGAAGTAATGAAAGTAACTAGGGGAGAGTAGAGGAGATTAAGGAGACAACAATAAAATAATGTTGCCAGCACTAGGCTATTGATTTTGTTTGTAGCTTGCTGGTATGGGAATAGATCACTTTATTTCTCAGATCCTCTTGGCTATAATTAAACACTAGCACTGAATGTGCAGGGCAGGCACTGACTGGTGCTAAAAAGTAATGATCTAAAAATTCTTCTACAGATGCCTGTCATGTCCAATAAACCTAGAAGATTAAATATAAGCCATCCATTGAAATTCAGTTCATAATTTCTTTTCTTTTTCTTTTTTCAATCGGCAGCAATGTGTGCAGAATTCATTCCAGCAGTTTTCCGACATTCCAACATAAATTATTTAGTTAAGGTATTAAAAATCATGTGGCACTAAATGAGAAGGGTTGTATAGCTTTTTTCACACAGACCCTGGAAAATTAACCACAGAAACCTTAATAAGAGCAATGGAAAAATATTACATAAATGTGGGTGATCACCCACGTCATGATCTGATATGATTTATTGTTTTCATCCTAATCATTTCTCTTGAGATTGTTTCTTTTCATTTTGGTCATCTCTGTAGTCATATTATTTGAGAAAAATTATGAGATTTAGAGCAAATGTAAACCAACTCTTCATCTAATTCACAAGTATAAATTTTGCACCTGGCTCCCCATTTCTTATAGCAGCTTAGTATCTAAACTCCTGTCAAAATTCACCTTGATAGTCGATAGTCACAACATTTCCATTCTTGGTGCTATTGCTACACTTATTTTTTAGGGGACGACCTGTTGATCTGAAAAGCAAATATTGGGTTGTCAGAAAAGTTATGAAGCATTTTTGCATTACAAAACATAGAAAAAAATGTGTCATGACTTTTCCAACACAATAGTACAGATCAGAAGTTCTCAGGTGCAGTCTCCAGGCCTGGAGCTTCAGCATCACCTGGGAACACAATGAAAATGCAAATTGTTTTTATTTCATTTTTTTCCCAGCATGAACACACTGTACATTAGTCCAGTCAAAGCTATTATCATACACATTTTCATCACCAGTTTACCATTTTCGTGTCCCTTAAATGTTTTGTTCCTTTTTTTTCGTGATTCTCTCCTGCCCCCCCCCTCATATTTTCCACCCTCCTCCCACACAGTCTCTAGTATCCACAGTTCCTCTCTATGGTTTTGTACCTTCCAATCTTTCAGTTTCTGCCATAGAATGCAGACATTTGGTATATATTGAATGGCGATGTACAATACCTCTCTTTCATAGTCTGGCTTACTTAACATCAAATCTTCCATATTTATCCACTTCTATCAAATGCCATGGTCTTGTTTTTATGGAGGTTTTTTATGAATACAAATACTTGTTCAATTTATTGAGCACATTTTTGTTTTTATGGCTGACTGGTATTCCATGGTACACTTTTTGAATCCATTCATCTGTTTTTGTGGGCATTTGGATTGATTTCACATCTTAGAAATTGTGAATAATGCCACAATAAACATGGATGTGCAGGTGTTTTTCTGAGTGTATTCCTATCCTTTGGGTAGATATCCAGGAGTGGGATTGCTGGATCACATGGTAGTTCTATTTGTAGGTCTTTGAGGATCCTCCATATTGTTCTCCACAGTAGTTGTACCAATTTACATTTTCACCAACAGTATAGGAGGGTTCCTTTTTCATCACAGCCTCACCAGGACTTATCATTCTTTATTTTTTAAATCTTAGCCATTCTGACTGAGGTTAGGTAGTATCTCATTGTGGTTTGATTTGTATCTCCCTTATGGTAAGGTATGTTGAGCATTTTTTCATATACTTTTTGGCCATTCATATGTCTTCCTTAGAGAGTTGTCTGTTCAGCTCATTTCCTCATCTTTTAATTGGATTGAATTTTTTTGTGGGTAAGCTGCTTGAGCTCCTTGTGTATTTTGGTTATCAGTTTCTTATCTGAGAGAGAGTTTGAAAATATATTCTCCCTTTCTGATGGTTGTCTCTTCATTCTAATTATTGTTTCTTTTGTAATGCAGAACTTTTTAATCTGATGTAATCCCATTTATCTATTTTGGGATTATTGCCTGTGCTTTTGGGGTCTTATTTAAGAAGTCTTTGCCTATTCAGATGCTCCAAGAATTTCTAGTGTTTTCCACAAGTAGTTTTATAGTTTGAGATTTTATGTTTAGATCTCTGTTCTATTTTGAGTTGATTTTTGTTAACGGTGCGAAATAGGGATCCAGTTTCATCTTTCTGCAGGTGGATAGACAATTTTTTCAGCACTAATTGCTGAAGAGATTTTCTTTTTCCTACTGGGTTGCCCTACATTCTTTGTCAAAAATCAATTAGCTGTATGTTTGGGGGTTTCTTTCTGACGTCTCTATTCTGTTCCATTGGTCTATATGCCTGTTTTTGTCCCAGTACAATGCTGTTTGTTATAACAGCTTGATAATATATTTTTGGGTCAATGAATGAGATGCCTCCTACTCCAACTCTTTTTGTACAGCATTGCTTTGGTGATATGGGGTCCTTAGGAAAACTATGAAAAACTATAAAAAAGAATTGAAAATGATAAAAAACAAAAGGGGGGGAAGACATCCCATGTTTCTAGATTGGAAGAATTAATGTAATCAAAATGTCAGTTCTAGGGACCAGCAGTTAGCTTAATGGCTGTGTTGCTGGGCTCCCATGTATTCAACCACGATTTGAGTCCCAGACCTGGTGGCTTAAACTCATGCCGGGTGCATATGCGAACATGCCCAAGATCCTGAGAGGAGAATGGAGGAGAAGGGATTGCAGCATGGCCATCCCTCCTGGAGGGTGATTTCTCGCTTTCTGTCTCTCTG
The DNA here is from genome assembly GCF_000334495.1 of Tupaia belangeri chinensis. Taxonomy (NCBI): domain Eukaryota; kingdom Metazoa; phylum Chordata; class Mammalia; order Scandentia; family Tupaiidae; genus Tupaia; species Tupaia belangeri. Next base: position 2,018 of record NW_006200903.1, on the reverse strand, counting down.
TCTCTCTCTGTCTTTCTGGTGAGCGCGCGCGCCCCATAGCAAAAACCTTTAAAAAAAAAAGTCAATTCTACCCAAATTAATCTATAAATTTAATCCAATCCCAATCAAATGACCAGAGAAAATTCTGTGAATTTTCTTCTAATTCACAGAATTAGAAAAAAATCAAATAAAATTTGTCTGGAATTGGAAAGTGCAAATTCTTAAGCTCAACTCCACACCTATGAAATCAGAAACTCTAGGGAGAAGTCACTGCCACCTGTGTTTCTACAAGTTCCCTCATGCTTTTGAGTCACATTTAAGTTGAGAATCATTAGTTTAGGACAATGGTTCTTAATCAGAATGATGTTTTTCCATCAAAGGACATTTGGCAATCTCTGAAGGCACTGGTAGATGTCACAACTAGGAGAGAGGATTCTACCATCACAAATGGGTAGTTACATGGGTATGGAGCTGAATATATTGTAATGTACAGGACAAATCTTCACAAGATAAAGGCCATCGGTACCTGGACTGAGAAACCCTAAAGGAAAAGATGGAAACCAATCAGCAGCTCCAAGTTTTACCCATGGCTTACTATTAATTTGCCTGGTGACCTTGGGAAGCTCAAAGACCATAGACTTCAGTTATCTGGTGAATCAGATTCAGACACTGGCTTAGTCATCATACTCCTGAAAACCTAGTTGAGCAGAATTTAATATATGTTACCACAGAAAACCAACAAACAAAAACTAACATGGTTCCATAGTCCAGTAGTATGTTGAGGAATCCTCGGGTGAGGTAAAGGAAAAAACACATTTTTTTCATTCAGAACTTCATGGCCTTTAACAGTAAATCTTTTAAAAAGTGAGTATTTTCAAATTCCCAGGGACTCTTACTTTCTTGACTACCTGAAGGGACTAGAAAACATCATGAGAAATGTGGTTTCCACTCTGGCTGAGCGTCAGAAGGACTTGGGAAGTGTTTGAGAAGACACATTCCCCAACTCTGTGTAAGCTTACCAATTAAATATAGGTAAATTCATTACTTATACATAGATGCACATCTTGCTGTTGATTTAATTTGTATTTTTAAATTTTTCTCGAGGTTGACCTTGTTCAAATGTTTTCTCAATTTATGTTCTTTATTAGTGAATTATCTATTTTTTCATACTTTCTATTGTACTTTTAAAGTTAATAATAAGAGTACTTTCCATATTAAAGATACCATCTCTCAAGGCCAGCTGGTGGCATGGTGGTTAAGGTGGCTGGATTCCCAGACCCTGTGACTCTAAAGTGATGCCTGGTGTGTGTGCATGTGTCCCTGGAATCCCAAGAGGAGAATGGAGGAGAAGGGACTGCACTGTGCCCTCCCTGGGGGTGGGGGGTAATTAGTAAAGTTAAAGGCAGAATCAATTTGAATTGGCTTTGTCCTAATATGACTATAAAGTCAATGCTGGATTAAATGAGATAGAAGTTTATTTCTCACATTTAAGAAACCAAAAGTATAATTAGCCCAGTGCTTGTTTGGTGGCTTCATAGTTATCAAGGCCCTAGACTCCCTCAAGTTATGACTTCTGTCATTATAGTCCAAAATGGCTGTTGGAGCTCTAGTCATTACATCTCATTCATGCAGTTTAATGAAGGAAAGGTCAAAGAAAGATGAGCCTTATTCTTTTAAAGACACTTTCCAGATGTTACATACAACATTACTGCTTCCATCTCATTAGGCAAAAATAAGTTACAGAGCTAACCTACGGCAAGGGAGACTAAGAAATGTTATTAAGTACAAGAATAGATGTTTGAATAGTAAGTAATGATCTTGGCCAACTCAAGTTGCAGAAACCAGGGGATTTATGTGCCACAGTATGAAGGTCAAAATCTCCCTGGGATTTCTAGGAAGATGGTTGCTCAGGAGGCTAAAAGGAAATGATGAAATTAATAGGGTCCCTGATAAAGAATACTTAGAACCAGTTTATATTTCTGAAGAAGTTTAAATCTGAATTTCTGGTATGTACAGAGAAACTAAAGTTTTTTGTTTTT
>NW_006200902.1:0-1652 GCF_000334495.1 Tupaia belangeri chinensis | reverse complement strand
CCTGATTCTCCCTCGCCCTTGGGGTGTCCCCAAGGGTTGCAGCCTGTGGTACTCCGGGCACGTCTGCCGACCACAGTGAGGCTATTTTACAATAGTCCAAACAGCTGCATTACCTGATACAGACTTTTACATGAAGACAGACAAGAGAACAGTAAACAGATAAGGGCTTACCTCCAAGGCCGACGTTGTAGGAGTGGGGTGGCTGTGAGATCCCGAACAAGCCCCCAAATGAAAGGTTCCTGCCAATAACTGGCTGATCCTCCTTGTCAGTGCTACGGCGACCCCAATCAACCACAAAAGTCGGTTCTTGATGTAAAGTACAAGAGGCTTTATTTCTAGCACGCTAGGACTTCACTCCTGGTCATACAAGACACGATGGCAAGTGAAGCCCCGAACAAAGGGGCATTCAGGTTATATAGATACAAGTCTGTGGAAAGAATGAGGAAGTAAGATAAGGGGCTTTCTGCAAGGTACTAAGCTAACTTGCAAATTGTTCTGGGCTTTTTACAGGGACCTAGCAAATTGTCCTGGGCTTTTACAACTTCAGCAGTTTATAATGAAAGCGGCTTCAGCTTTAGTACAGAAGCAAAAAAGGCAAAGGTTAAACTTTATGTTTACAAAACAGGATAGGTACAGTTTAATTTTATTCTTACACATGCACCCTGTAGCCAAAAACAAACAAACAAACAAACAAACAAACAAACAAAAAACTCAGTTCCTCACTGACCCTGTATCACACAGCTGGGAGTCAGAAGCACATATTTTACAGGGCAGTGCAGGAAAGCTCAGTTGTTGAATGAAGTCTCCCAGACTGAAATTATGCTTTCTTACTGTTTTTCATATGCAAAATAGCTAGCCTTTAGGGAACCAGCAGTTAGCGTAATGGTTATGTCACTGGACTCCCACGTAGTCGACCGCGGTTCGCGTCCCAGACCCGGTGGCTTAAAACTCACATTGGGTGTGTGTGCATGCGTGCCCAAGATCCCGAGAGGAGAATGGAGGAGAAGGGCTTGTGGTGTGAACATCCCCGCTGGGGGTGATTTTTAGCTTTCTGTCTCTATGTCTCTCTCTGTCTGTCTGGCGAGCACACGCGCTGTATAGTGAAAATCTCCCCCCCCCAAAAAAAAAAAAACAGCTAGCCTTTCAAAAATCTACTAAATAGTTGGGTCTTCTAAAGACAGAAAAAGGTATACATGTGGAAGAATGACAAACAACTTCAGGATTTCACGGTTAAGAGCCCTAAAGCACTTGGAGGGGAGAGGAGGAGAGGGGTTGAGGGGAGCGGCAGGCTCCTCTGACCTTGCTTACCACGTGTGGTTCTGACCAGCCCATGGTGGCCTGGGGACAAGGCAAGCAGTGAGACGTGGTCCTCAGCTGGATGCAGGCAGTGTTATTAAGATAATTGCTGCTTATTCTTTACTTTTGAATTACATAAGTAATCGAGGAGTGCATTATCATTAAACAAGATACAGAAATATATGCAAAAATTGCCCACTTTTGTACAACACGCATTGTAATATCAGCAACATTTAAGGCTTTGGTGGTATTAAGTCATATTTTGGGGTGGAACATATTAGAGCCTTAGAATGCATAGGTAAAGATAATATACCTGCACACACACTTAATTAGATTGGATTTCTTTTTTCTCTTTT
>NW_006200901.1:0-1122 GCF_000334495.1 Tupaia belangeri chinensis | reverse complement strand
TTAAAAGTGTCTGTTTCTCTGTCTATAGATGTCTTCCTCTCATTATGTGGAAAAAACCTCAATATCACTAATTATCAACAAAATATAAATCAAAGCTAAAAAATAATAAATGTGGGGCAGGATGGTGATGACTTGATAAAACTTGACACACTACAAGGTTGACTCACAGAGAAGGTTTAGAATTCACCTCTGGAGACCTCCCTGAGTGTGCTAGGCATACTTTTACCCATAAGCTCAGACTAGCTGAGCCTGGGTTAGATAATGTGTAGAAACAGTATTAAAAGTGTCTGTTTCTCTGTCTGTAGATCTCTTTATCTCACTTTACTTCTCTCTTTTACTCATGAGAAAAGTAAATTTGAAACAGTTTTTTTAAGGGGGGGGGGGTTACCATTGTTATAGTCTACTCAGCGAGAAACAAGAGGACATCCAGACGTAGCCAAATTTATTAGAGTTTATTAATTAAGCCAGCAGCATATGGGGGTCTCATGTCTCATGTCAATATTGCTATTGAGTTAATTGAGTTTCTTATATACTCTTAATATTAATCCTTCATTAGATGAATAGCTTGATAATAAGTTTACCCTCTCCTGCAGAATGTCTCTTCATTGTGTTGATTATTTGCTGTTCAGAAATATATTCGTTTGCCCAAGGAAGGACATTTGAAGAAGGGATATGGAGATAGAACATTGACAGGGATATGGGTAGGTGTGGTGTTATTGGTTGAAGATATATATATATAGGGGAGATGGCCACGCTGCAATCCCTTCTCCTCCATTCTCCTCTCGGGATCTTGGGCACACACATACACACGCCCAGTGTGAGTTTAAGCCACCAGGTCCGAGACTGGAACCACGGTCGACTACATGGGAGTTCAGTGACATAGCCGTTATGCTAACTGCTGGTCCCAATGAAGGAGTATATTTTATCAAGTGCCTTTTTTACCCATTGGTTAATATGATCATATTATTTTTGTCTTTGTTTCTTTTGATCTGATTGATTACATTTTTTGCTTTACATATGTTAAACCTTCCTTGTAATTCTGGATAAATCCTACTTTGCTGTGGTGTATAATCTTCAGTTGCGCTGTTGGGTTCAATTTACTAGCATGTTGTTGAAGACTTT
>NW_006200900.1:0-1831 GCF_000334495.1 Tupaia belangeri chinensis | reverse complement strand
TAACACAGTGATTATTTCACTTTTTCTCCTTTGTTTTACAATGAGTAGAAGAACTCAGAGGAGTTGAGTGATCCCCTTAGCTAGTGAAGACAACAACATTGCAATTAGAAAAAGGAATTCAATAAACAGGGATGAATATGTCCAAAATGTGTACCGGAAGTGGCCATCTGTTTTTATTGAAGGGCTGACATCCATTCTCCCTCCTTTTGTTAATGAACCCTGTCTTTTCTTGGGAAATTGCTCCCTCCCCATTTTCCATGAAGACCGCGTTAAGCTAATTCACCCTCTATCTCCATGGGTAGGGACAAGCCTGATGAATCAGAGTTGCACACTTGTGGCTTGGTTCACAGTTGGGCATCTGACCGCCCAGAGTCAATGAGCCTCCATCCTGGGATCTCTGCTGGGAGGACAGACATCGTCCAATTGTCCGCCTGAAACTGCAGGCAGCCATGAGGGTCCACTCTCAACACAAAAGTCAGATAGCTTCACTCTTCCACTCAAATCCCTGCAATAGCTCCCATGGCAATCAGAGGGCCAGTCAAAGTCATTGCGATGGCCTCTGAGGCCCCCATGGGCCACCTACCCGTACGTTGCTGGCTCATTTCCTTCCTCTTTCCACTCACTCTGCTCCAGCCTGACTGACCAGCCTGCTCTTTCTGCACCCTGTCAGGTCTGCTCCTGACTTAGGGCCTTTGCCCTAGATAGTTCCTCTTTCTGGGATGTTCTTTGCCCAGAAATCTGCTTGGCTAATTCCCTCACTTCCTGCAAGTCTGTTCACATGTGGCCTCTCGATGAGGGCTGCCTCGAACCTGCTATCAAACACGGCAGCGTGTGCACCTGTCTCCATCGACTCCACCCTGCTGGGCTTTCCTTTTTCCCCTGTGCACTCATTTTCACCTAACAAGATTGTATTATGTTAAAATGTTTTGGTTTAGCCTCTCCTGGCAGCGCGTTGGCTCCATGATGGGAGAGGTGTGTATCCCGAGTGCCTAGAATAGTGTTTTATAAACAAGAACTCCTCAATGAATAGTTGCTTGAATGTCGAATCAGTCTTCACAAGCGAAAGCATTATTTCTCCAAATGTGATCAATTCTGGTGGAAGTATGCAAAACTGTCTTGTGGTCGACCAAGTCTCGTGGCCCTCTCTTGGATGCTGATATTAGTACCCACACTGTAGTGTTTTTCTGTGGTCCTTGTGACTATCAAAGCTTGCCTCATAGGATAATCTGATCTGAGAGATCAAAAGATATTCAGAAATGAAACGGAAGCTGCAGACATGCCATATTAGGGTAAGAAAAGAGCCTGGTGAAGAGAGAAAACACCTACAGTAGTTACAGAAATAACAGACCACATTGTACACTGAGCATTTAGGGCTGGCCAGTCTAACATGCTGACCGTACAGGCTCGGAACACGCTAGATCATGGGGACTTATGTGTGAAAAGAAGAGAGCCACGAGTCGGCTGGCTGCTCCGACAGCCAGGAACCCACACATCCATCCATTGATCCGCAAACATTCCTGTCGCCCGCCCTGTCCTTGGCTGCAGAACAGACAGTGAAGAGTAAGGTCAAAATACAAGAGTTGAGGGAGAGCCTAGTGGTCCCCCAGAGGAATACAAAGCCTGGGGTGGAACAGTTGACACTTTGGTGTTCCCTGAAGCCTGAGATGACGGTGACCGCAGAACCACATTCATGGTGGGTTAGAAGAGGACTGGAGGTGGGCAGGCAGGTATCTCAGTACAGTCCAGGCTCCAGGGGTATAAGGCAAGGCCCACCTTGCTTGCTTGATTTTGCCTTTCCCGCCCTTATACTATAGGCAGCCACGAAGTCCTG
>NW_006200899.1:0-1698 GCF_000334495.1 Tupaia belangeri chinensis | reverse complement strand
GCATCCATTTCTCTATCTCAGAGTGATCACCCTTTTCACCTTGTCATTTTAGGAGTTATTTACATATCGGTGAGGCAGACCTGAACTCACAAATCTAATTAAAAAAAAAATTGTTGTTTCAGAGTTTTGAGTCACAGTTAGGCAGTTAATAAATATTTTTAAATGAATAAATCTATAAATAAATAAGTTTATACAACATATGGTGTAGATTTTATGTTACGGAGCAATCTTAGCTTCGTAAGAAAGTTATTAGACCTGTAAAGTTAGTGGACATGTATGATATGATTTATTTTTTAACTGAAATCCTGACTTTCTGGCTAAACTTAATAGTATTTTTGTGCCCTAGATTTGATCACATGGTGGCAAGTTAAAATTGAAGCTTTGACTTCTGCCCTCAGCCTGTATACACTGCTTAACATTTTTCTTGTACTTGTTTGTATCTCATTTCTTAAAATGGGGATCCTAGAGAAAAAACACAATCTAATTAATGTCCATAATAGTAAGTCCTCAATATGAAACAAAATACATTCTGCAATAATTTGCCAGCCAAGACTTTGTCCCTTCTTCTACATTTGTTTTCATCATTATCTTTTCATCATTTTTAATGAGCTGTCAATTACCTATGCAAATTAAGTTTAGCAGGCATTAAAGTATTTCTATATTAGTTTTCTAACAACAGTGCTATGATTTCAGAATGCGATTCATGTAGATTGTTAATGTGGGGCCCATCCTTGGGATTTCTCTTTACTTTTATTGACTATGAATATATCTGTTTTCAAGGAAAATTTATAAATAACATCTTAAATTTTACATAGAGATTTGGAAATTTTCCTGTTTTGTCTTTTATCTGGGGACACACCTGTTGCCACAATTAATCTAAACACCCTAAAATGTGGTGCTCTGGTTCCTAGTCTAAGCCGAGTACAAAGCTTTCCACTACTCATTTCCAACATGTCAAAGCATGATGCTATGGATTTTCTTGACTACAGATCTACCTACTGCCCAGCCCCTGACTATCCTTCCATATTGATGAGGTTATTGCTCAGCACCCCTTCTCCTAGGGGGCTTTGCCTCACGCCATCTAACTCACACCTCTGATGCACTCAGCTCACTCTAGATCTGCCAGATCCAACTAGTTCAGTCCATTTGCTTTACATTTAACAGGTAAAGAAATAGAACTGGCCAGTCGGTGGTCTGGTGGTTAAGGCGACTGGATCCCACATGGCTAACTGTGTAGTTCAAGTCTGGACCTGATGGCTTGAGAAGCATGCTGGGCACGTGAGTGTGCATGCCCCAAACCCCTAAAGCAGGGTGGAATGGAGAAGACTGCAGCATCACCATGCTCCATGGGGGTGCTTTCTGACACTCCCTTTCTCTCTGTCATCTACCTCTCTCCATCTCCCTTTCTCCAGCTCTCTCAAAACTGAAAAAAGTATAGATCAATAAATAAGAAAGAAATAAGACTTATCTTGTGAACAGAGTGGACAGAGGTCAAACAACTAATGTAGGACTTACTAGCAATAGAATGACCATGTAATCGAAAGTGTTTATATGGCATAGAATTGTGATTTATTTTTATTAGATTTATTGACTGTAACACAAAGCTTGATGTAGGGAGTGGCCAAATCTGAGCAGGACAATGGTACCTTTAAAGATGAACAGAGCCGCATTCTCTCTGTCTTGGGCCAATCTGCATAG
>NW_006200898.1:0-1386 GCF_000334495.1 Tupaia belangeri chinensis | reverse complement strand
AAGGTTCATATTTTTGAGTGAGAGATTTTTTTGTATAGTGATATTCCAAACTAATTTTTTTAGCTATTCTAATAACCTACAGATAACTCATGAAATTTTTCCTTTTTTATTTACATTTAGTAATTCACATATTTGTGGGATTACAATATGATATTTCCTTATTAGAATGTAGGTTTAATGATTAAATCAGTGTGATTAGTGTACTCATCATTTCAACCAATTGTGGTTTTTTTGTTTTGTTTTGTTTGTTTGTTTTTAGTTTTTGTCGCTACAGAGTGCATGTACTTTCAGAAAGATAGAGAGGCAGAAAGTATGAAATCACCCTCAGAGGGGATAGGTATACCACATCACTTGTCTTCTATTTCATCTCAGGATTATGGGCATGATTTTGGGAGTTTTAAGCCTCCAGGCCTCAGATTTGAACCATGGTCAACCGTGTGGGAGTTCAGCATCACCTTAGTCAGTACACCTGCTGGCCTGTCATCATGTCACCATTTGTCATTACTTTGTGTTTGTGACATTTAAAATTAATTTAAGTTATTCTGAGATATACAGCAAGTTGTAGTTAACTATATGCTCCCAACTGCATTTTATAAGTCTTGAAATTCTTTCTTTTATTTAGTTGTAATTTTGTTCCCATTGACCTACATCCCTATGTTCCATGCCCTCCTCAACATTTCCAGCCTACAACAGTCATCCTTCCTCTGTGCGAGGTTCTTCATAAAGTATCAGAAAGCCTTGAGATATTCAGCTCTTTATGTGTTTAGTGTATTGGAGCTACAACAACAAAATTCTCATTCTAAGTGGCACAAAAGGGAAATAATGAATGTTAGTAACTATATTTAAAATTTAAATATAGTAGAGATACAACACATTTTCTGATACTAATGTGCACAAAGGTAAGGCATGCTTTGAAATGAAAAATTATATGAGCTATTACATTTGAAGTTAAATGATGTCAATGAAATAAAGAAAGTCACCATAGACATTTAGAAAACATTTTTGACACTTGTGTTTATTTTGTAGGAGAACCCACTACTGATGCAAGAAGCTGCCTTCTGTCTGTATTTGTTTTGTCCTTCTTTCTCAGTCAAGGGGTTGTATGGCTTTACAAGTTGATTTACCAATGGAATTTTCATGCCCAAAGTGAGCAGTGCATATTAACAGTTGTACTTTAGAGATGCAGGTCATGGGCTATGTCATGAACCTGTTAGGTAACAATGTGTTCTAGTTTACCTGTTTTGTCACAAATACAATTTCATGATTTTAAGGCTTAATAAAATTCCATTGGGTAAATATATCATGTTTTTCATTCATTTACTAATATTTGTTTTTAAGAGATATTTTTTCTTTTGGGTATGTGTACTTGCTAGAGAGACAGAGGAA
>NW_006200897.1:0-519 GCF_000334495.1 Tupaia belangeri chinensis | reverse complement strand
TCTTTCATTGTGTCTTGTCTTGGGACAGAGCTTCGACAGAAAGTGGATGAATGTGGAAAATTTACTGCTGAGTAAAGCAATCCAGGCTATGAAGGAGAGACATTATATGTCTCCACTTAATTTATACCCAGTGTCTGCCCTCTATGACTGAAACTGAGCATAGTAAATGGTTGGGAATACCAAATATTGTGTGGGAAGAGGGGGGTGAAGGAGTACAGTCTGAGGAAGAACATTAAGGAGAAAAATAGAGAGGCAAAGCATTTATGGGACAAAGAAATGAGATTTTATCTGTTGAAGATTACTTTGTAGTATTGTCAACTGGACTAGTGGAAATGTACACATTTTGAAATATTCACTTTGCAAGCTAAATAACAAGATTGAATGTAGAAAAGAAATTGAAATAAAAAAATATAAAAAACAGGACCTAAAGGGGATTAAATCCATACGAAAATATAAAAAATAACTTTGTGACTTAAAAAAAGACTAACTATGGCATTTCAGCTATGTGAATAATACCTG
>NW_006200896.1:0-834 GCF_000334495.1 Tupaia belangeri chinensis | reverse complement strand
ACAAGAAGAGTGGAGTGGGTGGCATATCATTTCCTGATCCAAAAATATACTATAAAGTTGTGGTAATCAAAACAGCATGGTATTGGCACACGTACAGATAGATTGACCAATGGGATGGAATAGAGACCCCAGAAATAAACCCTAAAGCTTACAGCCGATGATTTTTGACAAAGGATACCAGTTAATCCAGTGGGAAAAGGGAAACCTCTTTAGCAAATGGTGCTGGAAAAACTGTGTATCCACCTACAGAAAGATGAAACTGAATCCCCATCTTTTATCATTAACAAAAATCAACTCCAAATGGATCAAAGATCTGAATCTAAGACCTCAAAGTATAAAACTACTGGTGAAAAATACTGGGGAAACTCTGGGAGACATTGGGGAGGCAAAGACTTCTTAAATAAGACTCCCAAAGCACGGGCAATAATCCCTAAAATAGACAAGTGGGACTATATCAGATTAAGAAGTTTCTGCACAGCAAAAAGCACAGTAATTAGTGTCAATTGACAACTCTCTGGATGGGAGAATATTTTTATAAACTATGTATCAGTTAAGGGACTCTGATAACCAGAATACATAGGGAACTCAAGCGCCTTATGTGAAAAAAAAATGATTAACCCAATTAAAAGATGGGAAAATGAGCTGAACAAAAATCTAAGGAAGATATACAAACAGTCAAAAAGCACATGAGGAAATGCTCAACATCCCTCATCATAAGGGAGATGCAGATTAAAAGCACGAGATACCATCTAACCCCTGCCATAATAGTGAAGATTAAAAATAGAAAAAGTGACGAGTTTTCATGGGGTTGTGATGAAAGGGGAACTCTCTTAC
>NW_006200895.1:1177-1534 GCF_000334495.1 Tupaia belangeri chinensis | reverse complement strand
AAAATATAGTTAGTCAGGGTTTTTTTCTTTTCTAAAAAAATTTTTTGCTCTAGGGCATGTGCACTTGTCACTGGAAAGAGTCAGAGAAAGAATGAGAATGCACCCACTAATTGATATGGGCAAGCCACACTCCCTTGTCCATATTTCTCTTTGTACTACTTCAGTATGCATGAACTCATGTGCATTGCATTTTATGAAGTCATCCAGTCACACAGTTTACCATGTGGGACCCAGCACCTGCTAGCTCAGCATTACTTTTAAAAATTGTTTTAAAATGGACAGCAGGTGGTGTCATGGTTAAGGCACTGGACTCCTGCATGACCAATTATGGCTTGAATTTTGGACTCAGCAACTTAT
>NW_006200895.1:0-1045 GCF_000334495.1 Tupaia belangeri chinensis | reverse complement strand
GATTTCTCACTTTCCCGCTCTCTGTTTCTGTCTCTTTGGTGAGCACATGTGCATTATGGCAACATCCCCCCCCCAAAAAAAAAAAACACAAGACATTTCAAAGTTTATTTTTTTCATGAGTAAAGGAGACATAAAGAGGGCTAAAGAAACTCATAGAGGAACAGGCACTTCCCAAAGCATCTCAACACTTTGTCTACCCCCAGCCTCATCTAGCCCCACATAATGGGTACAAGTATGCCCAGTACACTCAGGGAGGTCTTGAGATGTAAACTCTAAACCTCCCCATCTAAGTTAACCTTGCAGTGTATCATGTTTTATCACTTCACATTTGTTATTTTTTGCCTCATAAAAAATTGTCTTCCTAACTAGGGTAAAGTGAAAGCTCATTGTAGTTTGGAATTATATATTGTTGGTAATTACTGATATTGAGCATTTTTTCCCACATACTTGACTATTGTATGTCTTCTTTATAAATGTTTATGAATGTTTTGATTTAATTCTGTAATCAGGTTTTTTTAAAAAAAATTTTTGCTTTGGGGTTTATTGACTTTCTTATATACTATGAATATTAATCCTTCACTAGATGAATAGATTGAAAATACATTAACCCTATCTTGAAGCATGTCTGTTCACCCTGTTGATTATTTGCTATGCAGAATCACTTAAGTTTGCTATAATATCAGGTGAAATTTTTTGCTTTTGTTGCCTCTGATTTTCAGGTCTTCTTTAAAAAATCTGTGCCCAGATCAATACCTAAGGCATTTCCCCTACTTTTCTTCTGTAGTCTTGTTTTGTGTCTTCATTTAAGTTTGTAATCTCTTCTTTCTGACATCGATAGCCACTATCTCCAGAACCATTTATTAAACTATTGTCCTTTCCTCAATGTATGTTCTTGGCATCATTTCTAAATTTCATTGGCCAGCAGATGGCATAGTGGTTGAGAGCTCTGGACTCCCACATGATGGATAGCAGTTTGAGTCTCAGAACTGGGAGGTTGCTTTCTCACCCTCCCTGACTATTTGGTCAAATTAAAATAAATTATGGT
>NW_006200894.1:668-1131 GCF_000334495.1 Tupaia belangeri chinensis | reverse complement strand
TGGTTAAAAAATTATTGGAATAATAATAATATTGATCAGGAAAAACAATGAAAAGATATTGAATGATGAAGGGGGATTTTAATGTCTTGGTATTGATTGACATGTATGGCATTTCCTTTTGAAAAAGCAATGTAATACACTGTAAAGTTATATGCAATCCAATGTAATATAAACAAGATTATGATGATAATAAATAAATAAATTAAAAGAAGAAATCATACAACATGATCAGGTAGGCTTTATTCCAGGAATGCAAGGTTGGTTTGACATACACAAAATCATAAATGTAATACACCATATTAACGGGTAGAACAATAAAAACCATATGGCCGTATCGATTGATGCAGAAAAAGCATTTGATAAGATACAACATCTAACACAAGAGATGAGTGTGAATGCCATATGTGGTGTGTGTGTAGGAGTGGGGCCTAAGGAAGGACATTTGGAGGAGGGATATGGAGGG
>NW_006200894.1:0-240 GCF_000334495.1 Tupaia belangeri chinensis | reverse complement strand
TAGAAAAAGAAGAGGTGAAACTCTATTTGCAGATGACATGATTATATACATAGAAGACCCAATGGTTTCCATAAAAAAATTCCTGGAAGTAATGCAGGAATACAGTAAAGTTGCAGGATACAAAATCAATAAACAGAAATCTATAATATTTCTACATATGAACAACAGAGATCGAACTGAAGAAAGTTAGATTTATTCCTAAGTATCTTAAAAAAGAAGTTAAAGACCTCCACAAGGAAA
>NW_006200893.1:0-534 GCF_000334495.1 Tupaia belangeri chinensis | reverse complement strand
AACAATAAGTGGATTACAAAAAAAGTGATGGTGCTTTCAAGTGGCATGGTGGTTAAGGTACCGGACTCCCGCATGGTCACCCCAGTTCAAGTCCCGCACCTGAAGTCTTACTTTCCTACGTTCCCTTTCTCTCTCTCTGGCCAAATTAAAACGAATAATAATAATGATAATAAATGAAATAAAGTAATTCTTTAAAAAAAGTGGTAACTCTATATAATAAAATATTCAGTGATTTAATAAAATATCAAGTCTTTAACATATAGAGACCTTAAAAGCTTATTGCTGGGACCAGCAGTTAGTGTAATGGCTATGTCACTGGACTCACAAGTAGTCAATCGTGGTTTGTGTCCCGGACCCGGTGGCTTAAACTCACACCAGGCTTGTGTGCGTGCATGCCCAAGATCCCGAGAGAATGGAGAAGGGATTGCTATGTGGCCATCCCCCCCAGGGTGTGTGTGTGTGATTTCTTGCTTTCTATCTCTGTCTGTCATTCTGGCGAGCCCTATAGCAAAAACCTCTCACCAAAAAAAGAAG
>NW_006200892.1:0-568 GCF_000334495.1 Tupaia belangeri chinensis | reverse complement strand
GTTTACCATGTGGCATGAAGCTGCCTTAATTGCTAAGTCAAGGATCTGGCCTGCTAGATACATTTTTATATCCTTTTTCAGTCATTATTTCCTCCTCGTTGTATTCCCATTTTATTGTTTAAATAAATGTACTTTGAGCCAGTAGAAAAAAATTACCTAGAGCTTATTATACATTTTTAGCAAGTTCCTTTATGTTTATCCTGGTTCAGAGGATGACATGGGATATAACTTAATGAATTTCCCTATTGATATGACATTTGTAAGACTGACAAAGACTTGTGATGATTGAGAAACAAATATTATGAGAATGTTTTCCTGAGCTCCTATTATTTAGATAACAAAAATAATGTATTTCTAGACACAAATATGTGTTTTGATCACCCCATTTTATATGTAACTGGCAAGCATATTCTAGGGACTCAGAGGGGACATAAAATGGAGCAATATTTTCAAGACTAGATTAGGAGATTTGTTATTTATTTCAGAATTATTTATTTAATTTATTCACTATTATTATTATTACTATTTCAGTTTTCTAGAGAGGGCACACACACACACACACACACAC
>NW_006200891.1:0-275 GCF_000334495.1 Tupaia belangeri chinensis | reverse complement strand
AGGCTTGTGTATTGAGATAAGGTTTAATTCCTTCACACTTACCATGGAAAGGGTAGACTCGGTCAAGTACACAGCTACAATAATTAATACTTAATTCCATGTGTCCTCAACCTCAAGATCCAGCCAGGAGTGTGACGTTCATCCTCAAAGGGGAGATCACTGATACTCAGAGAAGATAACTTGGGAAGGTCCCACATACTAGAATGCAACTGATGTCAACCCTCTTGCCCCATCCATTCCCTGCGGATCCTGGATGGCCCTGCAGTGAGCATGAC
>NW_006200890.1:0-2200 GCF_000334495.1 Tupaia belangeri chinensis | reverse complement strand
AATTCTTTAAAGAAAAATACTCACACCAGAAATATGTGTGTGCATGTACAAAATCCAAAGAGAAAAATGAAGAAAGGATAGAAGCATGGCCATCCCCCCTGGGGGAAGTGATTTTTCACCAACTGGTCTCAGTTCTCTCCTCTCAGAAGCTGCAGGCACACTCAAAAATCTCTCTTGATTAAAAAAAATGGTAATACATGTGAATGGATTGAATCCTCCAGTCAAAAGACACAGACAGGCTGAATGGATTTAAAAAGCAAATTTAAAAATCCCTAGAAACCCTCTATCTACTACCTACAAGAAACACATCTCATACATAAAGACAAACATAGACTAAATGTGACAGTCTGGAAAAGGCATTCCATGCAAGCAGAATCCAAAAAAAGGCTGGAGTCACAAGACAAAGATTGTAAGAAGAGATGAAGGACATTATGTAGTAATAAAAGGGTTAATTCGCTAAGAAGATGTAACACTTATAAATATCTATGATATATCTATGTATTTATATACAAACAGATATAGATAGATACAGATATAGGTGATATAGATAGAGAGATATATCAGGAGCACCCAAAATGTGAAAGAAAGACTGATAGATCCGAAAGGATCTGCAACACACTAATTGTGGATTTCAGCACCCCACCATCTTCTTTGGACAGATCATCTAGATAAAAATTAAGCAAAGATATACAGGATTTAAGCAATGCCATAAATCAATTGGACCCAACAGACATCTTTAAAATCATCCATCCAACAACCACAAAATACACATTTTTATCATCCCCGCATGAAACCTTTGTGAAGATTGACCACATGATAGGGCACAGGAGAAGCTTTTACAACTTGAAAGTCATGGAAACTACATTCAGCATCTTCTACAACCAAGATGGAATTAAACTTCATATTAATTTCTGAAAGAACCCTAAAAAACACAAACATATGGAAACTAAACAACCTACTCCTGAGTGAAATCACAGCCACTGAAGAAATTAAGACCGACATCAAAAGATTTATTGAAACTGATGATACTGAGGCCAAGAGTTTTCATAATATATGGGACACAGCAAAAGCAGTCAAGAGGGAAGTTCATTGTAATTAGTGTGTATAAAAAAAGATGGCAAGGTGGAAAATAGACAACCCAAAAACATGCCTCAGGGAACTGGAAAAGCAACAACAACAAAATGCCAGGAGAAATGAAATAATAAAGATCTGAGCAGATATAAATGAAATAGAAAATAAACTATACAGAAAATAAATGAAAGCAAAAACTGATTCTTTGAGAACACAAACAAATTTGATACACCTTTAGCTAGATTAATTAAGGAAAACGAGAGAAAGGAATCAGATAAATCAAATTCACAATGAAACTGGCAGTATTACAAGACATAACAGAAATACAAAACATCAAAACATATGTAATTTACAAATATTTATTTTGTTTGTGGCTTGTATTTCCCTTGCTTCAGCAGTGTCATCCCAAAAGTAATTCTTCCTTTTTGTGAAATCGAAATTAACTTTCTTCTTTTGTGCAATGAGTTTGTATTGCTATATTAAATAAATCCTCATAACCATACTCTAGAACTTATTCCACTTATTTACTGGCACCTTCATGTGTGCTTACCACATTTTTTCATATGCCCAATCCACCCACTTTTCTTTCTTCTTGTATCTATTGTAACATTCTCCACTTCTATGTAATCAAACCTTTTAGCTTCAATCTATGGGTGAGAATATAAAGTGTTTGTCTTTTAATACCTCATTTATTTTATCTTAACATTATTTCCACCGAGTTGGTGTTCCAAAGTTAGAAGTGTACATTTTGAGAAGGCATAACACAAAGTAAAAAGAGATGTTTAAATATGTTTAGGATCTTGATTTGATTATTACACAATGTCTGTACATTTTTAAAAATCACATTGTACCACATAATTATGTACAACTACTATATCAAATTACAAGTTTTGAAAATACACTTTTGCATAATCCAGAGTCATAAATATATTTTAATATACTGTATTCAATTTATATGTTCTCATCACAAAAAATGAAAACTATTTGGGATGATTTTTATATGATTTACCTTTGTTTAATCATTCCACATTTAATTTAAAAGTTCTAAAATACTCTATATTTTATAAATGTGCATAACTGTAATTTACCTTTTTTTGTTGGTACTATAATGTAATTGGCTCACAAAAAA
>NW_006200889.1:0-1312 GCF_000334495.1 Tupaia belangeri chinensis | reverse complement strand
ATTACTTCAGTCAGCAATAGATCTTCTATATCCAACCACTTTCTATCAAATGCCAAGGTCTTTTTTATGGCTGAGTAGTATTCCATAGAGTATGAAATCCATTCCCTTAGGATGTGTCCATGATGTGGACTATCCCCACAAAATACACATACACACACATTCATCTATATTTTGTATTTGTCAAAGGGCATGACAGCTAACCAGAGAGAGACAAAGTAAGAGAATGTAAGAGAGAGAAAGTAAGAAGGCACCCTCTATGGGTGACAGTCACTTCACAATCCCTTCTCCTCCATCTTTTGCTCCTTTCCAGGTGTTGGGCATACACGTACATGCACCCAGTGTGTTTCAAGGTGCTATGTCCAGGACTTGAACTGCACAATCATTTTGGATCCATCTACTCTAACCACCACACCATTGACTAGCCCCACATCCATATGTTTTCTAATCAATAACCATAAAATGTGTTTCAAATGTAAAACAGATTATAGCACTCTGCTTTTGAAACATACCAATGATTTCTCATGGCTCTTAGAATAAGATTTACACTCCTTATAGCATCTGGCATTTTTTTGCCTACTTGTCCTAACCCCTTCAGTACTTCTTTCTCCTCTTTCACTAAGGTTCAGCTACATTGCCTTACCTGTTTTTTTTACTATAGCCAAGTTTGTTATAGCCTTGGACTTTAAACTTGCTGCTGCTTTTCTGTTTTTACAGAACTGTATTCTTTTCATTTAGGTTTCTTCTCAGTTTTCCCTTTTTCAAAGAGCTCAATAAAGAGTAACTCTTGACCAAATGATAATTATATAACGCATTATTTCTAAATCATTTATCTATGTCTGTAATTGTCATGTTTGTTCATTTACTTACTTCAGAATTGTCTTCCAATCCTCCCCAACCCACAAAAGTAAGAAGAGACTTTATCTATCACATCTACCATAATATTTCAACACTTTGAACAGTTCCTGGCACATAGTCCATGAAAATATGCTGAGTAAATGACTTAACTAGCACATCACATTCTCCATACAGTTCTTTTTTTTTTACAGGATAAAAATGTCCATTTATTCAAGACTTCCTTTCCACCCTCCACTAAGCTTTTTACTCTTTTTGTATTAATACTCATATCTGATGTAGTTATTACACTGATCATATACTCAAAAACTTCAGGACTTAGGAAGTAATATAGAGTGAAACAGGCAGGATGTAAGGATCTCACTTTCTGTCTCTCTATCTCTCTGTCTTTCTGGCAAGTACACACGCACTATAGCAAAAACTACTCCAAAAAAACAAATACCAGAAATTAGTAAGATGC
>NW_006200888.1:1365-2063 GCF_000334495.1 Tupaia belangeri chinensis | reverse complement strand
TGATGATAGAGGTATCAAAATAGGTATAGTTGTGGATATAGTTAGATGTTTGTAGGTTGAAGGGGCCAAAAGTAGGAGGGAACTAGGAAAGATGGAGCAAGGTAGTTCAGAGTAAAAGGAGAAAGTGGAATAGTAGTTGGATGTTATGTTGGGAGTAGGAGGGGCAGGAGTAGTAGTAGGAGTGGTAGGAGGAGGAATAGTGGTGGGTTTAATGTGGTTTTTGTCATATTTGCACCATAGTTTGAGTACCAAAAGTTCATAAGCATATTTTGGAAGGGGATGAAATTAATTGTAGCTCTTTCTAGGCATGTGAGCTTATAAGAATAGTGAGGATAGAGAAATGGTGCAGTAGGACTGTAGAAAGGTTCGGGTTTTGTAGAGGAGGGTTGAAAAGTGGAATAAGGTTAAGCTAGGAGACAGAGTATAAGTTAAGAAGGCGTCTGAACCAAGGTTGGCTTAAACATTCTTGGACATCCTCACCCATATGAGAGTAATATGGTAGAGTAGGTCAATGAAGTATTCTTTTTGACATATTGTAGTAGAGGCATAGGGTAGACAGAGTTTTATATCAGGCAAGATGAGGGTTAAGGAGTGATTAATAATATGAGTAAAGTTTTGAAGAAAAGAATTGTTGGCAAAGAGTGCATGTGGGGGAAGGAGATGAAAAAGGTGGTAGTCTCCCTTAGTGGAATTTATGT
>NW_006200888.1:0-565 GCF_000334495.1 Tupaia belangeri chinensis | reverse complement strand
CACAATCAGATTGGGTGGTTGAGAAGGGCAGGGGTCTAGGGGTTTGAGGCAGTGTAACGGGTGAGAGTATTGAGTTTCGAGGGAGATCTGGGAGCGTGGTTATGTCTAGGTCATCTGGTTCAGGGGAATAAGTTCCAGGGTATTTGTTATAGTCTTCGTTTGGGTCAGGAGGAAGATTTTTTCTTTTCATTTTATGAAAGGACAAGTAACATTGAAGCTTGGGAGTGGTCTGGGAGGAGAAATGGACCAGGGGTCCCTGCCTAGGCAATGTTTTAGGGTCAGCTGTAAATATGCTATTAGCAGAAAATAGGCTGTGACAAGGATGGTTAGCCAGAATCTAAGGGGGCACATGAATGTGCTCTAAAGATGGTGAGTGACTTATGTAATAAGGCCTCTTCATAATGATTTGGCAACATAATGAATAAGCTATGAGTTTTAAAAGCAATAGCAGATACAACATTTAGCAGTAGTATTGTCTGAGGTATAGACATGGCTTTTGGAGAAATTTTTTGAGAGCAAGTAGCAGTTGTCTATAAAGCTTGAGAAGAGAAGCTTTCATGAGTAC
>NW_006200887.1:444-1256 GCF_000334495.1 Tupaia belangeri chinensis | reverse complement strand
GGGAGTGGAGGGGTGGTTTCCACCTGTACTTTTATAGTTTGTGGTCTTAGGTTTAGATCTTTGATCCACTTTGATTTGATTTTTGTTAATGGTGACAGGGGTTCAGATTCATCTTTCTGCAGGTGGATACCCAGTTTTTCCAGCACAATTTTCTTTTTTTAAAAAAATTTTTTTCATATACATTCAATCACATTGTTTAGCTTACAAAGTGAACATTTCAATATGTGAACATTTCTCCCCAATCCAGTTGATCAAAATATCTTCATCCAATAACACCACACCTCCCCATCCCGTCAATGCTTTGCCTCTGTATCCCTCCTCCAAATGTCCTTCCTTAGGCCCCACTCCTCAAATGAAGGATCAAAATCCAGCACGATTTTCTAAAGAGGTTTTCCTTTTCCCACTGGATTGACTGGTACCATTTGTCAAAAATGAGTTGGCTGTATGCTTTGGGGTTTATTTCTGGAGTCTCTACTCTGTTCCACTGGTCCTCATGTCTGTTTTTGTGCCAATATCATGTTGTTTTGATGATCACAGATTCGTAGTATATTTTGGGGTCAGGAAGTGAGAGGACACCTACTCCAGTCTTCTTGCGCAGGAGGGTTTTAGCAAAACGGGGTCTTTTATGATTCCAGAAAAATTCTATGATTGCCTTTTCTAGATCTGTGAAGAATGTCTCTTGTAATTTTATAGGGATTGCATTAAACATGTAGATTAATTTGGATAGGATTGCCATTTTGATTATATTGATTCTGCCAATCCAGGAACATGGGATGTCCTTCCACTTTTTAGTGTCCTTTTCAATTTCCTTT
>NW_006200887.1:0-310 GCF_000334495.1 Tupaia belangeri chinensis | reverse complement strand
TGCTTGTTGTTTATATATAGAAATGCTATAGATTTTTGTAAGTTAATTTTGTATCCTGCCACTTTACTGTATGCATTTATTACTTTGACAAGTATTTTCATGGATACTATTGGGTCTTCTATGTATTCAATCTTGTCATCTGCAAACAGAGATAATTTCAGCTCTTATTTCCCTATTGGAATGCCTTTTATTTCCTTCTCTTGTCTGATCACATTGGCTAGAACTTCCAGTACTATACTGAATAGGAGCAGAGAAAGTGGGCAGCCTTGACTTGTACTCGTTTTTAGTGTAAAAGCTTTCAGCTTTTCCC
>NW_006200886.1:0-781 GCF_000334495.1 Tupaia belangeri chinensis | reverse complement strand
CCATTTTTTCCTCATATCAGGATTTTGGACTGTTTTCAAGTCATCTGATTTGAGACTCAAGTCACAATTAAGGTCATGTGGGATTCAGCCACATTAACTACCATTCCACGGGCTAGCCCTGTACCTCTATTCCTTGTTTAACACACATATGCTTTTGCAATTCTTTCACAAAAGATAAGTCATATTTTTTTCTTGACATGTTTTTACCTGAATATATATATTTATTTGTTCTAACTTAAGAGTTTTAATTTATTTTAATTTATCTTATACATTCAATCACATTACTTACCTTACAAAGTGAATATTCCAACGTGTGAGCGTTTCTCCCAAGACCAGTTCATGAAACTATAAAATTATCTTCAACAGACAATACCACATTTCTTTGTCACATTCAGGCTATGCCTCTCTTTTTTTCTTCTAAATGTCATTCTTCAGCCTCTACTTTTGCACACCCACTATATCGGGTATTCACATTTATTTACTGTGTTTATATATATTTTTAGTCAATCAGTTTCAGTCATAGAGTACAGACACTCGGTATATATCAAGTGAGGACATACAATGTCTCTTTCATAAACTGGCTTGCTTCATTCAGCAGTAAATCTTCCATATTCATCCACTTTCTGTGAAAATCCAGGGTCTTATTGCTTTTACATCAATGTGAAAGCACTTTTCTGATTAAGAATCCTTCTGTCTTTGGTACATACCAAGGAGTGGGATGGCCAGGTCATATGATAGTTCTATTTGTATATGTTTGGGGAATCTCCAAATTGTTCTCCAC
>NW_006200885.1:0-1909 GCF_000334495.1 Tupaia belangeri chinensis | reverse complement strand
TGGTAAGCTTTTAATTCTAATGAAAAGATTTGTTCATTTTTCACATTCATTCGATTCTGATCTAAGAGTTCTCAGATACACATTAAGTTGTGACTTCTTCAAAAAGGTTTTCCTACAATTCCCACACATAGAGGGTTTCTCTTCCTTGTGAGTGCTCTAATGTAAAACATGGAATGATTACACTGAAAATATTTTTCTACACTATTCTCATTTATAGATATACATAATATCTAATATTTATATTAGATGGAAAAATTTCTATTTGTACATTGACATTCACAGGCTTTTTCTTTTGTAAATTCTATGATATACATTGATGTACATTGAAGGTTGACTAATAAATAAAAAGATTTCTATACTCCTTACATACATGAAGATTCTCTCTAGTGTGACTTTTCAGATGCTTATTAAATATAGTTTCTAAGAGAAAAAAATCCTATATTCTTCACATTCATAAGTTTTCACTTCTAAGGGAGTCCTCTGATGTACAATTAGCCCTGCCTTCTAGTAGTAAAATGTTGCCTACATTGGTTCTTTCCAGTGTGAGTACTCAGATTTACAGTAAGATGTCTTTTGGGAAAAAGTTTTATTACATTGTTCACAATCATAGGGTTGCTCTCCTGTGTTGAGTTCTTTGATGTACAGTGAGGGCAGATTTCCAGGAGAATATTTTCCTACAATGTTCACATTCATAGGGCTTCTCTTCTGTGTGAGTTCTCTCATGCGTAGTGAGATGTGACATCTGGGAGAATGTTTTCCTACATTGTTCACATTTAGAGGGTTTCTCTCCTGTACGTGTTCTACTACAAACAGTGATGCTGTGACTTCTGGGAGAACATATTTGTACACTGTTCACATTCATAGGGTTTTTTTTTCTCCTGTGTGTGTTCTCCAATGCCTAGTGAGAACTGACTTGCAGGAGAAACTTTTCCTACATTGTTCACATTCATAGGGCTTCTCTCCTGTATGAGTTCTCCAATGATTAGTGAAGTCTGACTTGCTGGAGAACATTTTCCCACATTGTTCACATTCATATGGTTTTTCTCCTGTGTGCGTTCTCCAATGCCTAGTGAGAACTGACTTCCAGGAGAAACTTTTCCTACATTGTTCACATTCATGTTCTCTCCTGTGTGAGTTCTCTTATATACAGTTAGGTAACCCTTGCAGGACAATGTCTTCCCACATTGTTCACAATCATAGTTTTCTCCTCTGTGAGCTCTCTGAAAGACAATGAGATGTGACTTCTGGGAGAAAATTTTCCTACATTATTCACATTCATAGGGTTTTTCTCCTGTGTGTGTTCTCCAATGCATAGTGAGAAATGACTTGAAGGGGAACATTTTCCTGCATTATTCACATTCATAGGTCTTCTCTCTTGTGTGCATTCTCTTACGTACAGTTAGGTACCCCTTGCTGGAGAATGTTTCCCCACATTGTTCACATTCATAAGGTTTTTCTCCTGTGTGAATTCTCTGATGGTCAGTGAGATGTGACTTCTGGGAGAACATTTTCCCACACTGTTGACATTCATAGGGTTTTTCTCCTGTGTGCATTCTCCAATGCTTAATGAGAACTGACTTGCAGGAAAACCTTTTCCTACATTGTTCACATTAGTAGGGCTTCTCTCCTGTGTGAGTTCTCTTATGTACAGTTAGGTTCCCCTTGCTGGAGAATGTTTTTCCACATTGTTCGCATACATAGGGTTTTTATCCTCTGTTAATTCTCTGATGCTCAGTGAGATGTGACTTCAAAGAGAACATTTTCCTACATTGTTCACATTCACAGGGCTTCTCTCCTGTGTGAGTTCTCTTATGTAGAGTTAGGTACCCCTTGCTGGAGAATTATTTTCTCACATTGTTCACAATCATAGACTTTTTCCCTGTGTGAGTTCTCTGATGCACAATGAGAT
>NW_006200884.1:1387-1785 GCF_000334495.1 Tupaia belangeri chinensis | reverse complement strand
AATTCCCAGGGCTTGTTTGCACAAATGCCATTTCTGGGCTGCTTCCCAGGTTCAGGGGACTTAAGGGGTGGCCCATGTGCCTCCCTGACCCTGTCCTTCCCTTGAAGTCACTGGGCCTTGGTTAGCCTAAAGGAAAGCAAGAGGGTGAGGGCGTGGGGGGCTCTTGCCTTGGTTATCTTTGGAGGGGAGCCCCAGTGTGGTGAAAAGGAAAGACTGGGAGGGGACTGAACTGATCGGGCCTGAGAGGTGTTGGACTGAGACCGTGAGTCATGCTTCCTAAGGTCTCATGACTTTTAAGGAACTGAGAAGTCCCGTCTGTATTGTTTTACTATTATTATTATTATTTTAAGGTTTTTGCCAAAGGGCACATGTGCTTGGAGAGACAGAGAGATGCTGAG
>NW_006200884.1:0-909 GCF_000334495.1 Tupaia belangeri chinensis | reverse complement strand
AAAATACATGGCATATAAAACATGAAAAGCCAATCAGAAACATATCCTGTTCTGTGAGCCACTGTTATGAGTTCTCAGAAAAAAATACAGCTCTGTAGCCCTCCCATCCCCCAATTTTTTCCTGTAAAAGAGACCCTGAGCCTCGCCACTGTGGGCACTGGTTACAGGTTTCTGCACGTTTCCCCCAGGAGCCGCTGTCCTCATGTTCAGGTTGAGTCACCCGTTTTGCTTGCCTGAAAATCTTGGATCAGGGACCAGCAGTTAGTGTAATGGCTATGTCGCTGGACTCCCACATAGTCAACCGCAGTTCGAGTCTCGGACCTGGTGGCTTAAACTCACACTGGGCACATGTGCGTGCGTGCCCAAGATCCCAAGAGGAGAATGGAGGAGAGGGGATTGTGGCGTGACCATCCCTCCAAAAAAAAAGGAAAAAAAAATCTTGGGTCAGACTTTATTATTTCAGGATGACATTGGTAATGTTTCATTTTCCAAGTGGAGACTGGATTTGTGAGAATTATTTTGTTTTACTTCAGGCTTTTTTTTTTTAATGAAGAAAAAATAGATTTTTGCCAGAGAGCAGTCTCGATAACTGTGTCACCACTGTTCCTAAAGAACACCGACATTCAGGAACCAGCAGTTAGCATAATGGCTATGTTGCTGGACTCCCACGTAGTCCACCGCAGTTCGTGTGCCGGACCCAGTGGCTTAAAACTCACACCGGACGCGTATGTGTGCGTGCCCAAGATCCCAAGAGGAGAATGGAGGAGAAGGGATTGTGGCGCGGCCATCCCCCCGGGGGGTGATTTCTCACTTTCTATCTCTCTGTCTCTCTCTGGCGAGTGAGTGCACGCGCCCTATAGCAAAAGCCTCTCATAAACAAAACAAAAACAAAAAACACTGACATTCAAA
>NW_006200883.1:0-527 GCF_000334495.1 Tupaia belangeri chinensis | reverse complement strand
TAAGATTTGTTCCATGAAATACTTGCAGAAACATTTTCCAAATCTAGAGAAACATTCAGGAATCAAGGCCCCAAAAATACAAAGGACCCCAAAATAGAAATAATATAAGAAGATCCTCTCTAGGGCACATCATAGCCAGATTGGTCAAAATCAAAAACAATGCCAAAAAAGATTCTAAAAATGGCAAGAGAGAAACATCAAGTTGCTTATAAAAATTATCCTATTAGGTTAACATCAGACCTCTCAACCAAAAGAATGCAAGCAAGAAAAGAATGGGAAGACATATTCAAAACACTGAAAGAAAAACAATTTCGGCCAAGAATACTATATCCAGCAAGATTATCCTTCAAATGGAAAGAACAAAATCATTCTCAAATGAATAAAAACTAAAAGAATTCATCAATACCAGACCAGCTTTTCAAGAAGTACTGAGATACAGTGAAAGTAGTCATAAAGAAGAAATTCACAAGAAAAAAACTGAAAGGTGACAAACAACCTCAGAGAACTGGAAAACAAAACAACAACAA
>NW_006200882.1:4117-7722 GCF_000334495.1 Tupaia belangeri chinensis | reverse complement strand
TGGATAATGCTCACTGACAAGACAATGAAATCGGATCTTCCACATCTAACCTACTCAGATTCCCATGGTAATCCCTCTGGAAATACACCCAGGAATGCACCCAGAGTTATGCTTTTCATAAGTGTCCCCTAGTCCAGTCCAGTTGATGCCCAAAACTAACCATCACTTTGTGATTCATAGCTAAGTATTTAAACAAGTTCTGTCATCTGAAGGAAAGTCCCCCTAGTACACAAAGAAATTCAGAGTGTGTGCACCTAAAACACAGTAAATCCAAGAAGAAATGTGTATGAGAAGGTGCTCACTGGGAGCAATGTATCCGCAGGAACCTGGTATTCAATATAAGGGGAACTTATAATGCAGTAGATGGATTACTAACCAGTCGGAAGAAATGAAGTAGCTTCATATACAAACATGAACACCATCAAAACTATGGTAATGGGGACCAGCACTTCTCATAATGACTATGTCACTGGAATCCAATGTAGTTGACCATGGATTGAGTCCTGGACCTGCTGGCTTAAACTCAGTGTGTGTGTGTGTGTGTGTGTGTGTGCCCAAGATCCCTAGAGTAGAATGGAGGAGAAAGGATTGCGACATGGCCATTGCCCTGGGGAGGGGGGTGATTTCTCACTTTCTGTCTCTGTCGCTCTGTGTTTTTCTGGAGAGCGCATGCACCCTATACCAAAAACCTCTCCAAAAAAGAAAAACTATGATTAAGGCAATGGATCCCACATGACTGAGTCTGTGATTCAAATCTTAGGCCCGGCTGCTTGAAAATCATGCTGGGCATATGGCATGCATGACCCAAATCCTGAGATAAGACTAGAGAAGGGATTCCAGCAAGGACATTCCCCCGGTAGGTGATTTCTCACTTTTCCCCTCTCTGTCTCTGTAATGGGTGCATTCACCTTAAGCAAAATTAATAATAACAAAAACTATGGTAAAAATATCAGTACTTTCCAAAGTAATCTACAAATTCATTGAAATTGCTATTGATATTCTGACAATGTTATTTGGTACAAATATTAGAACAGGAACATTACGACACATTATTCTGTTTTTTAGGCAAAAATACATCATGACTTTCCCAACAACCAATCAGAAATATACACCCTAAAATTCATACAGATTTCAAATAACTAAAGATCCTGAACAGATAAACTATTCCATAAAAAAATTACAAAATTAAAGGTCTCACAATTCCTGATTTCAAATCATACTACAAAGCTACATTAGTGAAAACAGAGTGGTTCTGACATTCAAACAGATGTACATATAGGCAATGGAACTTAGAGCCCAGGAATAAACCCTTACAGCCAAATCATTTTCAATCTGGCGGCTAAGAAGACCTTCACTATGGGAAGGACAGACTTTTCAACAATAATGTTGAGTAAACTGGGTGTCAACATGCAATTTTGAGATGTAAACACTAAACTATAGACCTCTTAAGTGGAACATTAGGGAACAGCTTCACAACAGTGAATTTTGAAAAGCTTTCTTTTATCTAACATTAAAAGAACAGAAAAGGAAGAAAGGAAGATAGATAAGAAGGAAGGAAGAAAGGATTCACCTTCTGGAGTGGAAAACAGCTATGTAGACACACATATGTGGCCTGACAACAAGTTCATCCAAAAATATGAGACCCAAATGTGACGGTCCTGCCATCCCGACACGCCACACTCTCTGATGTCTCAGAATATGCAGGCTCAGCAGCTGGGCTTCTTTGTATTTGGTCCCAGCACTGCTTCTTCCCTAGTCCTGCACACATAGCGATGGCCATCCACAAGCAACACATTTGCACAAAGAGCACCAGGCAGAGGGTGGGAAGAAAAGTCAGCCTGGGGCAGGCCTGCCATGTGGAGACCAGAGGCTGTGTCCACCCTGGCCTAGACTCCTCTCCTCCTTCATCCTCCTCTCTCACTGCACAGGTAGGACAGTCCTTGGGGACACAGGGCAGGCCCCAACCTCCTTCAGTCACATGGATTAGACTACTTAAAATCATCACCCTAGTCTCTACTCCTCATTAATATGTGTCTGTGTCTACAGGTTCCCTCTCCCAGCCTGTGCTGACTCACCCACCCTCCCTCTCTCATCTCCTGAAGTACCTTCCAGACTCACCTGCACTCTTGAAGTGACACCAGTGTTGATGGAAAAACCTTACACTGATAGCAGCAGAAGCCAGGGAGCCCACCCTGCTATCCCTGTGACATTACTCAGACTTCAGTAAGCACCAGGGCTCCGTGATCCAAAGCTGTATTCTCTGGATTTGAAGACACTTTGACCAGTGCTGGTGTTCTGCACACCTCTGAACTGTTGCTTGAGGATGATGCCAACTATTACTGTATGATTGGGCACAGCCTTGTTTCGCACAGTGACAAGGGCCGATGTGGACATGAGACTAAAACCTTGCTCGTTTCTAACTTCTTTTTCTGCTCGAAAGGGTGGGTCAAACATATGCAGGGATTTGGAAAAAGATGCACGGCTCTGTTGTCAGGTTGTCTATCTGCTGTTAGTGGGGGCTCACAAAGCTCTTAGTAGGCTCACAGAGCCCTCAGCAGTGCTCACAAACACTTCCCCCCTCTTGGAGTCTGTTAAGCTCAGGGTGAATGCTCACAGAGTGCTTTCCTCCCTCTTGGAACTCTCAGCATATAGAGACGAGCTGAGCCAAGCCAAGGCCATTAGGGTTCAACAGGCCAAACCAAGGCCACGCAGAGCAGTACTAGCTTCTTTCCCTCAATGGGCTGCAGACAATAGCAGCTCACCACCAAAACCAAACTGTCCTACATGCACATGTGCCTTGTACTCAATATTGTAAAAGGGCACAGCCATAATTACCAAGCAAGCATGCAAGTGCACCACAATTAAATACATAAGGTGTTGGAACCAGCAGTTGGCATAGTGGTTAAGGCACTCAACACCACATAGCTGACCTCAGTTCCAGTCCCGGACCTGGTGGCTTGCTCTCTCATGTTCTCTCCTTCTCACTCTCCCTCTCTCCTCTGTCTCATTAAATTAAAATAAAATGAATAAACGAATGAAATTAAATAATCCTTTTTTTAAAAAACCTGTGTTTACTCTGTGGCTTTCAAACATGGTAAGATAGGAGGTAAGGGAGCCAGATTAAACTGTTCTGATTCCATTTGCAATACATCTTGTCAGTCACTTCATGGAGGACATTTAGTTTAAAATAGGGTTTTTGAACCTTGGCCCTTTTGATAATGAGGTCCAGTTCATTCCTTTTGAGATCATCGTTCTGTGCATTGCAGGATGCCAAGAAGCATCCTTGGGTCCCACACATCAGATGACTGTAACACCCTCATCCTAAAACCCAACCCATCTCAAAAAAATCTCCAGACATTATGAAATACTCTAATGAAGAACCAAGTCACCCAAGTTTGAATAGTAGTGTGTTAAAATCATATGGTCTGGGGTCAGCAGGGGGCATAGTTGTTGGGTAGCTGGAGTCCCACATGGTCAACTGTGGTTCGAGTCCTGGATTGGTAGTATGCTTTCTCGCTTTTCTCTCTCTCTGTTTCTTACTGATCAAGTAGGGGTGGAAGTGGGGGTTGGCCATGCCGCAATCCCTTCTCTCGGGACTTTGGGCA
>NW_006200882.1:760-3712 GCF_000334495.1 Tupaia belangeri chinensis | reverse complement strand
ACACCTCCACACCAGACAACACCAAGGCTGGTGGATGACGTGATCCAGAAGAGCCCATAAGAGCAACACCCCAGGGCAGGAACAGGATGCACGGGCCCCAGGGATGACTGAACCCTGGCAGTGAGGAAAGGACCGGGACAGGAAGGTTAAGAGGCCTGAGGAAGTGAAGGCGCTGAAATCTGCGGGACAAGAGGGCTGAGGTCCACTGCGAGAGCCCGTGGGGCACGGTTCATGGATCACACCTCTGGGGAGGCTTTCTTCGAAAAGCGCGAAGGGGTTCCCACAGCACAGCCTCGAGACCCCAGCCAGAGACCTTGTTCAACCCGTGGGGCCAGGACCACACACCCCACCAGGGCTGACACACCCTCCCCAGAACACTTCCCTGTGCCCACCGCTCAGCGCAGGTTCAGGCGAGCCCACCACGCCTTAAAACCCACCAGGTCCGAAGGTCCATTGCCCGGGGTCCTCCCACCAGCTGTGGTAGCCGACCAGTGAGACAACCGCGTGGCGAGGGCCAGGTCGGTTCGAAAGGAGGTCGGCACCACAAGTGACTGGGGTCGCCGGGAAGCGGGGAGGTGCTTGGGGACCCTTGGAGGGCAGAGGCCTGGGCAGGCAAAGTGCAGGAAGCAGCTGGATAAACGGAGCCCCGGGGAGAGCACAGGGCGCCTCTGCCATGCAGCAGAGTGGTCCCCTGGCATGGCCCTTCGCAAGGACACCTACAGCAGAGTCCTGGCACGACCCGGCGCCCAGCCATGGGGTCAAGGAATGGGAGCATCAGGGAGGGCTCTGGAGGTGGAACCAACCCCGGCTCACGAGGCAGCACAGGGGATCCCGCCACCGCATACCCACATAACAATCCCGGGTGTCCATGGACTGCCGGGCCAAGGCTTTCAGGGCGACCCGCAAGCCTCCCACGTGTCTAGCCCCACCACAAAGGTTGCAGAGGACTGACCTATACCGCTCACACCGTCACCTGCCTTCCTCGTCCTCCAAGTCCATTCGTCCATCGGGTTCTGCTCCGTGGGAGGGACACGCACCGAGGGGGCTACACACCTCAGGCTCGCAGGGCTTCCCTTGGGAACACCGAGGAGAGCCACGCTCTTGGGCAGCGCAGGTGGGGGAATGGTGCCCCAGCTCCAGATATGCCAGGCAAAATGCCCACACACGCATGCAGCGCCTTGCGGAACATAGTCCCAATGCCATTACGAGGACTCCCCTCCCCACTGGGAGGGGAAGGCGCTGTCTGGAGGTGGTGGGGGAAGGAAGGCTTTGTCCACAGTAGAGGAAAGCGCTTTCCAGGAGGGGGAAAGATGCTGTCCAGGGTAATTAGACTACTTTCAGTGTCAAAGAAATGCTCAAAGATTCGAAGGATAAAAATGAGTGAGCCAGCAGCTGGTGTGGAGGTTAAGACAATGGATCCCACAAGGCTGAGTCTGTGGTTCAAATATTAGACCCAGCTGCTTGAAAATCATGCTAGACATATGGTATGCATGGCCCAAATCCTGAGATGAGACTAGAGAAGGGATTGCAGCAAGGCCATCCCCTCTGGTAGGTGATATCTCACTTTTCCCCTGTCTCTGTCTCTGTAATGGGCCCATGCATCTTAAGCAAAACTAAGGGAAAAAAAGTATGCTTAAAATGTCAGTAGTTCCCAAAGTAATCTACAGATTCACTGAAATTGCTATTGACACTGCAACAATGTTATTTGGTACAAATATTAGGGGAGGGACATTAGGACACATTTTTCTGGTTTTCTGCACAAAAATGCATCATGATTTCCCAAAAACCAATTAGAAATACACACCCTAAAATTCAAATAGAGTTCAAATAATTACAGATCCTGAACTGCTAAAACTATTTTATGAAAAAAGAACAAAGTGGGAGGTCTCTCAATTCCTGATTTCAAATCATACTATAAAGCTACAATAGTGAAAACAGAGTGGTTCTGACATACAGACATAGGCAATGGAACTGAAAGCCCGAAATAAACTCTTATGTTCAAATCACGTTCAACCTGGCAGCTAAGACGATTCGCTATAAAAAGCTCTTTTCAAAAGTAATGTTGAGAAAACTGGGTGTCAAAATACAAATTCGAGATGTGAAAACTATACACCTCTTAGTGGAACATAAGGGAAAAGCGTCACAACAGTGGATTTGGAAAATCTTTCCTTTATACAATATCCAAAGCACAGGGGAAAAGAAGGAAGGAAGGAAGGAAGGAAGGAAGGAAGGAAGGAAGGAAGGAAGGGAGGGAGGGAGGGAGGGAGGAAAAGAGGTAAGAGTGAAGGAAAAAAGGACTTATCTTCTGGACTAGGAAACACCTATGTAGACACACTCCTGTGCCCTGACAACAGGTTCATCCAAAAATGAGAGACCCAAATGTGATAGGCCTGCCATCCCCGGACACCCCACTCTCTCTGACGTCTGAATATTTGTGCATACTGAAACATTCTGAGAACTCACCCCTCATCTATAAACAACGCTTGCTGTGTTTGTTCTCCAGCAGGATCACCCACCTCACTCAGACACTCACCACAGTCATCTCAGCCCTGGCCCTTGAACAAGGGGCTGCTCAGATCTCACTTCTGAGCCTGCTGCATCTGACTTCCCTGTAGCCTCCTCAAAGTGAAAGTCATCACATTTCTGAAGTGTCCTCCTGGTAACTCAGAAGTCCTCCCCTGAGAAGGCTGGTTATTAACATCAATGACCTTTCTTTGAAAAGCAGGAAGGGGTTCCCACAGCACAGCCTCAAGACTCAGGCTGGAGGCCTTGGGCTCCCTTGCCGGGCCAGAACCGCACACCCCGCCAGGGCCGACACACCCACCCCAGGATGCCCTCCCCTGCCCACTGTTCCTGGCAGGGTCAGGTGAGGCCACTGCGCCTTAAACCCCACCAGGTCCGAAGGTCTGTCGCCCGGGGTCCCCCCAATGTCTGCAGCCGCTAACCCGAGGG
>NW_006200882.1:0-677 GCF_000334495.1 Tupaia belangeri chinensis | reverse complement strand
CAGAGGCCCGAGAGAACTCGCGGATAACAAAGCCGCCTTCGCCTACCTTTCCGGTCCTCCAGGGCCATTGGGTTCCGCTCCGTGGGGGCCACACGCGACCCTGTCTACCCCGGGACTAGCACCGAGGGGGCTACACACCTCGGGCTCCCAGGGCCTCGCCTGGGAACACGGGGAGCCACGCTCTCGGGCAGCGCAGGTGGAGGAATGGCGCCGCTTCTCCGGACTTCGCATGGAACCGCCCACGCACGCACGCACACAGGGCTGTGGGGAACATCCGCCCAATGCCTAGACAGGAAGGCGCCACAGGGCGGGGAGTCGGTTGCGGGGGGGAGGGGCGGTGAGGGCGCTGTCCAGGGTAGGGGACGGTGCTGTCCCTGGTAGGGGAAGCCGCTATGCTATGGAGGGGAATGTGTTGTCCAGGATAGGCAAAGAGTGAAGCTGGAACCCAGCTGCAGGGCCCGCACACCCCTCTTTTAGGAAGGAGAGGGAACTCTGCTTTCCTCAAGGACTGTCTCTTTGGTGGCTACTGTGCGTGGAAAGGGGGTTGGCAATTGGAGGGGATTCTGCACCCCAAGGCAGCCCTTTCAGGTCCCTAGAGATGAGGGCGGGTCATCTCCCATCGAACCTGTCCACCGAGGCACTAATTTCTATGCACTTTCCTCTTATTACTGTTTTGT
>NW_006200881.1:256851-262564 GCF_000334495.1 Tupaia belangeri chinensis | reverse complement strand
CTAAGAAAATGGCCAGCTTAATTGTAGGGACTAGTCTGGAATTGAAAGTTATCTTTCAGAATTTAAACAGAAAGATTGGACCACAACAGAGGATAGATGAAGTACATGAGACTGAACTCATGAAATAGAATCTTATGACTTTTGATATTACTGATTTATTTCTATGCTTTGTTTTCCATATTTAAGGATTTTTATCTTTTCTTGAGCTGTCGATAGGTTTGTGTACCATTTGAACAGAATTCTAATTTGTTTCCTTGCTTTAAGTTTTAAGCAAAACTCTTTTAGCATTTTTTAAATTTGATTTATTGATGCTAAAACTACTTTTCTTGACATTAAAAATTTATTAAAAAAATACTTTTTTAATGACTGAAATAAGCTGTATAGCATCAGCTAGGTCCTACTTTATAGTATATTCATTCTACTCAGAGTTTCATGCCTAAAGTCAAACATGCGCTCACAGATATGTATATATCAGCTGAACTCATTATTGAAAGTAGTTAGATTAATTAAGGTATTTTGTGAATCAATAAAATGTGTGGGGGGAAAAAAAGGAATTAAAAGCAACTGTAGACACCAGAGATAGGAGAGTGGAACAGGGCGAAAGTTAAGAAATAGGGGGAAAATATATCTATACATTGTGTGTGTGTGTGTGTGTGTGTGTGTGTGTGTATGTGTGTGTATGAAACAAGAAATGGAAAATTATTTGTCAACCATAACATGTATGATTAAGCCATACAGAATGGGAAATCACATTTTGTATGCTCTGATGGTGCTCAGTGAATAAACATAAAATAAATAAATTGTATATCAATAAATAAAGAAAAAAATCCAATTAAAAAATTGGCAAATGAGGGACCAGCAGTTAGTGTAATGGCTATGTCACTGTACTCCCACATAGTCGTCGTGGTTCGTGTCCTAGACCTGGTGACTTAAACTCATGCCAGGAGCATGTGCGTGCATGCCCAAGATCCCAAGAGGAGAATGGAGGAGAAGGGATTGCGGCGTGGCCATCCTCCCTAGGGGGGTGATTTCTCTCTTTCTGTCTCCCTGTCTCTCTCTGTCTGTCTGGTGAGCGCACGCACCCTATAGCAAAAATCTCTTCAAAAAAAAATGGCAAATGAGCTGAACAGAAAACTATTTAAAGAATATGAATTGCCAGAAAACATAAGGAAAAATGTTCAATGTCTCTTATCACAGGGGAAATGCAAATCAAAACTATAATGAGATATCACTTTGCCCAGCTCAGAATGGCTGAGATAAAAAATAAAACAAGTACTGGCAAGGCAGTGGGGGAAGGGAACCCTCCTACACTGCTGGTGTGAATATAGACTAGTACTGCCACTGTGAAAACAATATGGAGGTTCCTCAGAAATCTATCAATGGAACTACCATATTATCCAGTAATCCTACTCCTTGGAATTTTCCAAACGGACAGGAAAACACTGAATCAGAAGGATATTTGTACATGCATGTTAATTGCAGCATTATTCACAATTGCTAACACATCAAATTGACCCAAGTGCCCAAAACTTATGACTGAATTGAAAAAAAAAATGTGGCACATATACACTGTGGAATATTACTCAGCTATGAGGAAAGATGAAATTCAAAGTGGATAAAATAGAATATTTAATTCTAAGTGAAATAAACCAGCATATGAAAGACAAACATTGTATATCACCCCTCAATAAATACTAAATGTTTGCAGTCTCACAGAAATTGAAAATTGGAAGATATAATAGTAGGGAGAACAAACATAACTATCAGAGACTGTATAGGAGTAGGGTGAGCAGCTGGGAATAGGTGGGAAGGGCTCAGAAAAAACATTTAACAGATATAAAAATGTAAGAATCTTTACTGAAAATAGTATATGAGGTAATATGTGTGGATTGATTACCATAAACCACTAGCACAACTTTAAAAACCATATTGTACACTGTAATGATATATAGCAATTAAATGCAAATAATAAATAACAAAATAAAATTTCAAAAAAGATTTAAACATTTTTTAAAAGAACATTGGTAGAGAGTAGATGGAGGATGGTGCATGTAATAACAATTTTTAGGACAGTCATGGCTTCTTAAATGTGTTATTTGTCTATTAAACTAGTCTGCAGATTGTTTCATGAATGCTTTAAAATTGTGGAAGTTCAAATGCAACAGTTTTGAAGACTATAAATAATAAACTTACATTGACAAGAGAAAAACAAAACTTTTTTTGTTGTCTGGAAATAGTTCTAGTGTGTATCTATTAATTTATTTGTCATCAAAAGAGCACTTTGCCTAAAAATAAGGACTGACAAATGTGCAAAATGCTTATAATCTTTTGCAAAATTGTAGTTTATTATTAGTTTGTATCTGCAAGTTATTATTTATAAATATTACTTGTGTTTTTGGTATATACAATTTTATATGTCAAAGCTTGTATTTGTGATTTTGCAGCTGAAAGTAAAAAAAAAAAAAAAAAGAAAGAAAGAAAGAAAAAAAAATCTTGTTTAAGCCAGTAAAAATATAACTAATAAATTATAAAATAAAATTTTAAAAAGATAAAAAAAGCATGGACTCTGAAGCTAAATGCCTAATTTTTAATCTCAGTTCTGCCATTTAATAATGTGTGACCTTGGGGAAGGTCCTAAACCTTGTTGAGCTTTTCTTGCCATCTGTAAGTGGATAATATTAGTATTCACCTCATAGCATTGCTGTAAGGATCAAATGAGTAGTATTTATTTTAATAATTCACTTGATTAAAAAATAGAAACCTAACATTTAGTATATTTTCACTACAAACATGTTTAAACATATTACTAAAATGTAATGAAAATGTCTGATAAGCCATTAAACATACAATTATCTGGAATCAGAAAATGGAATAATGGTTATGTTGCTGAACTCCCATGTAGTTCATTGCGGTTGGAGTACCAGATCTGGCTGCTGAAAATTCATGCCAGGCATGTGTACATGCATGTCCAAAATCCCAAGAGGAGAATGGAGGAGAAGGGACTGTGGCATAGTCATCCCCTCTGGGGGGTGATTTCTCGCTTTCTGTCTCTCTGGCAAGCACACATACCCAATAGGAAAATCCTTTCTATAAAATAAATAAATAAATAAACAAACATTATTCTACTATAAATTAGAGATACAATTAATAGAAATAAAGTACAATAAAATAAACAGATGCTAGTTAAAAATGATTACGATTTGAAAATAAAAATTGAATGTGAAATAATTTTTTAATCTTTTTTAAAAAGCTGTGGTCTTGGGACCAGCAGTTAGTGTAATGGCTATGTCGCTGGACTCCCACGTAGTCAATATTAGTATTCACCTCATAGCATTGCTGTAAGGATCAAATGAGTAGTATTTATTTTAATAATTCACTTGATTAAAAAATAGAAACCTAACATTTAGTATATTTTCACTACAAACATGTTTAAACATATTACTAAAATGTAATGAAAATGTCTGATAAGCCATTAAACATACAATTATCTGGAATCAGAAAATGGAATAATGGTTATGTTGCTGAACTCCCATGTAGTTCATTGCGGTTGGAGTACCAGATCTGGCTGCTGAAAATTCATGCCAGGCATGTGTACATGCATGTCCAAAATCCCAAGAGGAGAATGGAGGAGAAGGGACTGTGGCGTAGTCATCCCTTCTGGGGGGTGATTTCTCGCTTTCTGTCTCTCTGTTTCTCTGTCTCTCTGGCAAGCACACATACCCAATAGGAAAATCCTTTCTATAAAATAAATAAATAAATAAACAAACATTATTCTACTATAAATTAGAGATACAATTAATAGAAATAAAGTACAATAAAATAAACAGATGCTAGTTAAAAATGATTACAATTTGAAAATAAAAATTGAATGTGAAATAATTTTTTAATCTTTTTTAAAAAGCTGTGGTCTTGGGACCAGCAGTTAGTGTAATGGCTATGTCGCTGGACTCCCACGTAGTCAACCACAGTTCAAGTTCTGGACCCGATGGCTTAAACTCACACTGAGCGCATGTGCGTGTGTGCCCAAGATCCCGAGAGGAGAATGGAGGAGAAGGGATTGTGGCATGGCCATCCTTCCTGGGGAGTGATTTCTCACTTTCTGTCTCTCTGTCTCTCTCTGTCTTTCTGGCAAATGCATGCTCCCTATAGCAAAAAACCCTCCAAAAAAAAAGGCTGTGATCTTAAAAAATCATAAATTACAATGGTGTCATTACTGAAACTTCAGAGTATTTTTTTCAGAAATACCAAGCTGTTTGAAGCTCTGGTCTGTGAATGACGAGAAAGTATTTAAAACTAAAACTTCTTTCTGAATCTTCTTTCTTCAAGTAATCCTATCTCTTTATTGATAATTTAAGAAAATATTTTGGACATTTCCCTCCATAGGAACTACAAAATCCTCCCTCACAACAGATTGTTTTTAAAATTACTGAACTAGAATTTTTGTTTCAAAGATGTAAGTTCTGATTTGCTTTGTCATCCTTAGGATGTTCATGTTTATATTAAGATCCTAATGCAGAGTTATCTATAAATAAAATGTGCTGTCTTTTTATTCCACTACTCATTCAGAAGGTGTTTGTCCACTGTTATTTCCCAGTTTTCCTGAGCAAATTAATGCCTTTGGGTCAAATCCAACCAACTGCCTGGTCTTATAAAGTTTTATTAGAACACAGTCACACCCATTCACTTATGTATTATTTATGGTTATTTTTGCAATGCAATGGCAGAGTCAAATAGTTGTGACCAAGACCCCATAAGTCTTAAATACTTACTCTTCAATTTTTTGCAGAAAACATTTCTCAATTATTATTTCACACTATTGTATAATCTCTATGAAGGCAAAGCCAGGTTTATTATTCTACTCTATTTCCAAAACCTAGAGCGTTTTGGCACATAGTATGTGCTCAATAATGCTATTAACTAAATAATCCGGTTATCTAGAAGAGTAATTTGGGAACAAACAGTATGTCTGGGGCATCAAATAGATCAAACATGTGGGATGCAGTGGAGAAGGCTAGAAGGGAGAGTACCCGGTGTCCACGTTAGGTCTAGACCCTGAACTAAGCTGAGACTAGGGCAGCTATTGCAATACAAATCCTTCAGGCTCCTTGTAAAAGCCCAATGGAGCCTTTGTTAACAGAGAACAGCCTTGTAAATGCACAAAATTACTGGGAAGTGCATTTTTTTTTTCTGGAACACGCTTGGTAGGTGTCTACTTCATACCCCTTTCCTTATTTCATGGCTCCTGAGTCTTACCAATCTGCTTAATTGTTGAAAGACCTTGTCAATCATGTGTCTTCCTGAAAAGAGAATCTGTGGAGAAGTTTTTTTACCAAAGAACCTGTCAATTCTTCACTTGCTTGCTTGTTAACCAGGGCTGAACGCTGAGTCTCCTGGAGAACTGTTCATCATACATTGTCTGGATTCCGTTCCCAGACATTCTGGTTTAATCAGTCCAGAATAGTGCTTTTAAAACTTCCCAGGCCAGGTGACTCTAAAAGACAGCCGTATGTGAGGCTTCAATGAAGCATTCCATGAATATGTGTTCTGAGAGATTGAACATGCAAACAGACCATGGACAGGCCACATGACAGTACAACTCTGACCCACAACCTCTGTAGGAGCTGGCCCAGAGGGTCAGAACTTAGTCGAGGGAGCAGCAGTTAGCATAATGGCTATGTCTCTGGACTCCCACGTAGTCAACTGCGGTTCGTGT
>NW_006200881.1:237843-256495 GCF_000334495.1 Tupaia belangeri chinensis | reverse complement strand
TTTTTTACCAAAGAACCTGTCAATTCTTCACTTGCTTGCTTGTTAACCAGGGCTGAACGCTGAGTCTCCTGGAGAACTGTTCATCATACATTGTCTGGATTCCGTTCCCAGACATTCTGGTTTAATCAGTCCAGAATAGTGCTTTTAAAACTTCCCAGGCCAGGTGACTCTAAAAGACAGCCGTATGTGAGGCTTCAATGAAGCATTCCATGAATATGTGTTCTGAGAGATTGAACATGCAAACAGACCATGGACAGGCCACATGACAGTACAACTCTGACCCACAACCTCTGTAGGAGCTGGCCCAGAGGGTCAGAACTTAGTCGAGGGAGCAGCAGTTAGCATAATGGCTATGTCTCTGGACTCCCACGTAGTCAACTGCGGTTCGTGTCCGAGACCCGGTGGCTTAAAACTCACGCCATGTGCATGCATGCCCAAGATCCCGAGAGGAGAATGGAGGAGAAGGGATTGCGGCATGACCATCCCCCCTGGGGGGTGATTTCTTGCTTTCTCTCTGTCTCTCTCTGTCTGTCTGGCAAACACACATGCCCTATAGCAAAAACCTCTTAAAAAAAAAAAAAGAACTTAGTCAATAACCTTTTTTTTTTTTTTTAGTACAGTGCTACTTTTCTTGTTACTATAACTAGTATCGTAACCACTGCACATACAAATAACACACTTCTTTGGCGTCTCTTACAAGGAGAATCATGTCACAGAGACTCACTGGGATTAGTCCAGGTGAAAATGTGAATGACGTGAGGATTCGAGGGCATCTCAGACAACTAAAGAGCAGGTTACAGTTGGCTCTCAGGACCCAGTACTAGAAGGTTGTGGGGAACAAGAAAGTTTTCTCTCTCATGCTCCTCCTTTCTCTGTACATCTGTGTCTTTTCTTTTTTTTGGTTTAAATCACCTGTCTCTTTTTGCTGACCCACACAATAACCACTGCCAGCAACTCCCAGGTTTGTATCTCCATAGCTAACAACAGCTGAGCTAAACCACCTGGAATGTATTAGTTCTGGTTCCAAATCCCTAAGGGAGAATCTCGCTACCCCATGTTGGAAACGTTCCTTTTCCTGCTGTCCCACTGTAACCAACCGTGTGGATTGCTGGGGGGAGATCAGCTCCCACTGTGAACAGAGAGGATAGCGAGGAACATACTTTAGCAAAAACTTTAATAACAAAAAAATCAATTTAAATTCTAAACTTGTGCCAAACCTTTTGCTCGGATGTTTTCCATCTGCCCAGTGATTTTGGTCTCCTCTGGAAAAGCTTACCTGGTATAACTTGCACCTTTAGCTCCCCTCTCAGGCATCTTGTGGTCCTTCTAACATTTTAATAAAAATTGTCCTTGAAGCCATTGTGCTGTGTGGGACCTTACATGTGTCTCTATAAGCTTAGCCTGAAGACATGTGTCAACCGTGCCATACCTCCACCAATTCCCGATGTCCTTTAGCCACTTCACCTGTTACTTGGTGGGGAAGTGCCTATCCAAACGACTGTTGAGGTCTCTGTTATCCTTTCTGGGGTGCTTCGTGTCCTTGGATCTTCTTGATCATCAGACATGGAGCTGGCACAGCTGTTAGGAACACCCTAACTTCCCATGGAATTATCTCTACTTACCAAAGTGATGCCATTTCCCTCTCTCTTGCCCCTCGCTCCACAAATCTACAGAGATAAAGAACAGGTAGGTACAAGGGAAGGATTAAAAGGTATTTCTTTTTCCTTTTTTTTTTTTTCTTTTAAGAGAGATGTTTGCTCTAGGGCACATGCACTCACTGGAGAGACAGAGAGAAAGCGCAAAATCACCCCCCAGGGGACAGCTATGCTACAGTCCCTTCTCCTCCATTCTCTTCTCAGGATTTTGGGACTGCACAAACACGTGCCCGATGTGAGTGTGAAGCCACCAGGTCCAGGACTCAAACCGCAGTTGGCTATGTGGGAGTTCAGCGACGTAATGATTACATCATCTCCTGGTCCTTCTTTTTCTTTTTATAATTGCAAGGGGTCATGTGCACTTGCCAGAGAGAGAGAAACAGAAATAAAGAGAAAAAACATCTCTCCATGGAGCATGGTCACACCAAAACCACTTCTCTATTTTTCTATACTGTCAGAATTTTGAGTACACACATAGATGTGCACCTGGCTTGGTTTTCAAACCATCAGTGCTAGGATTCAAACTGTGCCGTTGGCCATGTTAATGGATCTGACTCCCTTAGCCAGGCCACAGAGAGAGTCCACGAGAGAATTTCTTGAAAGGAATGAACTCAGAGTCACTCACTCCGAATCAACTGAGGCACTAAATTCTGGGCAATACAAGGGGGCAGTTAAGCATAAGTATATGCCATTTGCTCTGTAGTTGAATATAATTTGCAAGACGGGTTTTGAGATGCTGTGCTCAAGCCAAAACTAGGGCATCCTGTACTTCTCCCACCAAATCATATACCGTCAGTACAGAGGAGACCACAGGATTAAGTCTGGAATTGATACTTTCAAAGGAAGTTTGGAGAAAAATGCTGCTTCAGACCTTCCAGCCACTGTAACTACAGAGCTCTGTACTGAGTCTCGATATCAAAGATTTACTGAAGCAATGACAGTTTGCCACTATTCAAATAACATATTCTTACTTTTTTCCCCTGTGAAGTTCAATTAACGTTTTATTATGTGAAGTCAAACAGGCGCCTACTCCTTCAACCTCGAGCTTTAAACAAGCCTCAGTATTGTCAAGGTGCTTTGATGTCTGCTTATCTGTAGGCAAGGAGGGCAGGAAGGAAGATACCCGGGAGTTTGCACTGGTTATGTAATGGCAGAGTTCACAATCTCTTTGCCCTTTTCAAGGTCTCAGGCACTATCTGATCTGACATTTCCCAACCCAGATATTTGAGATATTTGAGGACAGCTTCTGAAAGATCATCTCTCTCTTTCATTTGTTTTCCTCTTACTGGAATATTTTACATGTTTGTAGTGAACCTTTCCTTTTACTGGGAGAGTCACAGAGCCAGAGGTCATTGAGACCCAGCAAGGAGAGACCGATTTTCCATTCCCCTGTTTAGTAATTATCTAGGCTGTAGCAGGATGCAGATAGTTTTGAACCTTGACTTCATCATCAGTCAAATGGGAATAATAATAGGAATAATGTGAAAATAATCTCATAGAGAATAAAATGATAATCAGAAAGGTCCCAACATGAAAGTCCTAATTTATTTTTTTAAAGAATTATTTATTTACTTAATTCCGTGTGTTATTATTTTTTTTAATTTGACCAGACAGAGACAGAGAGAAAGGAAAGAGAGAAGGCAAGCCACCAGGTCTGGGACTCGAACCATGGT
This sequence comes from Tupaia belangeri chinensis, assembly GCF_000334495.1. Classification (NCBI taxonomy): domain Eukaryota; kingdom Metazoa; phylum Chordata; class Mammalia; order Scandentia; family Tupaiidae; genus Tupaia; species Tupaia belangeri. The sequence goes on along the minus strand of NW_006200881.1, from coordinate 253,167 downwards.
CAGCCATGTGGGAATCCAATGCTCCTATCCACCACATCACCTGCTGGCCCCTGAAAGTTCTAATTTATTGAGTATCTGTTGTATGCTGTGTGCTCTGCCAGGGCCTGCAAATGTAGTAATGGAGCATGGGTAGACATGGTCTCTACTCATATATGCTTTTCTCGAGCCTGATGGGGAAGATAGTTAGAGTTTTAAAAGTCACACAGCAAGGGAACCAGCAGTTAGTGTAATGGCTATGTCACTGGACTCCCACGTAGTCAACTGTGGTTCGCCTCCCGGACCCAGTGGCTTAAACTCACGCCAGGCACGTGTGCGTGTGTGCCCAAGATCCTGAGAGGAGAATGGAGGAGAAGGGATTGCAGTGTGGCCATCCCCCCTGGGGGGTGATTTCTCGCTTTCTGTCTCTATGTCTGTCTGGTGAGCGCATGCGCCCTATAGTGAAAATCCCCCCCCCCCAAAAAAAAAGTCACACAGCAAGTGTAAATTTTAACTATGATGAATGCCCCAAGGTAGAGCTACATGGTGCTATGAGATATGAGAGGCTATACTGAAGGGCTGGAAGTCAGAGAAGACGTCCCTGCTTTAGTATCTATTGAACTATAATGTGAAGGAGAAATAGAAATTGACTAGGGGAAGAAAGAGGAGAGAGCTTTGTAGGCAGTGAGAATGAGATGTACAAAGACCTCTTATGGGAGAAACACAGAAAGATCACAGGGACTGAAATATACAGAAGGGACACTGGTGCCTCACCTCATGGCCATTGTAACAAAGTGTATGCATACACAATTGGAAGGAAAAATAAAACCAACTTTGCATCCTGAGGTGACTGCAGAAATCGGAATATCTCGATTTAATTTAATCCCTGTCCTCCAAATAAAGTCTGAGCCACTTCCTGAAAGTTAAAAACAACTTTATCTGTGACTTTTATAACTTTGAAGTCTTCAAACATATAATATTCCTTGTAGATATGATCATTACATAAGAAACTTCTCTTTCTTGAACAATGAAAATAAAAATCAGACAGATTTTAACTAGAGTATTTTCCTTTAAATATGTATGTAATCCTCTTTTCAGGGTGTCTCATTCTTCAGGTTGACTCTCTTGGAAATGTCATGAGAAGAATTTCTTACTGCTTAAATCCTCCTCTGAGTGCTGGTGTAGTTGGAATTGCCTGAAGTAAGACCAGAGAAGTATAGTCAGGGCTACTCACAGAGAGTGCTGAAGGTCACAATCGGAAACCATATATATATATGTGTGTGTGTGTGTGTATTTTTTTTTTTTGAGAAGTTTTTGCTATAGGGTGTGTGCGCTCACCAGGCAGACAGAGAGAGAAAGAGAGACAGAAAGCGAGAAATCACCCCCCAGGGGGATGGCCATGCCGCAATTCCTCCTCCTCCATTCTCCTTTCTGGATCTTGGGCAGGCACGCACATGCACCCAGCGTGTTTTAAGCCACTGGGTCTGGGACATGAACCGCGGTCGACTACATGGGAGTCCAGTGACATAGCCATTATGCTAGCGTTAGAGAAGGTTAACCAGTTCAGAGGCATAAACTGCCAGGTTATACTCTTCTGCCTGGGAAGGGCCTCCCCGGTGGGAACAGTGCTGATTCTGTGCTGATTCTGCTGGACGCAGCTCTTGAGAGCCAATAATGCGCATCTCTTCCAAACTCTGTGCTCAGTGACATCATGTGATGGCAGATTAAAAAAGACCAGAGCAGGAATATTTTACATCACAGAAAATGACAAATCTGACAAATTGGGGCCAGTTATTAAAGAGTTTCCAGTACACTATTGGGTGGAAATTAGAGGATGTCAGGGACAAATACCATAAGCTGGGAAAGGAGGGTTTGGGGATGTGGAACAGGGTCACTCTGGTCAAGGTAAAACATCTGGTTCATCCCTTATAAATGATGAACCAGATGTTTCTCCTATGGATTAAGGTAACTGGCAACAGATAAGTCTTAAATCACATGTCTCTAGCTGAGCTAGCCAAGTCAGGATGGGAAACACCAAATGCACTCATGTTTGAGACAAAAGTCTTAAAACGGGGTTTCTAGTTGCACCTACTATAAAAGCAACATGGGCAGGATTTTTATGATAAAGAACATGTCTTTAGCCCTTTTTCCTGGCATCAGCGTGGAGTTTCTCTTAAACTCTTGAACAACCCCCCTGGGATGATTTCTCGCTTTCTGTCACTCTGTCTCTCTCTCTCTCTGTCTTTCTGGTGAGCACACATGCCCTTTAGCAAAAACCTCTCAAAAAAAAATTATTGAACAAAATGGTAGTAGGTGCCTTCAGCAAGACCAACAAACTGGAAATAAATGAACTTCTTTGAAAATTAGGTTTACCTTATGTTTCACTGAGAGCTTAAGTTAAATACCACACTAGGAATTTTTCTATAAACTCAAGAATAAAAAGCTGCAATTATATTGAAACAGGAGTTTATCCTGGGAGACTAGTTTAAAATAGAGCCTATATTAACTAAAATGGGAACTTATCTTGGTTAGAAAGCAAGAATGAAGACTTATGACTTTGGAATATGTTAAGTCCTAAATAATAGAACTTACTGACTGAAACCAACCATCAGAATCACCCAGAACTCCTCAAGCCCAGTAATTCCCAACCTTGTTTACATATTAGAACCACTTGAAAAGCTGTTAAAAATCTTGATTTCCAGACTGCACTCCTGACCAGTTAAATCCGTCTCTGGGAGTGAAACGCAGGCAGCAGTGTGTTCTCGAAGCATTCCAGATGATTCCGATGTATGTCACTCCAAGTCCAGGAAAGGTCAAGAACCCCAGGCCTAGAATAATTATGGGTCTCCTTCTTATTTTACATATAAGAAACTTAAGGCCCAAAGAGCCTCAATAGCTGGACCAGAGCCACTTGGCTAGCTTCTAGCACATTTAACATTAATTAGTTAATAATTACAGAGCACTACTGTTTGTTCAGTACTGCAGTAGATGCTACAGAATTCAGAGGAAGACCCTGGCAGGTGGAACTCTGTTCTCACAATTCCTATGGCATCTCCATCCTGGCGAGATAACTTTAACTCAGCAGTGACTTCAGGTTTCCATTTTTCCATAACTTCACCCCCACCCCCGGCTTCTCTAGTCCTCCTGAATATTACTCTAATAGCACTCTATAATTTGTTTCATAGCATAAATCACAATTTGTAATTGTATACTTATGAGATTATTATACTAATTACTCCGATTAGTCTATAAGTCTCATGGGGACATAAATTGTGTTTGGGTTTTGCTCAGTCTTCATTCCTTTATTCAACAAATATTTATTGAATGCCTACCCTGGATCCAACTCTGCTCTAAAAACTTGCGTAGTGCTTGGCATATAGCAGACACTCAATAAATGCTTCTGTCAGTCATAGAAAGGCAGGAAGAGGACTAGGCAGCTGACATGGTGGTTAAGGCAGCTGGATCCCGCATGGCTGACAACAGGGTTCGAGTCCTGGACACGGCAGCTTAAAAAACACACTGGGCTCATGTATGTGCATGCCCAGAATCCTGAGAGGAGAAAGGAGAAAAAGAGACTGCAGCATGGCCAACTCCCCCTCCCACAAGGAGTGCTTTCTCACTCCCTTCGACCCATCTCTCTGCCTCTCTCTGGTGTGCATACATGCCCTATAGCAAAAAAATAAGAAAATAAAAATTAAAAAATAAGGCAGGAAGAGAAGAGCTTGAGTAGACAGTAGATAGGTATTTTTAAAATATTTTATTTTAAAAAACGTATCTATTTGTTGTCATTTTTAAACCTCTGGGTCTAGGACTTGAACCATGGTCAGCCATGTGGGAATCCAGTGCCTTAACCACCATGCCATCTGCTGGCCCCAGGTATATATTTTGATGGAGACTGAGGGTGTTAAAATGGGTTTGGAAGAGATGGAAGGAATTCCTGATTTACATCCAATAATAAATGCCAGATAATATTTTTCCTGTGGATACGTGAAGAGGTAGTTCTGTGCTATAGAACTGGTTTTCAGACTGGTCCCCAGACAGACAACGTCAGCACCACCTGGGCATGTGTCAGAAATGTAAACTCCCAGACCGCATTGCAGACCTACTGAATCAGAAATGCTGGGAGAGGGCTCCAGTGAGCTGTTTTAACATGCACCCAGGTGATCCTAATGAATACAGAGGTTTGAGAACCACTGCCATGAGATTGGAACACTTCAGAACTGATTACATGCCTGGGACCAGCAGTTAGCGTAACAGCTATGTCGCTGGATTCCCATGTAGTCTTCATGGACACATTTTACAATGGGGCGAAATGGTTACACCACTGGACTCCCATATAGTCCATGGCTGTATGAGTTCTGGACCTGGCAGCTTAAAACTCATTCCGGGCGTGTGTGTGTGCGCATGCCCAAAAACCCAAGAAAAGAATGGAGGAGAAGGGATTGTGGGGTAGCCACCCTCCCTGGGGGATGATTTCTCACTTTCTGTCTCTCTGTCTCTGTCTCCAGTGAGTGCACACACCCTATAGCAAAACTTTCTCTCTCTCTCTCTCTCTTTTTTTTTAATGTCTTCATGATTCTGTGATTGGTTTACAGTAGGTTTTTGTTTCCACTTTTACTGAGACTATCTTCTGTCCAGCTAGTCACTCAAGTCTAAATACAGGGACTTGGTACTTACCGTTCTTGCTTGCTTATAGGATTGTCCCTATCCCTTCTGGTTGAAGCCTGTTCCTCTCCCGACTTCTTTAAACTGTAGCCAGTCTTGTTTTTGCACCTTTGCAAGTGTGCTTCTCTTGTTCTTTTCTTTTTCTGCTTTGTGAAATTATTTCTTAACTACTCAGACATAAATGACCAGGCCCTCCTCTGATACCTCACAGCCCTTCTCCTCAACAGCTGCCAGCACGCTCTGGTTGTGCTCCTGCTCTCCTTCCTGAGGTCGCAAAATGCCCGAGGGAAAGAATTGTGCATGAAACATTTTTGATACTATACAGAGCTTTGCCATCAGACACTCTCAATAACTATCTGAAATGGGTTGTCATTAGCTGCTAAGCAACAGTAACAACAGTTAATAGATATTATTAAGTAATATCATAAAATATTTCTTAATTAATTTGATGCATTTGTGAATTCTTAGATTTCAAAGCCTAGAAGATGGAAATTAGATTTTTTGGCAGGGAAAGAAATGAATTCTCATTCCCAAACTAAAAACCAGGACCATCTGCAACTCTGCTGCCAATCAACAGGATCTCAGTAAAGGCTACCACAGCAACGCTCAGCACTGCTTTGTCTTACTCAACATAAATGAGCCTTTTAAAATGGATGTCTGCATGGGACCAGCAGTTAGTGTAATGGCTATGTCGCTGGACTCCCATGTAGTCGACCGCGGTTCGAGTCCCGGACCCGGTGGCTTAAAACTCACACCGGGTGCGTGTGCGTGCGTGCTCAAGATCCCGAGAGGAGAACGGAGGAGAAGGGATTGCAGCGTGGCCATCCCCCCCGGGGGGTGATTTCTCGCTTTCTGTCTCTCTGTCTCTCTCTGTCTGTCTGGCAAGTGCATGCGCCCTATAGCAAAAACCTCTCCAAAATAAATGAATAAATAAAAAATAAATAAAATGGATGACTGCAAAGGCTTATATTTGTTAAGTATATAGTTACATCTTTGTCCTGTAATATCTCCTGTTCTCGTCATTATGACTCTCTAGAACTTATCTCTGTGTTTCTTCTTCTTCTTCTTCTTTTTTTTTTTTTTGGATATGTTTTTGCTATAGGGCGCATGCACTTGCCAGACAGACAGAGAGAGACAGAGAGACAGAAAGCGAGAAATCACTCCCCAGGGGGATGGCCATGCCACAATCCCTTCTCCATTCTCCTCTTGGGATCTTGGGCACATATGCACACATGCCCGGCGTGAGATTTAAGCCACCGGGTCCAGGACTCGAACTACAGTCGACTACATGGAAGTCCAGTGACATCGCCATTATGCTAACTGCTGGTCCCTTCTATGTCTCTTCTGTAACTTGTTCCTCCCAATAAGCAAAAGTGCCATGGCATCCCTCACATCCTAACATGTTAGTCACTGAATCTTTGCATATCATTTAGCATTTTTTAAAAGATGTGTTATTTAATTTCATTTGTTATTATTATTTTTTAACTTGACCAAAGAGAGACAGAGAAAGAGAATGGGAAACTGAGAAAGCAAACCTCCAGTTTGGGACTCAAACCGTAGTTAGTCATGCAGGAGTTCAACGTCCTTAACCGCCATGCCACCTGCTGGCCCCTATTATTTAGCATTTAACTGATGCATGAGTGCTGTCAGAGTTTGCTGAAGGAGAAAACCTGTTCAGAAAGTTCTTGTGGCAATAAGAGTAGAGGGTAGTCTCTAGGAAAAGTTGAATTCAGCTAGACTGAGAGGGCTCACTCGGAGACATGAATGGATGGACCAGGAAAGCGGGCAGGATAAGCATCATAAGGATGGACGAACCAAACAGCGGATGACAGGTGTGTCCGTAACCTTCGAACTCTATTGAGTTTAGCTTGAGTATATAGAGACCCAACCAAAACCCAGTAAGACCTGGGCAGAGAAAGCACTTCTATTAATTTATTTTTTTAGATAGTATGTTTCAAAACGTGTGACTTCCCAAGTCTCATCCCACAAAAAACATTTTTCTCTCTAATCAATATGATAACTTGGTGGGTGGAGATAGAGGCCATAAATCTTATGAGTAAAACCCTTATCAGTAAAAATCAACTTTCAAACATTGGCCTAGGGGAACCAGCAGTTAGCGTAATGGCTATGTCGCTGGACTCCCACGTAGTCGACCGTGGTTCGCATCTCAGACCCGGTGACTTAAATCTCACACCGGGCGCATGTGTGTGTGTGCCCAAGATCCTGAGAAGAGAATGGAGGAGAAGGGATTGCGGCATGACCATCCCCCCTGGGGGATGATTTCTCGCTTTCTGTCTCTATGTCTCTCTCTGTCTGTCTGGCGAGCACACGCACCCTATAGTGAAAATCTCCCCCCCCCCCCAAAAAAAAACATTGGCCTAGAAATTTTTTAAAATTTTTTTAATCGTAAATTGACAATGATAGTGTATAAATTTGTGGGGTACAAGATGATGCTATGATTTATGAATATAATGTGAAATAATTAAATCCAGTCAATTAATAATAGCCATCACCTCAAAAACTTAGGATTTTGTGCTGAGAATGTTTGAAATTTTCTTTCTTAGCCATTTCAAAATGTACAATATGTTAAAGGGTATAAACCCTCGATTAGACAAGAGGGATAGGTTTTTATTCTGTAAATATTCTAGAGGATTTCAAAAAGTTTGTGGAAAAAATGCAATTACTGTATCAGTTTATTTTGGTGTACAATGTTTTTGAAATATATGTATTTTCTATAAACTTTTTGAAGATCCATTGCACAGCATGGTGAATATAGTAAACATGTATTATATATTCCAAGGAGGTTTTTATCTCTGAGGGAGTATTTAAAAACATGTCATGATCGGACCTCAAAAATCCCAAATTCTACATATTAGAGACTAGATAAGAGAAAACAGATATTCTTTACCTTCCCCATGATTACCTGTGTTTATGGGCTCTTTTATTTGAAGGCCTACTTGTTTAATGGAGTCATCCAAACTCAGCTGAAAAAGGCATGGTTTCAAGAAAGCCTTCAGATACGTATGTCTATACATATTCATTCTCCCAGAGACTGCAGAGGCAAAGTGTGGCAGATGTGAAGTGTTCTGAAGTCCTTTCTAATTCTATGCTAGGGACCAGCAGTTAGCATAATGACTATGTCCATGGACTCCCACATAGTCGACCGTGGTTCGAGTCCTGGACCTGATGGCTTAAACTCATGCCAGGCGTGTGTGCGTGCATGCCCAAGATCCCGAGAGGAGAATGGAGGAGAAGGGATTGTGGCGTGGCCATCCCCCCTGGGGGGTGATTTCTTGCTTTCTGTCTCTCTGTCTTTCTGGCGAGCACACATATCCAATAGCACAAACCTCTCAAAATAAATAAATAAATAAATAATAATTCTGTGCTAATATTAGGCCTCAATGTGATTAATAATGTAACTCATCAGTTATCACCAATTGATAATTGCTTTTATTAGGCTCGGGTATAACATCATTTTCTTCCATAGGAAACCCAAGTTATTTTACGAATTTTCTTTTGCATAGTTGACAACAATCCTCACTCCTTGCAAGGGAAGTGTAAATTGTGCTAAAATGAGTCCAGAAAAGGAAGATGCTCTTTTTTATTTAATTCAGTTCCCACCTGTTCTCAGATGTATTTTTCACTTTACTCTCTTGTTAAATACCATTTCTTGTTCAGTTCATTTGGATTTCTGGTTAGAGAAGCTTTCTACAGCTCTCCAAGTTTAAGCTGAGAGCTAGCCTGTAACATCTACCACCCTTTGCTTCTGCCTTCAGTCTCTTGTCTGTAACCTTCAACAATTGTACTGTGAACAGCTCAAGACTGGGACGGAGACTGATCTGTTTGTATCCCTGGGGCTGAGCTCAGAGCCTGGCAAAACAGGGGTAATGAGTGCTGTTCGAACAAAAGAATGAAGACATGATGGACTATTCTATTCCAGTCTACTTCATTAGCCATTTATGAGCTTCATGGAGGAGGTATAGGGATGGGACACTGGTGGATATAACTAAAAAAAAATCTGTAAAGATGTTAGTGATAAAAATCCTTGACTGTGCTTATGTTGGAAAATAGGAATGACCTGTAGCTCACAGAGAGATGTTTATACTGTTTGCTGGCATTTTTTTAGATTTTTTTTTTTTTTGCATTTCAGGAGCATTCTTTGGTGACATGATGTGATTCTACCTCCTTTTGAAACATTTGTCACTCTACTCATGGCACTGGGTTGTTTTAAATTGTCAAGGTCCTCACTTTGAGAGAAAGAAGACACACTAGCATGTTGGTCAAAACAAATGAGTTAAACAATTGAGCATCCTTTTATGTCCCAGAATATTTACGTATTCCCTTTATTTAATCTTCTTAATAACCCAATAAGGATAAGATTAGCCCAATTTTGAGGTGAGAAAATGGTGGCTCAGGTGCAATCATTGTTTCATGGAAGCTTTAATGAGAACTAGGGAAGCTCTTATGAATTCACCACCAAAGTGATAGAGTCTGATGTAATATTTTTGGTCAGTTTTTCTTTCTCTTAGCACCATTAAGTACTGTAGTGAGCATCTTTCTCCCTCTTTCTTCCTCTAATTCTCTCTCTCTCTCTCTACTACTCCTTAGGACCTGTGAGTATGTTACATCATATGACAAGAAAAATAAAGATTGCACATGGAATTGAGGTTACTGCTGATCTTAAAATGCAAAATTAAGATGTATTACCAGTTGGGGCAGTGTGGTCCTAAGGACCCCGATCGGAGACAAGTGAGGCAGTAGAGACAGAAACTGGGAAATGGTGTAGAAGACTCAGCTGACTACTGCGGACTTTGAGTGAGAGGAAACCATAAGCCGTTCTCCCGCAGAGAGCCTCTAAAAACTGGAAAAGGCAAGAAAATGGATTCTTCTCTGTGGAGTCTCCAGGAATAAATGCAGTCTGGCTAAAACCTTGTTTAGCAACATAGGCCGGCATGTTTGTGCTAATTTGTTATAACAGTAACAGGAAACTACCACATCATTGAAGAGCATGAGTTTATTTTCCATTTGGGGCAATTATGAATAGAGCTGCTGTAAACAATTATATATTAGTTCTACTGTAAGTATAAGATTTTATTTATTTCTAGAAAAAGCCCAATAGGATTTGGGAGTGGGATTTCTGGGTCCTATGATGACTGTTTAAAAGAAATTGCCAAAAATGTTTGCAGAGTGATGGTACTATTACACATTTCTACCAGAACCTATGAGCATCCTAGTTGCTCTACATTCTCACCAGATGTTACCAGCTTTATTTATCTTAGCCACTCTAGTGCTGTGTAGTAGTTTTAATTTGCATTTCCCTAGTGACGAAAAATGTTAAACGTCCTTTCGTGTGCACAGCTCTAATTTTATATCCTCTTTAATGAAGCGTCTAAGCCCTTTGTCCGTGTTTAAAAATTGGGTTGTTTTCCTATTGTTGACTTTGGGAAGTTCTCTATACACTGCATATAAGTCTTTCATCAGATACAGAAACTTCTTTGGCACTTTTCTCTCAAGAATCAAATGACAATATTGTATGTGTCTATTTCTGGACTCTCTCATGAATCTGTTCCATTGATATCTGTTTTTAATTCCTTTGTCGGCATCATACTGTGTTACTGTGTTTGTTACTGTAGCTTTCTAGGAAGCCTTGAAATCGGATAATGTGGTCCTGCCAACAGTTATTGTTCTTTGCCTTCTTTTTCTTTTTCTTTTTTTTTTTTTTTTTTTTTTTTTTCTCTATAGGGCATTGCTGGGGGGAGAGAGAGAGACAGAGAAAGAGAGTGAGAAATTACCTCCTGAGGGAATGGTCATGCCACAATCCCTTCTCTTCCATTCCTTTGGGTTTTGGAGTCCATATGGACATACATCCAGTGTGATTTTTAAGTCGCTGGGTAGGGGACTCAAAGTGTAGATTGGTCATGTGGAAATGCAGTACCTTAACCACCACACCACCTGCTGGCCCCATCATTTTTTTTAATAGCTATTCTACTTCCTTTACCTTTTCATAGAAAAGATAATGTCTATTTGCATATGTGTACAAAAAATCTTACTGGGATTTTGATTGGTATTGGTTAAATCTATAGATTATATTAGGGAAGATTGATGCCATTATAATCTTTATTATCTCTTCACTTATTTAGATTTTATGCTTTTATATCAGCATTTTTAAAATTTTTTTAGTATGCTAATTTTGTTTCTGTCTTGGTATAGTCATATAAAATACCATATTTTGAGTTACTGTAAATGGTATTGTTTTTAAATTTTCAGTTTCTGATTGTGCATTTTTTTAAAGAAATTTGCTATAGTGCGTGTGTGTTCCCCAGAGAAACAGAGAGAGACAGGAAGTGAGAAACCACCCCCCAGGGAGGATGGCCACACCGCAATCGCTTCTCCTCCATTCTCTCTCAGGACTTTGGGCATGCACACACACATGCCTGTTTTAAGCTGCTGAGTTTGAGACTCAAACACGTTCGATTACGTGAGAGTCCAGCGACATAACCATTACACCATTTGCTGGTCACTGATTGTGCATTTTTAATATATAGAAATACAATTGAGTTTTTATGGCAACTTTGTATAATATAACTTTGCTAAACCCACTAATTAACTCTAGACACTGAGTGTGTAAAGTTTTAATAACATCCTACACACTCTGGTTGAACTGTACCCATTTGAGGTATCCCTTAAATGACATTTGTAACTTCTATCTCATGAAAAGGTAGGCATTCTCCACCTAAGTTTTCTAATCTCTAATATTCTGCAAAACCCAACTGATGCCTCTCATCTGTATGTTAGCTTGAAGCCCAAGGCATATTAGACCCCACTGGGAAGGGAGTGGCCTGATATTGGTAGCAAAGTGTTTAAAATAACTCAGCAAGTGAATGGATGATCTGGGATTTAAACTATTCCTGACTGATTCCAAAGCCCTTTATTGTTCCTTTAGACCATATAATCACTAAAATTCTTAGAGTCATCTGTCTGAGCAAGACTTTGACTACCACCCGGAAAACAAGCAGGCTACCCACGCTTCTCTCCCTTATGCTTCAGATCATTGCAACAACATGGTGGGAGGCACGGTGGTCGTCAGAGTGGTCATTAGAAAGCAGAGTAGGTTGAATATGCCAGTATGTGTTTTCTATTCTTCACATTAAGAGGTGGAGTCTGATTCTCATTATCTGTTAATATAAGCTTGCCTTAATGATTTTCTTGACAAATAGAATTCAACAGAAATGATGTTTTGGGATTTTTGAGACTAAGACATAAGCCTTATGGCTTCTGCTACAGTGTCTCTCTCTCTCTCTCAGACTCCCGATCTTCCATGTCATCAGCCATTGTACCGAGATTGCCCTGCTAGAGAAGCCAGTGTATATGCTTCAATTGACAATCTCAGTTAGATCCAAGGCACATGTGAGTCTAGTGAACTTGAACCCTCTCAACAGGGTGATCCATCAGTTGCCATCACATCCGATGGCAGAAAACTTAATCAATACCACATGGGACAGGAGAGTTATGGCCCTGCCCTAGTTCCTGGCCCCCAATATCATAAACTAGTCCTTTCCCCCCCCCTTCATTTCTGCCATAGGGTGCATGTGCTCACTGGAAAGAGAGAGAGAGAGAGACAGTGAGAGGGAAAGGGAGAAATCATCCTCTGGGAGGGATGGCCACACTGCAATCCCCTTTTGATTCTCCTCCCGGGATTTTGAACATGCAGACACACATGCCTAGGGTGATCTGCAAGCCGCTATGTCTGGGACTTGAACCACAATCAATCATGTGGGAGTCCACCTGCTGGCCCCCAAGACTATCTCCTGCTTTAAGTCACAATCTTTGAGGTAGTTTTTCACACAGGAATAGTTAACTATTATGCCCCTCAAAGTTGGTAAGACGTTTCATTGCCAGAATGTCTTTACTTTGTAGATCTTTCCAGACTTCTAACTTTTCCCTTCAATCTATTTTCCATAGTTACTTGCCAAATTTTATTTTTAAAAAACCCAACTGATTCACATTCACACATATCTTACAAAAAGTCGATAGTTACTATAATCTATTTAAAATAACCAGTTCTGGCAGCTCTGGGAAAGTGGAGACCACTGTTGCCACTGCACTAGTTTGAACAGGAGAGCCATTCTTGGGGCTTTCTCCTGCAAAATCCAAAAAGCTAGCTTATTATTTTTCTATTCAGTATCTCCTTGAATTAGGAAATGTCTAATCTTAGAACAAAGACCTCATATACTGTGTTTTAAGGTTTCCTGTTTCTGGAATCTCTGATTACAGAGTCCTGAACTATGGGTCTGAAAAAGACTATCCCACAGTAAGTTCATGTATATATATAAAACAAATGGGAATAAATCCCATCATAAAGAACTGTACAAACTTAGACTAAGGAAAGTATCCTACAGTGCACACAATGCAACTGCTTAGCTTAACTATTACAGAGTCCTATGGTTGGTCTTGACAGGATCTTTAACAAATCTTGATGGTAAACAAGCTGAGTGTGAGGCAAAGACCAGCGGGATTTCCCTGCTTTTGTGGCACCCATCCAGTGAGAGACAAGATATTTAGTGAAGTTGTGTGGTTGGAAGGGATGACATGGCTCTGATTTAGGCAACTCTCTGTAAGTTATCTTCATTTCTTTTAGGAACTAAGCAAGAATATATTTTTTAGAATATTTATTACTAATTTCTGATTATAGAAATAACACAATTTCACTGTTGGAAAATTGAGATATACAGGAAGATATAAAGAAGAAAATTAAAGCTAGACATATTTCTACCACCCAGACATGATCACTGTTAATATTCTGCATTTTTCATTCCAGTTAAATAAAATATAAAAATGCTTTATACATAATTTGGGTAATTTGGCATACATAACTGTATGTGCACACACACACAAACATACATATATGTTTAGATTGTATGTAGATGTATGTTGTTTTGTTTCCAAGTGGAAATTTTTCAAAGGACCAGTTAAGCTTTTGTCCTACTTCTCCTGTATCATGACAAATGAAAAGATTAAACTCTGTTTGATCTACGTTCCCTTCCAGTTGGAGGAAGTTATTTTTAAATCAGAAAACAATATACAGAGTTGGATAATGATAACAGCAACAAACAAGAAAATTCATCTTTTTTTTTTTGAGAGGTTTTTGCTATAGGGTGCGTGCACTCACCAGACAGAGAGAGAAAGAGAGACAGAAAGCGAGAAATCACCCCCTGCAGGGGGGATGGCCATGCCACAATCCCTTCTCTTCCATTCTCCTCTCGGGATCTTGGGCACGCATGCACACGCGCCCGGCATGAGTTTAAGCCACCTGGTCCGGGACTCGAACCATGGTCGACTACATGGGAGTCCAGTGACATAGCCATTACGCTAACTGCTGGTCCCAAGAAAATTAATCTTCAGACCTTCATGTAAGCTCTGCCATATCTCTGGATAAATAAAACTCAATCAAGGATTGTGACCACATTTTTAAAAATGATTTAAAGAATCACTTCTTCCCTAGAAGAATTAAAATTTGATGGAAAAGAATGATTAACACATACGGAACAATTTTAGAGCAGAAAAAGACAATCTATTATTAGGAGCTAAGAGAAGTGGGCTTCCATGGCCACAAGTATTTCAAGGGTCCTTGGAGAAAGTGGGGTTTGAGATGAGTCTTGGGTTATAGATAGAAAAAGAAAAGCGAAGTATGTTTTTTCTCTAACTGCAACACGGATGAATACTTGTAAGCAGCAGTAAGCTTGACATATGAAAAGGCCTAGCTGTAAGCATGTGGACTTGATTCAGGCAGACATAGGTCTGAGTCCATTTCTGCTGTTTAATAGATTGATGGCCTTGGCTCATCTCTCTAACCCTTCCCAGGCCTCCTATTCTTCAACTCGAAGTGAGGGAAAAGAATCATCTATTTCAATGGATTGTTTTAAATACTGAATGAGGGACGTGCGTAAAGTGCTTAGCAAAGTACTGGACACATTCAATAACTGCTGGCTAGTAAGAGTGATAGGTATTTAACAGGAGAGTTAGCATGTACACATCGGCCACATGTAAGAAAGGTTCATGCTTAGAAATACAGCAGCTTGGTGGAGTGGGAGCTGGTGAAAAGTTCACTTTGTTTGCTCCTGATGATCCACAGGAATAAAGCAAAGCTACCAAGTAGGTTTCTTTCTTATCTTCCAGTTCTTGGGAGGGATATCTCATTGTGGTCTCCAAGGCTGGCAATATCCAGAATTGAATTAAATGCTAAAGAAATGCTGCAAAACCCCTCAGAAAACTGCCAGTCTCAGAGAAAGGGGGATCATACATGAAACAGACTTTCCACCAAGTGTTTCAGGGGTCACCATCGTCTCTCATTGGGGTGACAAGACAGTGAAAAGGCAGTAGAGTACGGTACAGTTCAGTGGGTGTGTGATTAAATGGGGAGAGACAGTTCTGATTGCACTCGACTTGCAGGAAAGCTATGCTAAAAGACACCTCAGAAGGGAAATGTGGTTCCTACAGCTGTTCTCAAATTGCCACTTTGCACGAATGACCTCTTCATGATCTAGAGACAATCTGCCCAAGAGACTCTGAGAGTACGTTTTTCACTAAATAACGTGCCAGCTCCCGTAGTCAGCTGACAAAGGGGAAAGAAATCCATGGCTTGGCTTGGTTTTGTCTGTTAAGTGTGTGTGTGTGTGTGTGTGT
>NW_006200881.1:223818-237127 GCF_000334495.1 Tupaia belangeri chinensis | reverse complement strand
CATGTGCGTGACCATCCCCCCTGGGGGGTGATTTCTCACTTTCTGTCTCTATGTCTCTCTCTGTCTGTCTGGCGAGCACACGCACTCTATAGTGAAAATCTCTAAAAAAAAAAAAAAAAATTGTCCAGCACAGGGACCAGCAGTTAGCATAATGGCTATGTTGTTGGATTCCCATGTAGTCCACTGCAGTTCACATCTTGGACCCGGTGGCTTAAAACTCATGCTGGGCGTGTGTGTGTGCATGCCCAAGATCCCAAGAGGAGAAGGGATTGTGGCGTGGCCATCTCCCCTGAGGGATGATTTCTCACTTTCTATCTCTCTGTCTCTCTCTGTCTGTCTGGCAAGCGCACGCACCCTATAGCAAAAACCTCTCAAAAAAAAAAAGAATATTGCCCAGCACATAGTAATTGCTTGATGAATGCTAGCTATTATTATTATTCTGGTCTCTTCAAGAATATCTCTGAAGAATGTAAAATCTGTGATAGGGTTGAAAGCCTGCCTTAATAATAATAAATGAAACACTAATGAATAGATGAGGCAATCCTTAGAGACTTGAAAGAGTCTGTTCTAGGATATGTAGAAAACGGTGCTGAGATGGCAAGTATGAAGCATATAGAACTCACTATCCAGGAGGTTGAATAAGCCAAAAAAATGTAAGTAGCTCAAAGACAGGTGAACTAAATCTCTGACAGGCAGGATTTAAAGTTGGTGCATGCTGAACTTCAGAAGGTGTAGAAAGCAATGACTCCTTCTGTATCACCCCCACTGGTGCCAGCTACAGAATGCAGGCCGGATTACCCCGGGCTGGTCCTTAGGAGAAGTCTGTTTGGATAGAACCCAAAGAAGAAAGGGAGTGGTTTTATGGCTGAAGTCTTCTAGAGCTCACACAGGAAGCTCTTTGACCTCTCCTTTGGAGGTTCAACTCCACACAGGCTTGTGCAGCGAGAGCACTTGCTCATGTTTGTCGAATAAAGAGATTTCCAAACACTGAGAGCTCTCCTGGCCCCAAGGCATAAAGGGAGCCTTTCCTGCTCTTTAAAGGAATTTGGTGGCAGCAATATTTTTGAATATCTACCCCACAGCCATGGCAGCTGTTCCTTACTGACAGGGCCCTGAGTTTGTTTGTCAAGGCAAGTACACCCAGGTCTTGCACTGTGATTGGTCTAAGCATTGTGTTCAGCTCATATCATTTTCCAGTTGTTAGTTTAGTTGCCGTCACGTGACCCAGTCAGCAACCGCCATAGGAGAAATACAAATGGGAAGCTTTTGGAAAAGATTTTTCTTCCAGATAGGAAAAAAAAAAAAGAAGCTTGGGGCAGCTGGTGTGGTGGTGGTTAAGGTGGTTTTATAATGCATGACTTACTGTGTGGGTTGGGTCTCAGACCCAGCAGTCTGTAAGACACCCTGGGTGTGTGGATGTGTGTACAAGCATGCCCAAAGTTCTGAGAAGAGAAGGACTGTGACATGACCAACAACCCAGGGAAGACAGGGTACTTCCTCATTCTCCAACTCTGTCTCTCTTTCTTCAACAAGCACACATGCCTTATAGCAAATTAAAAAAAAGAAGAAGAAGAAGAAGAAGAAGAAGAAAAAAGGCATAAAAGAAGCTATTTTGTTCTTTCCTGATTTCTATACTATCATGTGAGGATATGATTTGTGATTTATTGATACTTCAACATTTTTGAAACTACTGTACAAGGTGACTATTTATAAAAAGCAAAGAAGTAATCTAATTTCAATCAATAAAATTATTGAGAATTAGTAATGATGGAAGTTTTAGTACTCGGGGAGCTGGGGTCCCCATCCCTGCACTAGAAGGGTTTTGTCTGAAGGGGTGAGTCCAAGCCAAGGACAGTGCTACAGCTCCCTGCTTGTATCTCACTCAGATGAGACTGGAACGGGCTTTCCCTCACCTAGGTACCCCCGGGAGCGGCCTGTGCCTGTGTGTTGGGAGGGAGTGGGAGAGGGCACCTGCTTTGAGACCAAGGTTTGTCCATATCTGACATCAACGCAGCCCTTCCACAGACACGGTGTAGTATAGCTCAGGTTATCCCTTCTTTGCGTGGCTGGCTGGGACATTAGGTGGGTGAGGAGAGACCCCTAGTGAGACCCAGGTGACAGATTCTGCACTTCATTTAACAGCCTTTTCCAGAGACGAGGGGGTGGGCAGGGGTCTTAAGGGACTTGGGGTGTGCTCTGCCTGCCAGAATAGATTGTCCTTCTCTTGGGGCCACCCAGGAGGGGGCTTCTCTGGGCCCTGGACTGCTAGAGTCCCTTCCACTTACCAGATCAACTAAGCAACCAGGTACTGAGCATGTCCCGGGTGGTAGACGCAGGGCTGGGTGCCGGAGGTGGACATGTGAGAGGTGGCCTTTGGTCTGGAGGCCCTCCTGGTATGGGGGTGACCTAAAGGTGAAAAGTGAAATTGGGGGCGAAACGAAAGTGCAGATAGCTCCCACTCCTCAGTTTGCTGCCAGGTGTGGACGGATGAAGAGGCAGGAAAAGGAGGCAGGAAGAAGTTAGGTCTACCTCAGCCCTGGGTTGCTGCAGGGGTGCAGGGACATGAGAGGGGCTAGCTGGCCTGGGTGATGGAGATAGGAAGGCAGAGCTTTCCTCCCTGTCTGGGCCCTGGAACTACTGTCAGGAAAGGGCACCTGGGCATTCCTTTCTATTCTACCCACGGAGATTGTTACTCTTAGGCCTGGCATTGGTCAGGGACTTTTCGATGTGGGGCCCCACAGCCCATGTTCAAAGGGGAGATGGGAATCAATGAGTATTATTATTATTATGTTTTTAGGGTGTGTGTGCTCACTGGAGAGAGAGAGAGAGACAGACAGAGACAGGAAGAGGGAAAGTGAGAAATCACCCCCTGGGGGGATGGCCACGCTACAACTTCTTTTCCTCTGTTTTTCTCCCGGGATCTTGGGCACGCATGCACACATGCCTGGCATGAGTTTCAAGTCACCGGGTCTGGAACTTGAACTACGGTCAGTCAAGTAGGAGTCCAGTGACATAACCACTACTCCATCAACCGGCCCCCAGAAGTTCCTCATTTTATAAGAGTAAAACTAAGTAATCTGGAAGTGAATCATCCACAGTAGTAGTAGTGAACCAAGAATAAACATGGCACCTATGTCTGATTCCAGCCCTTGGCTCTTTCATTGAATGAATATAAAGGAACTTAGATTGTGAGTGAAAATTTAGGGATCTGTTGAACCAACCCAAATGTCCATGAACAGATGAATGGATTGAAAAAGTGTGGCACATATACTCCATGGAATACTATTCAGCCATAAAAAACAAAATCCTGGCATTTGATGAAAAGTGGTCTAATATGAAAATTTTATTGCTGAACCGTGGAATACTATTCAGCCATAAAAAAACAAAATCCGGGCATTTGATGAAAAGTGGTCTAATACAAAAATTTTATTGCTGAATAAAGCAAGTCTGGCTATGAAAGAGAGACATTGTATGTCTCCACTTAACGTATATTGATTGTTCTCACTCTATGGTAGAGGCTGAAAGACCTGAGGACATAAAAGCATTGAAAAATAGTTATGGACACCAGAAACAGCATGGAAGGATGGTGGGAGAGAGGAAGAGAGTAGGGAAGGAAACCAGGGTGAAAAAATAGAGAGGTTAAGACTTTTTTTTTTTTGCTTTTTATTTTTAATTTTGTTTTACATTTTTTAATTTCATTTTTGTTTATACATTTAACCATGTTATTTAGCTTACAAAGTGAATATTTCAATATCTGAACATTTCTCCCTAGTCCAGTTGATAAAACTATAAAATATCTTCAACAGATAATGCCACATTTCTTTGTTCCATTAATGCTTTGTCTCCCTATTTTTCTTCTATATCTGGTATTTACATCTATATACTGTGTTTCTACACCCTTTAGTCAATACTTTATGTAATAAAGGGAGTGTGTGAGGAAACTATTTGCAAACAAAATCTATTTTAAATGAGTCAAGAGAATTTGTTATTTAAAGATAAATCTGATGCAGCAACAAATCAGTTTTATACAAAGACTAATTCCCTAACATATTTGTTTGCCACTAAATTTCAGTACCACTAGTTGTTTAAAAGAGAGATCAAATGAAAGTGACATAATAAGTAAAAATCCTAAAATACTAGAATTTAAGAGCTAGCAAGGGACCTGAGAGATACTCTAATCAATCTTTCTTATTTTAAAGATGGGGGAAAAAAATGAGGTCTAAAATAGAGGGTGATTTGCAAAGGAACTGAGTCAACCACATAGGTGGAAGCCAATGAGAACTAATTAATCTGGTACAATATTTGAAGGCTGAGTGATATTTGGGGATTTCTGGCAAGGTTTCTAGAGCATTTCTTTTTGTCATCCCAGAAAATATCTCCTATCCAGGCCAAAATATTAAACTTTAATTTATGTAGAATAATTTGCTGGAAGAAAATACAGAGAAAGTATACAGAGAAATTGATTACATTTTGTGTAAAATAATTACCTTAACGTAGCACCTGCCATGTGCCATGTTCACTTGGAAACAGAAATGGCTGTCACAATGGCTGTGCCTCTACTACAGTTTATTAGCCTCGACTTGACCAACTCAGTGTCTGCCACACGCACATACCAACATCAGACAAAGACCCTGCATTTGTCTAGTATGTTGGATTTGCATCTCAACCTACCTCTGTCTTTATCAAGAAGATTTAGGTGGCTGGGTCATGGCTGTATTTTGCATTAGGTCATGTCACTTCTTGAGCTAGAGAATGTATAAATGAATGGAAGTTATTAAGTAGCTAGAATGGGTCAGGAATTCCACTAGGTGCCAGGGATATAAGAACATACCTCTGTTCTTAGGAGTCCCTGACCTAGCTGTGGAGGCAGACACCGTTCAATTCAAGACACAGTGCTACAGGACAGACGTGCAAAGAAGGGTGGGATAGTTTGGCTGCCCATGGAGCCTGGCAGGAGAGCAGGGAGCAAAGAACTGTCTCATGCAGGAAGTGAGACTTAAAGGACGAGCAGACATTAACTTAGAAGAAGACGACTGGGAAAGTGGGTTGAACAACTCACAGGGTGCATATGAGCAAAGATAGTGAAGGGTTTTAAATCAGAAGAGATTTACTTCAGAAAGATGAGTGTGGATGGTGTCTGGGGGGCAGTGAAAGGCCAGATGACAGGCAGCAATGCAAGTAAACAAAAGTGAGAATGAACTGTAAGAGTCCCTCGCTCCTTCTCATAGAAGGGGTCTGGAAACAGAGAAGATAAAATACTAGGGCCAGTACTTGGCATGGTGGTGAAGGTGGCTGGGTCCCATACGGCTGACTGAACAGTTTGAGTCCTGGACCTGGTGGCTTGAGAAAAGTACAAGCACATGTGTGTGGTGCCCAAAATCCTGAAAGGAGGGAGAGATGGAGAAGGGACTGCAGCATGGCCATTTTCTGTGGGGTGGTGCTTTCTCACTTTCCTTTTCTCTGTGTCTCTCTCTGGCAAGTGTGTGTGCATATGTGTGTGTGTGCACGCTCTCTAGAAAATTACAAATTACCGAAAAAAAAAATTAGAACTTAATTATCTATGATTAAGAAAAAATAACAAGGGGCTCTGTTTTGTAGCCAAAGTGATGTGTGTTCAGTTGTGCCATCAGCTGACATAGGCATTGAAAGAGGAGGACTGAATTTAAGGGGAAGAAAGATATATTCTATGTTTTGAGTCAGATTTTTCCTAGAGGGTACGTGCATTCACTGAGGAGACTGAGAGAGACAGAAAGTGAGAAATCACCCCCCAGGGGGATGGCCTTGCTGCAATCCCTTCTCCTATACTCTCTACCTGAGATTCTAGGCATGCATACACACATGCCTGGCATGAGTTTCAAGTCACCGGGTCTGGGACTTGAACCACAGTCATCCACGTGGAAGTCCAGCACCTTAGCCACTACACCACCTGCTGGCCCCAGGATGATGTATTCTTAAAGACTGAGTTTGAAGTGCCTATCAAACATCTACTAATAAATGGATACCCTTGACCATTTTAAGCAGAGACATTTGAACCTTTTTTGTTTTACTTCCTTTCTATTTTACTTGTGATAGAGGTGTGCACACACAGGGGAGAGGGAGAAAAAAAGAGAGGAGAGAGAGAAGCACCCTCCACAGGGTTTGGATCACAGAGTCACCTGGTGATCTCCTTTCCCCATTCCCTGTCTTTTCAGGATACAGGGCATGCACATGTGTGCCTGACCAGTTTTAGACCATCCCAGGGATGGTCAGCCATGTGTCCTCCAGCACCGTAGTTCCATTTGTTACCATCTGTGTCAGCAGGCTGGGCCAAACCTTTCACTGAAGTTACTTGAATATGTGTTTTGGCACTTGGATAAATTAGCTCAAACCTCACGTACATACATAATATGCAATATCACACATCATTTCAAGTAGACACGAGTATCATTAATAGCATTCATTTTTAAACCTTCTCTAAAGAGAGGAGAGTAGGGAAGTCAGAATATGACAACTATTGCTAGAAGGAGATATAACGACATATGCTACACAGAGACACTGGAGTTCAGTGAGCTGAAGTTACTCTCTCAAGGCCTCCCAGCCTTAAATGGAAGGGCCAGGACTCCATCGTGGTGCTCTGTCTTCCATCCCTAGTAAGGTACTAGCCTCATCAGTACCCAAGAAGGATGCCATCCAGTCTGAAGTATGCTATTTAGTGTGTTTCTCATCAGAACAAGCAGGTCTCAAATGGACAGAGGAACAGCGGAAGGCAAAGAGGAAAACACTGAGGAGCATTTCCTTCCAATAGTGGCTTTCAGGGAGAGAAGCACTATGATCAGAATCCAGGTCAGGCAGTTCAGCACCTACTAGGAGGGTTTCTAAAGCAACTTCAAGGAATAATTTCTGAATAATTCTACCTGGGCCTTTCAAATCACACTCCTTCCCAAATTCTAAGAAGCAAAATTAGTATGTGGCATTGCATATTTGATGAGTATTAAAGCTTCATTTCACATCAAATGAGTATCAGGGACCCTTATAGCAGTCACGTATACAGTAAAGTTGTGCCTAAATCACAGGATCAGCAACAAAAAATTCTTTGTAAAATAATTATAGGTTTGTAGTAGAATATTTGCATGATGGAACAAGTCTCTCCACTTTGGAACTTCCAGGGATTTACTCTGTTATTTCTTCTGGTGGGGAGGTGACCTTAACATAGCATCAAATCAAGATCATATTTTGAGAAGTCATCAGTATTGATAAGAGGGGCCTAGCTGCAGTGGTGCTGCTTTACGATATTGGAGTTATGTAGGATGGACCAAGGTTAGATACTGGGTCGGCTGGACATGCTGGGAGCACCACCAGTAATTCTGGCTGGCTGGGAGCTGTGGAGAGGATTGCAGTTTGACAAGACCCTGTCAGAAAAAAAATCTCCTAGTCAGGTCAGAATATTAAACTTTGCTTTATGCAGTGTCATTTGCTGGAAAGAAAGTATACGGAGAAATTGATTGCATTTATTTCTCTCAATAAATATTTTTAAAATATTTTTTGACTTTTACTTTTTAATAAATAAATAAATTCTAAAAATTACATTGGCAAGAGAGAGATCTTTGTGTATCTTGTTACTCTCCCACTCTGAAAAATGTAAATTCTTAGGCAATTATATTGGTCAGCATAAGGACTGAAGTAGATACCCTGAGCTGTGAGAAGTTAAAAATTAAAAATAAATAAATAAACGAAAGAGAAAAAAAAAAAGATGAAAGTCACAGGGGGAGGGGAGTGTCCAAACCCATGTGTGCAGACCTTCTACAAAAGGGGAACTGTTGGAAACCAGCAGTTAGCGTAATGGCTATGTCGCCGGACTCCCACGTAGTCGACCGCGGTTTGCGTCCTGGACCAGGTGGCTTAAAACTCACGCCAGGCACGTGTGCGTGCGTGCCCAAGATCCCCAGAGGTGAATGGAGGAGAAGGGATTGCGGCGTGACCACCCCCCCCGGGGGGTGATTTCTCGCTTTCTGTCTCTATGTCTCTCTCTGTCTGTCTGGCGAGCACACGCACCCTATAGCACAAACCTCTCCAAAAAAAAAAAAGAGGGAACTGTTAAAACATTTGTGCCACTGTCCGCATTCTGAGTATATGCCAGATTGGTCTTAAGCAAGACTGTGTACGTTCTAGTGTAGAGATGATTGCAGACCTCACTATGCAATGCAGCAGAATCTTATCTGTTTATATGACTTGTTAGTAAGGGCCATGGCTTATGAGATGTCTGATCCTTGGTCAGGAATGCATGATAATCATTAGAATTATACACTGTCCTTTGATGACCATCTACTCTATGTGGAACACCATCCTGGCTATGTAGCTTAACCAAAATCTCAAAGTCTGGGTCTCAGGGCTGCAACATCAGAGCCCTTTTCTCCTGAACTGTGCTGCCTGTTTCCAATCGAGTATGGAGATATGCGTGCACATGGAGATGAAAGAGCTGTCAAAACCCTAAAGATGGAATCTTAGATGATAGAGATTCAAGGGTGTGATGACAGTGGGACTTTGTCTACCTTTTAGCAAATAGTCCCAGGTAGGCAGGCTACCCTGTTCAGGCTAAGGAGATGTTGTAGAATGCAGTTATTGGAAAGATTCGAGACAACAAAGACGAGTGTAACTCAGCACAATGCCTGACATACAGGAGTGATTAATAATGAAATAATGGAAGCCCTAGAGGGCCCCGTGTCATATATTTGAAGTACTTCTTCCATACTGTCTCACTTCCTAAGAGCCATTAAACACAATACTAACTGCCATGTGGTAGACTTCAGGGAGCTCATCTTCCTTAGAAATCCTGGGGTAATGTAGGTAATGAGACCTCCCCATGGGGGAAGGAGAATATTTGTGGCTGGTTCTGCCAGACCCAACGTGTTCACAAAAAAAAAAAAAAAAAAAAAAGTCACTCATTCCTAAGCTTCTATCTATCACTGGCAGTATCTCTACCTAGGACCTGGGGTGGAAAACTCACTTCTAGATGCCACCTTTCAGTTAGCTCTGGATCACAGAGGGAGCCAGGTTTGCTGCCCCTGGCATTGTATGGAGCCTCCTCTGGCTTCCTGCCTGCCTCTCTCTGCTTCCTTCATAGGCATTAAAACCTCAGTCCTTCACAAGTATCTGAGACTCATATTTCTCTACCCCCACCTAGACTACACTAACAAAAGTCTCCTTTTTAATTTCTGGTCCTTGGGAGCTTCTCTTTCTTATTTGCACTTGCATTGAAGAAAACCCTTGTTCAGCTTTGAGATTTCAGGCCATCTACTTCATGACCCCAGACAGAACTTCCATAGAAATTCAGGCAACTAATTCTGTGCTTCTTTGAAACCAGACTTACAGAAAACAAAGAATTTACATTCTACCTCATGGACCAACCAGAGACAAACAGAATCCTGTTTCACTGGTGCACAACCTTTCTCTCTCTCTCTCTCTCTCTCTCTCTCTCTCTCTCTCTTTTCTTTTTTTTTTTTTCCTTCCCATAATTGGTTCCGTTAGTATCTGCTGGGAAGACCTGCTGAATTTCCACCTGAATGAGAAATATGGCTCTCCCTTGGCAGGTAAGTAATACATCAGCTTGTGTCATGGTCTTTGTTTTTTTACTGTTTGGTGCATACTGGTTTTTAATTTAAAAATATACCCTAGGGGCCAGCTGGCAACAAGGTGGTTAAGGCACTGGATTCCCACATAGCTCACCACAGTTTGAGTCTTTAACCTGACGACTTGAAAATCATGCTGGGCACATGTGTATGAGTGCCCAGAAAATCCCAAAAGGAGAATGGAGAAAAACGGATTGTGGCCCAGTCATTCCCCTGAGGGGGGTGATGTCTCAGTGTGTATATATGTTTATGTGTGTATGTATGTATATATATGTATATATATATATATATATATGGTATCTATTATTTTATATAGATATATATCCTTTTCTTTTTCCTAGCAGAATTTGGTGTGGGTGGGAGTTAGCTTACACTCTCCTAAGTCTGCCAGCTTCTAGAAGTCTGGGTCACTTCTGCAGCATTTATGACCTTGGTTTACACTCTAATAACTCCTCGAAGGTCCTCAAGGTCAGGGTGTGTGCACGACAGTAAACGAGTAAGGAAGGGGTGCCAGAGGTGTTTTCTTCCCACGCGTAGAAAGGCTCTCAGCTGCCCAGGTCAAGGGCACAGCTTTGCTCTTCCACCCAAAGTCGTGGAGGCAGAAGGGCCACTTTCTGTGTAGTCAGGAATCTGAGTTCTCACCATCAGCAGCCATATGGGTTTGGAAACATTTGTCAGCTAGAGAACTCGCTGATCTGGAAAAAGAGATTTTTCACAGGACAGCTCGAAAGTTTTTTTTAATCTTATGGAAAATGGGTAGTGATTTTCCCTATTTACCAACTGCTGACATGCATTTTTGTTTAAAGATATACCAGTAGAAAAATAGTGGAAGGTTTCAAGGAGCATTTCAGTGGATGCATATTGGTTGTTCCAGCAGTCACTTGAGAGAAAAGTTTCCCTCAGTGTAACCAACTCACAGGTGACTTGGAGCAGGGACCTTGAGTCCCAATAACAAGTGTTCCAGTTGAGCATCCAACATTTATTCCTGAGTGATCTGGACCCTCCGTATTTTGCTTCCTCATCTGTATAATGAAGATAAAAATTGTGTTCGCCTACAGCACAGTGTGAGGAGTAAGGTGATTTGATGCAGGAAAAAGGATTTGGAACAGTGCATGACACAGTAGGCATGACATACTCCAGGCATGTGGCTAGCAGGTGGCTTGTAAGTTAAGGTGTCTGTATCCCACATGGCTGATTCCACTGTGGGGCCGAGATGAGGACGTGAGGGATGTGCAGAATGTGACTATGGCCGGGGTGAAGATGTGGACATGCCCTTGGGCAAACAGATTGTTATGAGCAGAATGTCCTGAGACTGTTTTGAACTGAATGTTCCAAAGTATCGTTATAACAACCTGATAAATTCAGTAAGGACTTAAAACCTTACATCACAGAAGTCTCTGGAGTGTGTATAAATATCAGCAATAAAGTACACTCGGGGCAGTCTTCCCATTTCTATCCTGTTGTCTTGTCTTCTTTAATCCTCACCCCCCAACTCAAGAGCTGTTTGCCATCGGCAGGGCAGACATTCTACTGTTCAAGTCCCAGACCTGGAAACTCAAAAAACATACCAGCACACATGTGTGCCCAAAATCCTGGGAAAAGAATGGAGGAGAAGGGACTGTGGCCTGGCCATGCCCCTCAGGGGTTGATTTCTCACTTTCTCTCTCTCTTTCTGCCTATCCCTGATGAGCATGTGCACCTTATAACAAAAACTAAAGAAAATAAAATGAAAAACTAAAGCAAAAACAGAACTTAGTAGGCCTAACATAAAGGTAGGTATTATGATATACAATAGGATGTTACGACCTCAAGGGTTTGTTTAGCTGAGGCCTCTGAGCTGAAAAATAGTATGGGTCAATATTGCCACATACCAACACAGTCACTAAGCCAGCTAGAATATCTGTGTGGACCATCTATTTTGTAAAGAGAGTTGCCAGAGTCTGGTTCTGCCAGTCAGGAGGACTGAGACTAAGCAAGAAAGAATAAGTATTTCTTCAGAGATCGTTGCTGGAGGACCATGACATTTCCACTTTACAGAGAATAGTTTTCTGTCTCTTGAAAGCTAGTCAAGAGAACTTGTCAAATAAACTACCCAGAGCGTCTGGCTTGCATCTCTTGAAATTTCAGGATGTTAAAGAAGGAAAAAATCTGTAGGTGAGCAGCTGGAGCTAAAAAAAGCTCGAGTAGAAAAATAGAGGCACAGAGAGGGAGGTCACGTGTTGGAGGATGGGAAACGGCAAAAATATGGAACCTGTGGAAGGGACCCTGCTGTAAGTCCTCATTCCTGGCTCCCTTTGGTTCTGTGAGGGACGTCTGGCACAAGAGCATTAGTCTGCTTAGACTGCCATGACAAAATTATTTCTCCCACATAGATGACTGTCCTCATTTCCAGCCATTTTGTTGTGACGATTGTTTATGCAGCACCAGGTCAGACATAAACAAGAATACAGCAGAAGGACTATCCCAGAACCCTCCAAGGTGCGTGATCTAGGGTAAAGGCTTGATTTGCCTGGATTTAGGGGCAGCATTGATTCAAAGATACCCATTTTGTTTGTTCAGATCCCTGGGGGCTTCCTAGGGAAAGGAGGGCTTATGTATGCAGAAGAGGAGCATGGAGGATTGATGAGAGTGTTTGAGATCAGGAGATTTTTCTTATAAAAGCTGTAGCAAAGAGCCCTGTTTTTATCTGGAGTGCACAAACAGGCTATAATGTAAGGAGAACTTTTATTTGCTTGATTGTATAAAGGTACCAAAAATGTACACATTTTGGAATAGTCACAGCAGAAGGCAACCTTACTTTAAGCTAATGATGCTGTCTGTCACTTTTCAAAAATGCCCGTGAAACCTCTCTTTCCGAATTACCCATGAAACTGGATTATGAGCTTCTCATGAAACCAGACTCGTCACTCAAACGGAGTCTTGGTTTGTGACCCAGACAGCATTTCCCAGCTTGATCACCCAACCTACTCAGCAGACTTTGCTCTGAATGGCTTAGAGTTGTTTGTAAAACTCATGTCCCCCCTCTGAGAATATATGCTGTCAGAGTTATCATTCTAAAACACATCTCGGATCATGTGCTTCAGTGACTCTCAGTTACACAGAAAATTAAGACCCAACTTCTCAGCCTGGTTTTCAAAACTTTCTACATTACACAACCTGCACTTGGCTTTCCAGTTCTGCCATTCATCAGCAGGCCCCTGTGAGCACATGAAGCCCCCTCTACTTATAAGGAAAGGGGCCATTTCCCAAGCTCTTATTCTGTGCTTCATGTTGTGCTAATATATCTACATAATATCTCATTTTATCCTTTCAGTATTCTGTAGCATAGGAAATAGGAAAACGATGACCACTTTGTATAGTACTGTGTGCTAAATGCAGCCCAATAGAAGTACAATGTTTGCCATGAATGTAATTTTAGATTTTTAGTAGCCACATTAAAAAGTAAAAAGAAAATGGTGAAATTGATTTTAATAAAATATTTTGTCAGAGAACTTATAATCAATATAAAAATTATTGAGATATTTCACATTCTTTTTAATTTTGGGGGGGTACTAAGTTTGAAATCCACTGTGTGTTTTACACTTGCAGCACATCTCAATTCTCATACTATGTTTTCATTAGAATTACTAAATATATATTCAGATTTATTATTTCTTTCTTTTTTTGGAGAGGTTTTTTTTTTTTTTTTTTTTTTTTTTTTGGGG
>NW_006200881.1:219637-223767 GCF_000334495.1 Tupaia belangeri chinensis | reverse complement strand
CCCAGGGGGGATGGACACACCACAATCCCTTTTTCTCCATTCTCCTCTCGGGATCTTGGGCACGCACGCCCACGTGCCTGGCATCAGTTTAAGCCACCAGGTCTGGGATTCAAACTACATGAGAGTCCAGCGACATAGCCATTATGCTAACTGCTGGCCCCCAGATTTCTTAAAAGGTACAGTAAACAAAGTAATTGCATGCCTGAGTTGTTCTAAACATACTTACAAGATTTCCAATATCTGAATCAAGTATCAAAAGATCATTTCTTTTTCTGTTCTCATCTCCATTGCCAAAACTGCTTCATTTTACAATCTTGTTTCATTTTTTCTTCTTTTTTATTAAAAAAAAAAAAGTGCCAGAGGTCATCTGTGCTCACTGGGCAGGGGAGTGAGAAGTACCCTTGTGGAGGAGCATGGTCACACTGCAGTCCCTTCTCCTCCATCTTTTCCTCCTGTCTGGACTTTGGGCATGCACATACATTGCCCTGGTGTGTTTCTCAAGTCACCAGTCAGGACATTGAATGCACTGTCAGCCACATGGGAGCCAGTCACCTTAATCACAAGGCCACAGACTAGCCCCTTGATTTCACTTTCAATCAATTAAAATGAAATAAAATTAGAAACATAGTTTCTCAGTTGCACTCATTCCATTTTGAGAGCTCCTAGACACATGTGGCTCTGGGCTGCCACACTGCACAGTGCAACTTTCTGCCCTTTGCTACTGAGGGCGGTGCTCTAATTACCTGCCCTTTGCAAAGAAAGAAATGGAGCACAAAGAGGTAGTGACTTGCACTACTGTGCACAGCTAATAGCTGAAGCCCAGCTAATGACTGACTATTCCACAGCTAACAAGGGCTAGAACCAGGATTTGGAGTCAGGATTGCCTGTGTCTATGCACCTAGGCCTTCAGCCACTGTGCTCATCTGCTCTGCACACTCAATTGCTCACTATTTTCATAACATACCTTGATAGTTCTGGTCCTTTTTTGCTGACTCTTCCCTCAGTCTAGAATGCCTTACAAGGTCCATTTCATTGATTCATCCATTCAGTCAGTGAACCAGTTACTTCTTCCAGAAACACTGTCAGCCATCTTTCATGTATCTCTAATCTAGGCCGTAGAAGTGAACAAGCTTGACATAGCCTCTGCCTTCACAGAGCTGATAGTCTAGAATTTAATTTCTTAAACTCTTTAGTCTCAGGACCTCATAAAACTCTAAAAATTATTGAGGACTTCAAAGAACTCTTGATTATATGGATTATAGTTATTAATATTGGTTGCATTAGAAATTAAAATGAGAAGCATCTAAAATAATTATTTATCCATTTATTTCAAAATAACACAAGGAACCCATTACATATTGTTAAAAGGAAAATTAACCAATCAATTTAACAGAGTAGAGTTTTAATTTAGCAAATTTTAATATGATTTAATTGGGCAGTTATCTCTGAACTTTTGGACGATTCCAGCTAGCCTCATGGTCAACTCGTTATTTAAGTTCTAGAAAAGGGAAACAACATATACAAAATATAAAATATAAATATAAAATGACATATATAAAATATAAAAACAAAAGTGAAGGAATGAGATAAGCAGTTGGTTACCGGTGGATAGTAGGCTTCACAAACAGCCCAAAAGGCATCTTTCTGTGATTGACTGAGTGTAGCTAATGTGCTTGGCTATACCTTAGCAACCAGCTCAGGAAAACAGCCTACCATGAAAAATTTTGGTCTCTCCATAGGAATTCAAGTGCAGGAGTACAAAGATCATTTAGGCCTAAATAGTTTAATTTCACAATTTAAACAGAGTATGTATGAAAAGACAACTATGCTTTGTGAAGCAAAAAATTAATTAAAATAGTGTCATTATTTTATGATTTTGCTTATCTTTTTAATGCATGGTTTTGTTTAGGTGAACTATATGACCAAAATCTGGCCCAAACAGACACACAACTGGAAAAGAGAAAAGTATCTTAAAAGCCTTTTCACATAACTGTTGAAATTCTTTTTTGTTACTATAAAAAAATTCAACAAGAGAGCATTTCTTTAAGGTTAGCTACAGTGGGGGCCAGCAGGTGGCACGGTGGTTAAAGGCATTGGATTCCCATGTAGCCAACCATGGTTTGAGTCCTGAACCTGGTATCTTGCTTTCTCACTTTCCCTTTCTCTCTCTCTCAGTTTCTGTCTGATCAAATTTAAAAAAATAATAGTAACAATGGAATTAAATAAATAAATAATTTTTTTTTAAAGAAAGGTTAGCTACAATGTAGAATATGAAATAATGTTGACATATTTTTAATATATTAAATTTACATGAAAACTCATTAATCTATCTTGTTCTTTCAATGTATTTTATATATGATATTGTAGGATTACTCATTGTTCCTCTGGAAACATTGATTCAATGAGCTATACAGCTTTTTAAAATGTTGTTGCATTTCATTATGTAATATTTTAAAATTCCATTTGTTAATATAAGCACTGATCAAATCAGAAAAGTCTTCAAGTATTTGAAAGTATTCAAGTGTGTGGTAGGAGGCACAATATTTTTTTCCAAAATTCTAATTTGTATCTGAATGCTCAGATTTTAGCATTAACAATATATACCGCAAGTTGTTTTTCTTGAAGTGACAGGCTTGCTTCATTAATTTTTGAGAAAATATCAGACAAATACTCAGATTTAATAACTGTAGTTTAACTGTCTGTTGTTCTTTGAAATATAAATGGTGCTCCATGATAAAAACATCTAGCCTTGCTCACAAACCAGTCACACAAGTACTTTTCTTTGAGATGACCAAAAAGCTGGAGTGTGCAACAAAAGTACTTATGTATAGCTCCTCTTTTATTATTCAGAATATTAAGACATATATTTAAGGGTGGTAATTTAATAAAACCATTTTTGCTGCTTAATCAAGGATATTCATTAATAAAACTTCATTTTTTCCCTGTGAGTGAATTGAAGAGTACTGTGACAAATCATTAAGTTTGTTGCTACTGGTTTGATTTTTTGGCTAAGACAGTAAAAGGTTTATTCACCATTTCATTTGTATCATCAGCGCAAATGTCAATACAGGGCAGAAGGTAAACGACATCTTAGAACTTTCGTTGAGAATGATTTTGGCCTCATGGACCTTGCAAAGTAGTCTTGGGATCTCGGGAGGACTCACTTTGGCAATCATTGGTCTAGAAAGGAAGTTAGTTAGACAAGTACATGAGTAAGCTGGTCCACTCTGAGGGGGTAAGGAAGGGCTCATGGATAAAGTTATATTTAAGGTTAGACCAGACATGTATTTATCAGTGACCCTAGTGAGCAAAGAACTGAGTCAGGGAAGAGAGTGTCAAGCAGATATAATACTGTGTGTGAAAGCTGGAAAAGACACAGGCCGGAAGAACTGTAAGGGGGTCATTCGCCTGGGATTTGAAAGGTCAAAGACGGAGCGACAAGTAATGAGACAAGAAAGAGTGGCAGGGTCACCTGCAGACAGTCTTGCAAGTTCTTTGAGGGCACCATATCACCCCTGCTGCTCCAAAAGGATTTCATTCGAATCTAATCATGACAAGACAAACAGACAAGTTCAATTTGAGGGACATTCTGCCAAACACCCTGCCTGGACTCAAAAAAATGTCAAGGTATTGGAAGACAGAAAAAGGTTGGGGAACTGCTCTAAATTCAAGGAGACTAAGGAGACATGACAACTAAAAGCATTCCATAATCCTTGATTGGATCTTGGACTAAAAAGAAAACTGTCTTAGTCTATTTAGGCTGCTGTAAGAAAACACCTTAACTGGTAGTTTATGAAGAATAAAAATGTATTGCTCACTGTTCTGGAAACTGGGAAGCCCAAGATCAAGGCACCAACAGGCTTTCTGTCTGGAGCCTTCTCTGTCCTCACATGACAGAAGGGTAAGGCAGCTCCCTTTGACATTTTTAGTGAGGGCGCTAATCCCATTCATGAGACTCTGCCACCATGGCTGTCACCTCTGAAAACCCTTGCTTCTTTTTTTTTTTGGTCTTTTTCTTTCTTTCCTTTCTTTCTTTCTTTTTCTTTCTTTCTTTCTTTCTTTCTTTCTTTCTTTCTTTCTTTCTTTCTTTCTTTCTTTCTTTCTTCTTTCTTTCTTTCTTTCTTTCTTTC
>NW_006200881.1:216972-217868 GCF_000334495.1 Tupaia belangeri chinensis | reverse complement strand
TTTCTTTCTTTCTTTCTTTCTTTCTTTCTTTCTTTCTTTCTTTCTTTCTTTCTTTCTTTCTTTCTTCTTTCTTTCTTTCTTTCTTTCTTTCTTTCCATTCATTCACTGTACATCATTACAGCATACAAAATGAGATTTTTCCATTCAGAATACACTGTATTTTGGCTCAATCAAGCAGATCAACGTATGTGTTATTGTCAACAAATAATTTTCCATTTCTTGTTTCCTGTATATTTTGCCTTTTTTCCCATCCTTGATTCCCTATCTCACCCTCTGCCATCTCCAACCCTCCTCCCACACTGTGTCTGGTATCTATTGTTGCTTTTACTGCCTCCCCCATTTTATTATTTCGCTAAATATCTTAATAAATCTAAATATTTTCAATAGCAAGCACAGCTGATATATACATATCCAAGAACACAAGTCTGACTTTAGGCATGAAACTCTGAGTAGAATGAATATACTATAAAGTAGCACCTAGCTAGGGCTATATAGCTTACTGCAGTCATTGCAGTCATCAAATAGGTATTTAATGCTTTTTCTTTTATTTTTCTTCTGAAATTTTTTTCTTTTTTTATTGATTTACATTCATTCCCTGAGCATCATCACAACATACTAAACATGGTTTCCCATCGAGAATAAACTGCATAGTGGCTTAATCATGCATGTTATCATCCATAATATTCCATTTCTACTTTCATATATATATGTTTTTTACCCCATGTCTAACCCTCTGCCCTATTCCACTGTCTTATTCCACTATCTCTGATGTCTACAGTTGTCTTCAATTCTGTTTCCCCCAACATTTCATTGATCACACAATATCATAAGTAATCTAAGTACTTTCTTTTTTTTTTTTTTTTTTTTATTTTATTATCATTTTAATCTTCTTTTTT
>NW_006200881.1:205359-212949 GCF_000334495.1 Tupaia belangeri chinensis | reverse complement strand
TGGTCAATCTGGCTATAATGTGTCTTGCAGAAGATCTTCTTGGGTTGATTCTATTTGGGGTCCTCTGTACTTCTTGGGACTGAATCATTGAGTGCCTCTCCAGGTTTGGAAAGTTTTCTTGCAGGATTTCATGAAATAGATTATCAATGCCCTCATGAGTTTCTTTGCCTTCTGGGATGCCTATTATCCAGATTTTCAGACATTTAATTATATCTAGTATTTTTTGCATATTATTATCAAATTTTGGGGCCATATTCTCAGTCTTCTTGTTGGATTTTTCTAGGCCAGCATTTTTCTCTTCTACATCTGAGGTTCAATTTTCTGTATGATCTAGTCTGCTTTTAATACTTTCAAGGGAGATTTTGACTTCTTGTATTATAGCCTTCATCTCTAACAGTTCCATCTGATTCTTTTATGAAGTATGAAATTCCTCTTTTAGATCTTGCATGAATTTCCTCACCTCCTGGAACTCATCAACTCCTTTCTCCTTCCTCTTCAGCAGTTCCTTGTCTCTCTTTTCTTCCATCTCTGTTAGCTTTGCCATTATGAATGTTCTGAATTCTTTATCGGAAATTTCCATGATTTCCATTGAACTGTGTGTGGATGAAGAGAAGTTATCCTTTTCCCTTGGAGGAGAGGTATTTTCCTGCTTCCCCATATTTCTTGTGGTCCTGCAGTGATTTTTAGTCATCGAGTGGATGGTCGGTTTCTTCCCAAACTTGGAAGTTCAGTCACGCGAGTTTTGTACGCTGGAGGCCGAATTATCAGTGGGACCTCTTCATTTCTGTTTCCCCCAAAATAGCTAGATTGCAGGAGTCATGGAGTTGTCTCTTGAAGAAGGCCTGTTCTGTTTTCCTTTCTCTTTTAAAGGTTAGTTGTTTATTCTATGATGGAGAAAGATGAGAGGGAAAGAGAGAGGAGACAAAGACAGCATGTCTAATAGGGTCGTGATGCTGTGATCTGCCGGCAGCCCTCCCCCAGCTCTATATCATGGGCAAGAACATGCATGGTCTACTGAGGGAGATCTCAAGATTTGAACTTCCCATGTGGGATTGCCTTGAAGACCATTGCATTATACTGCTGTGCCACTATCTGCACACACCCACAATACAATCACATAGATGATTAAGTTTCTATACATGAATTTTGGAGGACACATTCAGACCATAGCACTCAGCACCACCATCAATTGGGGAAATCTGAATGTGGATTATATAATAGATAATAATATTGTATTGAGGTTACGTTATATGGAAAAATGTCTTGTCCTTGAGGACACATGCTTAAGTACTTAGGAATAAAGTGTGATGTCTATAATTTAAATTCCATTGATTCATCAAAAATAGTATGTATCTAGAGAAAGAAAGAAAGTAGTAAGACAAATGTAGTAGAAATGTTAACAAGAGATGAACCTAGGTGAAACGTATAAAACCATTCCCTTTGCTATTCTTCAAATTCTCAGGAAGTTTGAAATCCTTTCAAAATAAAATGTTGGAAGATTAGGAGCTTGAATTCATCCTGGAATAAGTGGAAGCCATAGGAAGATGTTAACCAAGACTGTTAATCAGGACTCTCAAAGCAGAAATTAAAACCCAGTGCAAGAAGAACTCACGTGATGAGACCTGACTGGTGATGCTGATCTTCAGAAGCCAGAATTCAGATCCCTTCAGGTCCTATCACTCTGCTCTCAACGTTCCTCTCATTCCTCTCTCTCTATGAAAATTGACCTCTTTCTTTCTAATTATAGACAAGAGTCTTCTGCCAGGAAACACGGTTTGATCCAAGGCTGAGTTTATTTCTTACTGCCTTGGAATCCCACCCCCCACTAATAGATTCTGTCTGAGGTTGTCTAATACTCAGAAAAGCATTTTGATTGGTCCAATGGGGGCCACCAGTTCCTTCTTGACAAATCACCAAGGCCATTGATGTGAGTGATGTTAATTGGTTCCCGTTGTTTCTGCACTTGACCCTGTAAGTCAATTTCTCCCTTAAGAAGCAGACATCAAAACTGGTTGAAAGCAGAACTAGGCAGAGAGAGCCTTCTGCTTGTGATGCAGGCTTGACCCTGTGATGGGAGAGAGGGAAGGAGGGACCAAGTCACAAGAACCTCAGGTCACGGCAGCTCAGTTCTGAGAAGGTCCTGACAAGACTGTTGAGGAGTTCCCGAGAAAATTGTCCATTGGTAACACATGACATCTGGCAGAGATGTCCAGGTTCTAGACCCGCTCCACATTCAGCCACTAGCTGGGAGCAGCCTGGGGAAGCATGGCTTTGGTATGAGCACCACGGTGCCTCCCAAGCTGCAGCAGTCGGAGCCTGCCAGTCAATATGCCCCACTCCTTCCACCGGCTCCCCACTCCTGCCAGCAGGGGTTTTAGAGGAGATCCACACTGCACACTAATGATTGCCACACCCTGTTGGTTAGAAAAGGAGTGAGAGGAATGGAGTGAGAGGAGCTGAGAAGAAAAAGTAGTTGTTCCACCATATTTTTCCTCGAGAGAAAGAATTCTGCTTTTCCTTTGACTTTCAGTCCTTAGTTCTTTGAATCTCTATATTCTTGCACTGTTATGAATGTATAATAATTAAGTTAGGTTCTGGAGGTAATCGCAAACTAGGAGTATAAAACAGATTTTATTCAACAACAGTGTGACCTGACTCAGGTTAGCTGGAACGAGTCCTTTACAAGTAAAACATGTATTTGATGTGCAAAACAGTGTTTTAAATAAAATTTGCTTGTCATCATCCTTCCCGTGTTTCCTAATTAAACTTTAGGATGCTTACATATTTGTGTTTCTTATTTGATAGCTGTATGAATAAGCAGCAACACTAGGAATAGCACCTAGATTTCCTCCACAGTTATCCCTTCTTCCCTGCCTCAGCCACACTGTAGAGATAACCAGGGCTGGGACACACAGAATCGGAATTGCCACTAAAAG
Organism: Tupaia belangeri chinensis; assembly: GCF_000334495.1. Taxonomy (NCBI): domain Eukaryota; kingdom Metazoa; phylum Chordata; class Mammalia; order Scandentia; family Tupaiidae; genus Tupaia; species Tupaia belangeri. The sequence goes on along the minus strand of NW_006200881.1, from coordinate 210,013 downwards.
ATGAATGGGATTTTGGGTGAAAGACCTGAGTTTGTTCAGAACAGAACAGTTCAAATGAAGCGGGATAAAATGCAGCTGCTATAGAAAACAATATGGTAGTTCCTAAAAAAAGTAGACATAGAATTTCCATATAACCCAGACATTCTACTTCTGGATATATGTCCAAAAAAAATTTAAAACTGGGACTCAAATAGTTATTTGTACACTTGCGTTCATAGCAGCATTACTAACAATAGCTAAAAATGTGGGAGCAAACCACGTGCTCATTGGTGAATGAATGAATAAGGAAGATGTGGTGTATGCATCCACTAGAAATTATTCAGCCCTAAAGAAAAGGACATTCTGATTCAAGCTGCACGATAGATGGAGGCTTGAGAACATTGTGCTAAGTGAACTAAACCATGCACAAAAGGACAAATACTGTATGACTCCACCTACACGAGGTACCCAGTGTAGTCAGATTCATAGAAACAGAAAGTAGAACACCAGTTGCCAGGAGTTACAGGAAGGGAGAGAAAAACTAAAATGAGACCAACCTTGGAAAGCTGTTTGGCAATCAACTAAAGATGGCTTAATTCTATCCTAAAGCCCTGCAAACCCACTCACTGTTATGTGCCCAAGATCATTGAATCCATTTGTCCAACAAAGACCAGGTGCAAGGATATTTATAGCAGTACTATACATGTGTCCAGAAACAATTAAATGTATACCTGTAACAGAATGGGTAAACAATTTGTGTTCTATTTATATGATAGAATACTACACAGAAATGGAAGTGAAAAACTGTTGCTATACACAGCAAGAATGAATCTCACAAGCATGAAGTTAAGCAAAAGTGATTTTGTTGTTTGAAAACAGGAGAAACTAATCTCTAGTGTTAAAAGTGGTTACCTTTGGGCAGGAAGTGGGAGTGACTGGGACTGAGAGTGGCTCCTAGGGTTCTGGGAGTAACCTACTTTTTGACCTGAGGGGGCGGTAGTTGCATTCAATTCAAATTTCACTGAACTTTACATGTATCATTTAGGCACTTTTCTGCAGGAAGACTTCAGTTTTTAAAAGTCTGTTAAAATTATGGGTCAGGAGTAATTAGGATTCTAGCATCACCAGCGTTTGAGAAATTAGCCATTACATAATTGATACTCAGAACTGATATGGTGGATAGTTTTAGGCCCAACTGTGGGGACATGGAGACTTTTCTGTATAAAGCATGCATCGTTGTGTGACTACATGGGAGTTTGGGGTACAGCCATTAGTCTGTTTATAATGTGCTTCAGATTAGAAACCCTTCTGGGTACTTTCAAGCACATGAGGTCCTCACAGCGACCCTGAGGGTGGCAGATGCCATCATCTCCGGGTGAGAAAACCAACACTCAGAGCCCAGCGACTCCCTGTGTCTGAGCTGGCGGGCGGTGGACTCAGAATTAAAGCTCAGGTAGACTGTCCGCTCTGCCCGTGTGACTCACCCTTGCCACTCTGCCTCAGGCATCTTTCAGTATCAGGTACTTTGCGCTCACATAATACTGTGTCTAGGTTCTGGGTATATTAGCTATTCATTTCTATTGTAGAGAAACAATTCTCTACATATTTTAGTGCCTATTCTGTTTACCAATTAAATTTAGTTTTTTATTGTCATAATTTTGAATTCAGTGCTTCCTTAACATTAGGATATGCTAAAGAGTTACTTTTACATTATAAAATAAATATGACATTAAAGAAAATCGAGGTCAAGAGTCACCCATCATTTTGCCACCTTAATTCAATCACAATTTATTTTAGTTTTCATGAATTTTTAAAAAGTTTTTATTATAATTTTTTTAAGCTCTTTGAGTGAAAGAGAGGCAGAGAAACAGTTCCCCTGACAGGATCTCATCCTGTCACAATCCACCCCCAGCTTCAGCCAGCCCTGGATCATGGGGAAGTGCATGCCTGGTGAACCCAGGGAGGTCTCCAGATGTGAACCCACAGCATTCCTATTTTACTGTGTGCCATATTCAACTCTCCAATTTTTTTTTAGTTGTTTCTTAAGGTTGTTTTTTTAAGTCAATTATACCTCAAGACCAGCAGGTGGTGCAATGGTTATATCGTGGCACTCCCACCTAGTCTACTATGGTTCGAGTCCCAGACCCAGAGGCTTGAAATTCACACTGGGGACGTGTGCTTGCATGCCTACAATTCCAAGAGGAGAATAGGGGAGAAGGGATTGCATGATGCCATCCTGCTCCCTGGGGGTGATTTCTCTCTTTCTGTATCTCTGTCTCTGGCAAGCATATGCACCCTATAGCAAAAATCTCTTTTAAAGAAATCTGTACAGGGACCAGCAGATGGCATGGTAATTAAGGAACTGGACACTCCCACATAACCAACCACAGTTCAAGTCCTGGACCTGATGACTTGTTTTCACACTTTCCCTCTCTCTCTCTCCCTCTATGTCTCACTCTGATCAAATTAAGAAAGTGATAATAAATGAATAAATAAAATTAAATAAATAATTCTTTTTAAAAATCTATATGTATTTAATGTATAAAACTCAATCACATTGAAGGTGGGACAACTATTATTTAAATTGTAGCAAACCCTCTAGATCTTTTCTCAGGTGCTTCTTTTCCCCCACTTAATGATATGTACTTTAGAGTTTTAAGAGTCTTTGAAGCTACATTTTTAGAAAAAAACTTTTTTGTATTAAGAGACTAAAGCATTCTTCTTTTCAGAAAATTACAAACTGAAATATATGAAGAGAAAATGAGAATTATTTTTTTATTTTAGTTTTTGTCATAGGGCACATGTGCTCATCGTAGAGGAGAGAGATAGAGAGATACAGAGAGAGAGAGAGAGAGAAACTGAGAAATCACTCCCCAAAGGGATGGCCACCCTGCAATCTCCTCTCTTCATTTCTCCTCTCAGGACTCTGGGCAGGCACACACATGCACCTAGTGTGATTTTCAAGCTGCTGGGTCCAGCACAGGCTCTGCAGTTCACAATGTGGGATTATCTTACTTGCACAACAGGGAAAGAACCAGTACTAACAATGTGTTGGGTTTTTCACAAGTTTGATTTTCCCCCGTGAATAGTATTCATTTGGAAATTGGAATCACACTATACATGCAAAATTGTATCCTTCTTTCTTCTTGTCTATATTATTTAAAACCATAATTTTAAAGCCCCATGTAACAGTTATTTTCTTACACATTTTTTGTTTTTATTTTTATTCTTTCTTTTTTTAATGTTTTATTTTCTTTTAATTTCTTTTATATATACAATCATTATACATCACTTAGCTTGTAAAGTTAATTTTCCAACATGAGTACATGTCACACCAGTCCAGATAGGGATATTATACACATTATCATCAACTGATAATAATCCATTTCTGTGTCCCATAAATGCCTTGCCTATTTCTCTCCTTAATGTCTTTCCTCACGCCCTCCTCCTTCTCCCACCCTCTTCCCACACTGTACCCAGTGTCTACAACCATTTTCCATGCTCCTATGTCCTCTAATCTTTCCGTTTCAGCAACAGAGTGTGGACAGTCAGTATATATTACATGGAGACATACAATGTCTCTCCTTCATAGGTGTGCTTGACTCAGCAGGAAATCTTCCATATTCATCCACTTTCTTGATTTTTATGGTGGAGTAGTATTCCATAGAATACATGTGCCATACTTTTTTAATTCATTCTTTTGTTCGTGGATATTTGGGTTGGTTCCATGTCTTAGCAATTGTGAATAATGCCACAATAAACATAGATGTGCAAGCACATTTCTGATTAAGCATTCTTTTGTCCTTTGGGTAGATAGCCAGGAGTAGGATTGCTGGATCATATGGTAGTTCTATTTGTAGATCTTTGAGGGATCTCCATATTGTTCTCCACAGTGACTGGACCAATTTACATTCCTACCAACAATGCAGGAGAGTTCCCATTTCACCACACCCCTGCCAGCATTTATCTTTTGTTTTGTTTTCTAATCTTAGTCATTCTGACTGGGGTGAGGTGGTAGCTTATTGTGGTTTTGATCTGCATCTCCCTTATGATGAGGACTGTTGAACATTTTTTCATATGCCCTTTGTCTTCCTTAGAGAGTTGTCTGTTCAGTTCATTTTCCTATCTTTTAATTGGATTTTTTTTTGGTGGAGGGGAGGTAACTCACTTGAGTTCCCTGTTTATTCCAGTTATCAGTCCTTTATCCGAAGCTAGTTTTTTTTTAAAAAATTCTCTCATTCTGAGGGTTGTAATTTCACACTAATTACTGTGTCTTTTGCTGTGCAGAAACTTCTAAATCTAATGTAATCCCACTTGTCTATTTCTAGGATCATTGTCTGTGCTTTGGGGTCTTATTTAAGAATATTTTTATTCTTAATACTCTTTTCTGTTATATGTACATACATAAATTTTTCTTTTGAGATGGTTTTAAAGACTAAGCATTTTAGGGACCAGCAGTTAGCGTAATGGCTATGTCACTGGACTCACACAAAGTCGACTGTGGTTCGCGTCCCGGACCTGGTGGTTTAAAACTCACACCAGGTGCATGTGCGTGTGTGCCCAGGATCCCGAGAGGAGAATGCAGGAGAAGGGATTGCGACGTGGCCATGCCCCCTGGGGTGATTTCTCGCTTTCTATCTCTCTGTCTCTCTCTGTCTGTCTGGTGAGTGCACGC
>NW_006200881.1:203782-204417 GCF_000334495.1 Tupaia belangeri chinensis | reverse complement strand
GAGTGCACGCGCCCTATAGCGAAAACCTCTCAAAAAAAAAAAAAAAAAAAGACTAAGCATTTTAGAGGTAAGAGGCACTTGGAATAAAGTACAGAATCTACTTTTAAATGAAAATGACACCTTGCCAGGGGTACTTCCCAAAGCTGAGGATAATATATCAAAAATCTTTGCACTGTGGGTATCTATTATTTATGGACTAAAGAAACCATGGGGCCAGTCCCATAGCTTAGTGGTTAAGTGATCTGGATCACACATGGCCGACCAAGGTTGAATCCCAACCCCAGTGCTTTGAGAAACATGCCAGGCGTGTTTCCACGTGTGCTCCAAATCCAGACAGGATTGAGAAATAGAGAAGGGATTGCAGTATGATCGTGCCTCATCAAGAGATGATTTCTCTCTCTCTTTGGTGATTATGCATCCCCTCTGGCAATTAAACAACAACAACAACAAAACACTATAGAAACTGGTGTTTTAATACCTACTTATAGAGATCAGCGGATTTGCACATATCCCGGCAAAAATAGTCTAGAGCTAATGATCTCGAACAATGCTCTAGATCTGAATATGCCCTCAGTCTCTAGCATTGCTCATGTTCCTTCCGGCCCACTTGCCAGACATTTTTCCATGACCAAATT
>NW_006200881.1:202954-203751 GCF_000334495.1 Tupaia belangeri chinensis | reverse complement strand
ATTCCTGTGTTGCCCTTTCTCTGAGTTGTGGGCCCTGGTGTGACTTCATCTTTGGGGTGCCACAGGTAGTAGTTGAGTTTTGCTAGGTTTCACCATGTCCCCTCCACTTCTTTCAGATTCGAAAATATAACGGTAAAAGCTAGTGCTAGCACAATAATGTTGAAAAACTAAAGGGAAAATTCTGAGTATTTTGAAATAAATGCATGCTATTTCCTCCAATCCTGACCTCTGAAACTACATCCTCATTCAGCAAAAAGCAGCCAGATCGGTCATCGCCCATTTTCCCTCGGAATTGAGAGATTTTTCTAATAGGTGGGGACTTGATCTCCTGTTTTTTAAAAAAGGTGGATTATGCGTTGCTCTAAACGAACAATGTTGTTTCTATGCTGACCATTCGGGCATCATAATAAATTCTATGTCCAAGTTCCGGGAACGGCTGGATCACTGATCGCTAAATCACCGACGCTGAAACCAGAAAATTCAACAAAAATAGTTCAAAACCGCTTAGTCGCTTTCATCCAAAAACGAATAAGCACAGCCCAGGCACTCATACTTCGACAACAATATCAAACCTTACAACAGTCAAAAACTTATCCAAAAACTCTTATGGGTACATAAGTTTTATGAGTAAAACTCCTTGCCAAAAATGCAAAATGGGGGAATATAAGAATAAAATTAAATTAGCCTGTCTTACAAAGATAAAGTCTAACCTTTGCCTCTTTTATTTCTGTACTAAAGCAGATGCTGCTAAAGTTGTAAAAACCTGGGGTAATTTGTTAACACCTTGCAGGGAGCCC
>NW_006200881.1:172890-202875 GCF_000334495.1 Tupaia belangeri chinensis | reverse complement strand
AAACCCAGATCAAATGCTCCTGCAAGCCTGACCAAATGGTCATCATAAGATTACCCTTGAAACCCCTTATCTTGCTTCCTCCCCTCACCCCACGGACTCATGTCTATATAACCTGAATACTCCTATGTTCGGGACTTCACTCTTAGCCATGTCTTGTATGACTGAGAGTGGAGTCCTAGCGCCCTAGTAATAAAGCCTCTTGTATTTTACATCAAGAACCGACTTTTGTGGTTGATTGGGGTCGCCGTTGCCGTAACACTCCCTGGACAAGGAGGTTCAGCGAGTTGCCGGTAAAAACCTTTCAGTGGGCCCTGGTGTGACTTCATCTTTGGGGTGCCACAGGTGGTAGTTGAGTTTTGCTAGGTCTCACCATGTCCCCTCCACTGCCACTGCTTTAAGGGTTGCTCATCTGGGTCAAGGCCAAAGGGAGAAGGAGTTATCTCTCTTTCCCATTCCAAAAACTGACAGATTTCTTCCCTTGGCTTTACTGGATTCCAGGACTCCTAATAAGAGGAAACAACCATTCTCTTTAGGGAAATTTACTTCTCTCACCAGGGAGAGATCCTGTTCTTTTGGCTCCAAGAAAGCAATAGCATATTAGTTTTATCTTGGCCTGTCTACCATAGTCTGATTAGTTCTTTCTTATCCAGGACTTTCAGAGTGACAGATGCCCCATAAATATAAATAGGTCAACATGATCTCACCTAAAATTAAAAAATAAAAATGTGTTGGAACGAAGAGCCACAGCTTGTGTTCTACTCTGCTTCAGGCTGCTCATTTGGGAATATTGATAAAGAGAGGGAGACAAATCCTGCAGAATCAGACTACACACGGTGTCCAAATAACAAACTCCTTGCCTGTCTCCACTTCTTAAAATCCGCTATAATGAGGAATGCCCTCTGACTTAAAAGCAAAGATTCTAGTAACACAACAGGCTGCACTATGCTGTTACTTTTCCAGACAGGTATGTTCATCAAATGTTTAAGAAAATTAGCATGCAGCTTCATGGCTATTTATTTGAGACTCAGATGTGCTGACAGTGATTATAACTATGCAGACCCTGGAGGTCGTGCTGTGTATTCAGTCCCAGGTTCAGCCAATCACCAGAGTTCCATATGTTGTGAGTATAGCATTTAAATGTTCCTGATTCAGAACTTCATCTTGATGGCATTAATGGAAATCAACAAATACACAGCAGCATCATTAAACGTACACATTATCTCTGACATTGTAGATATAAATAAAGTTATTGTTAGAATTATATACCCCCTGTGGATACACTCTTCTAAAATTCACCCAGTGTCTCATACCTTCTAAGTTCATCCTGCACTTTTCATGTTTGCCTGAGAATGAAGAAAAGAAACTTTAATTATAGGAATGAGCCCTGATGGGATTGGAGAGAACTCTATTCTTGCCTTCACCTACTCACGCTGTTCTTTAATCCACCCAGGGCTCCCCTCTTCTCTGAACTCTCCTCACTCCCAATATTTATGTGACCCTGGAATCCATTGTTTCCTTAGTGCCCACAAGTGTAATGTGCTCTGCCCATATCCGCACAGCAGGGAGGAGGGAGAGCTGGAGGAAAACACAAGGAATGTTAACAAACTGATAAAGGGAAATCAAATTGTTCCAAAGACATGGTAGCACAAAGGGGAAGCCTGCTCAATAGTGTTTAATAGTCACACAGCCTAATTTAACTTAAAAGAGGGTAGCATCATTGCTAAGATGATTGTGTGTGTGTGTGTATGTGTGTGTATCCTCAAATAAAAAAAGAATAAATTATTTAGCCTTTTCCAGGTCAAATATAATTTCTGATTAGACTCCTGCTGGGCTCTCCAACAAGTTATGTTCAGGAAAGTAACCCAATAAATTTGGGGTTTGGTTGAATTTCACATTCAATTTTAAGATTCATTCATACTTGGAGATGCATTGTTATTTCTCTCTCTGATATCAAAAAGAACAACTATGGACAGGAACAAGTGGTACAAATAGCAAGGAAATTTTAACAGTGATGTTCTCCTGTTAAAGAGCAAGATCTCCAGGTGTGTGGATAGAATGTAAATTATTTCTGAGTAGTAGAGTGAGAAATTTCTGTTTTCGATAACTTAATTAATTGTCCAAATCCTGATATTTGGGGGATAAATAAATCTTTGAGGACCAGTGATGGTGTGATGGTTAAGGTGGCTGGATCCCACATGGCCAGCTGCATGGTTCAAATCTAGAAAAAGAATAACACCCCAGGTGCATGTGCTTGCATGCCCAAATCCCAAGAGGAGAATGGAAGAGAGGGGATGGCAGTGTGGCTACCCCAACAGGGGAAAGATGCTTTTTCACGTTCCCTCTCCCTCTCTCTGAGTCTCTCTGTCTTTCTCCAGTGAGCACACGTACCCAGTAACAAAACTGAAGAAAAAAAGATCTAAGCCTTTGAGATATCCACCCTGGGTATCTATTAGGTTAGATGGCCAGTCTCCTTCATCTTCTGGAAATGTCTCTATCTCATAATATACACAGTGGCACGGTCAATGCTTGTTAGAACTGGGGCACTTGATACAAAAAGGAATTTGAAACTAAGACTGAGAGCTGGTGAAAACCAGTAATGTGGTAATAAGAGACCATTACCAGTGGCTATTAAGCCTTGTGGAGTACAAAACATAAAACAGCTAGAAAATAGGAAAGGAGAGAATTTGAGGGCATCATCAGAGCGTTGTGAAGTAGTCTCTGGTTCCTGTGGGTTTCTGAAATCCAGCTTCATCTTTGCCTTTGAGTCCCATAATGGTCACTGTTATCTTTATAATAAAGTCCCCGTTTGGTCAAAATCAAATCCAACAAGCTTCTATTACTTTCAACTAGGAAAGTAATACTTTCAGAAATATTTTCAAAAACTGACTTTTATGATTGTTAGCTTAAAGTGAAAACTGTTCCTGTTTTAAATGTTAAGTTCAGTCTAAACTAACAAGAGTATTATTATTAATCTTGATTTAAAAAATGGTATAGGATAAAAATTATTACTATGTTCCTCTACAAAAGAATAAAATAATAAACTAGTCAAAAATAAAGAAAACTAAGCCTTATTTAAAGACTAGTTGGTGATTGAGGAAGGATGCTTTCAGGAAAATATTCATGAGTTTTTCATAATATCCTCAAGTAAACTTGTGTCCCAAAGCATATTATAACTCTATTAAACAGGTATTATATTGTATAGTAATTAGTTATTCTTCTCTTAAATTTATTGCATCTTTACCCTATGCTAAACATTCTGAATACAAGGCTGAAAAGGCTACAAGCCCAACCCTCAAGGCAAGATTACCCAGTAAGACGATATGTCAAGGAGGACTTTCTCTCCTGCCTCAGTGGTTGACAAGTGCTTGCATATTCTAGAGTGGGCAAGGAACATCTCCACAGAAATTGCTAAGAAATAGCAAAGCCAACAATGTGATTCTTAACCCCATATACAATCTATAAAAGAAAAGACTAGTTAAAAGGAATGTACATAATTTCTTTAAAAGGAAATCATAAGTGTAGAGGGCGATTCTCCTCCCTTCCGCCTAAGGGACAGATACCTTCTGCCCCCTTCAAGGCCAGTTGGAGCTGAAAGGTGCTCAGAGCACTGCACTTTGACAGGCATGGAGATTTTTGTAACTCTCATTTGGATGCTGGTGGAAGATACAGAGATGAGTCGTACTAGGAATGGTCTGCATTTCTGGAGTTTGCTGGGCTGAGAAAACAAACGTTCACTGGTGGGACAAGCAGACTCTTCAGAAAAGCAGCCAACTGGAGTTATTCTAAAAGGACCCACTGGGGAGATGGTCCCTCAGGATGAAGGCAGAAGCTACAGAGTGAAGAGGGGTCCAGAGGAGGGAATCTCCAGTAAGTGAGAGGCTAACAGGCTCCACCAAGAATCGGTAAACACACCCCATGAAAGAGCAGGCATTTGGGTGTGAACACTTGACAGTCAGAAGATACCTATGAATAGCCTCAACTTCAGAAATAGATCTTTTTCCTCTTTCTTTCTACTTCTCCCTTTGATACAAGTTTTGAAGGCACCACAAACAAAAACTGAGAATTACATATGAAAAAATTGATAGTATATTGAACTGTACATCTGAATACTCAAACCATTCCTTCTTTACTTTTTCTCTCTTTTTCTTTCTTTCCTTTCTCCCCCTAATTGCAGGAGGGCGTGTGCAAGAAGAAGAGAAAGAGAGGGAGATAGCGTCCCCCAGTGGTGTGCGATTGCACAGCAATCCTTCCCCTCCATGTCTTCATCCCATCAGGATTAGGGCACACACATGCACATGCACCTGCTGTGTTTTTCAGGATTCCATGCAAGAGATTCAAATCATGGCTGGTCATGTGGGATCTGGACCCCCCACACACAGTACTTAACCATTGTGCTAAAGGGCTAGCCCATATTTTACATTTTTAAAAGTTTTACTCATGATGCAGTCTATGTTCACATGTGAGAGAGACGGGCAATCTCCACAGGGCTTGTCACACCACAGACCTATTCCTGCAATCCTCCAGATGCCAGGATCTTGGACATCCATATTTGTATCTGGGGTGTATTTAAGTCACAAGGCCAGGGATTTCAACCACGATCAGCATGTGGCTTCCAGCTCTGTGGTCCAGTACGTTGCCAACCATGCCACAGAGGCTGGGCCAGACTGCTCTTTAATACATGAAGTAATTTAAAGCAACGAGAGATGCTCTGGGTATTGCCCGAAAGAAATAAAGGAGGTGGACAGTATCTGGAAGAGTTGGTGGCAGAAACCAAAGCCAGATTCCACTCATCCAATATCCCAGTCAGACGAGTAAAGCTGATGATAAGAAAATGGTGTAAGTGTTATTCTGATGACTATGGAGTCTCTGACTGGGTCTCAGGGGGACAGAGAGGGCTGCCTAGAACCAGCTACTTCAGATAGCCAGTAAAAGTTTGTCAGGTAAAACAAGAGAAAGGCTGAAGGGGAAGGGCAGCCAGGCAAAAGGAGGAGCATGTGAAAATTTCCAGAGAAACTCTGATCTGTTTTAGAAATTACAATTCCATATGCTTTGACTTTATTCACTGAAGGGATAATAGCAAGGTTATAAAATATATATTAAGGATTTTTAATGTAATCTTGGAGTCAGAGGATCCATTAAGTATTTTCAGCAGGGAATTAACATTTTAGAAAAGGCACTTTCCTGTCGATGTATCCTAAAGAGGCCTGGAGGTAGGGCAGACCGCTAAGGAGCTGTAACAATAGTCAAGATGAGGGATGTTGCTAGTTTAATCTGTGTTGATATCAGTGAGAACAGAGAAGGTAACAGAGACTAAGTTCTCCAGAGAATATCATCCAAGACCCAGTAATCAACTGAAGGAGGGCGTAGTTACAGGAAGGGGTTAAGGATACATGTCCCCTTGTTTTCAGCTCTCAGCAGCCAGATTCGACCAATAACTCTCCTCTCTCTCTCTCTCTCTCTCTCTCTCTATATATATATATATATATATATATACACACACACACACACACACACACACACATATAGGTAATATATAAAAATATATCATTTTAAATAACTTTAAAGCTCTATTAAATAATTCAATGTCTGTGAAGGGAGAAAGAGAGAAGATGACAGATAGAGAGAGTGAAAGTTGGGAGTAGGCTTGAATTATTTCAAGGGTAGAAATGCTTTGAACATGTAGAACTGCTGATGGAGGGCCAGCCAGCTAGTGGAATGGCAGTTAAATCAGTTGTATTGCACATGGATGACTACAGTTTGAGTTCCAGACCCAGTGGTTTGAAAAATAGACCAGGTACACGTGCTTGCATGGCCAAAATCCTGAAAGGAAAAATGGAGGAAACAGGATTGCGGTGTGGCTGCCCAACATCCCCATGGGGTGACACTTTCTCATTTTCTTTCTTCCTTTCTCTCTCTGGCAAGCACATGTGCCCTCTAGCAGAGAAAAGAAAAAAAGAAAGAAAGAAAGAAATTCAAATGGAAAACTAAGTGGAATAGCGAAGTCATGGAATCCTGGGAGAGGTGGGATAGGACAGGAGAAGCACAGATGACAAATCCATCTTCAGCAAGACTTTCCATTGGTAAGAGATTGGAGTGGGGGATGATGAGCACAGATGTGGTTTAGTTTGTGGGAGGAAGTCTGGGAGTTAAATGGAACTCCAATGATCTGCTGACTGTGAGGAGAGGGGGAAGTGAATAAATACAGAGATTCATGCAATGAACAAATCTATCCTTTAGTGAAAACCACACTAATTTAGTCTGAATAAATAAATCCATGGATAAACTAAATAAAGAAGTGAAAGACATGGGCCACCCAGTGGCCTGGTGATTAAGGTGGCAGGATCCCACACAGCTAACTGCATTTTGAGTCCAGGATCCCGTGGCTTGAAAAGCATGCCAGGTATATATGCATGTGTGCCCAAAATCCCTAAAAGAGGGAGAGATGGAGAAGAGATTGCAGCGTGACCATGGCCCACGGGGTTGATTTCTCACCTTCTTTCTCTCTTTCTCCCTGGTAAACACAGATACCTTATTTTTTTTTTCTTTTTTGAGTTTTTTTTCTTTTTGAGGTTTTTTTCTTTATTGAGAAACTTAAGACTTGGGTACATCAAATAAAACCAATTTCTCAGGGGAATCAAAACCCACAATAGAAAAAAAAAAAAAGGTTAACACTGTCTGGGCCACAGCAGAGCCCAGAGAATATATCTGTATAATTCAAAAATTCTAGGTGCTTCATCATTGACCTTTTGATACAAAATGACCTTCTGGGAACAAAAAAAAGTGAATGATGAAAGATAAGATATATAATATATAATCAAAAAGATATTCCATTTATTAATAAGTAAAGGAATAATAGTAGAAACTAAAACAACTAGGAGGTATTATTTGTCCTTACCAGATTCATAAATGTTAAAAAGATGAAATGCTTACTGTTCATGAGAACTTGCAAAAAAACTTATTGATAGGACTAAGAAGGGCACGGCCATTAGGAAAGTAATTTAGGAAAATGAATCAGAATGAAAGTGTACGTATACTTTAACCTAGGGACATCATTCTAGAAGTTTCTTCTAGGGAATTAATTGAATAAATGTATGCATACATATGTACATACTCTTTAAATAAAACACTGTTTTCACTAGTGAAAAATAGAAAATAAACAAGGAAAGACAATCATGGCATATTAAATGGAAAAGCTGGTTAAAAATATAATAGCTTATTCTCAAGAGTTGTAAAAATATATTTGCATAGACAATAAACAGAGTATTCCCTAGAGAACTTTCCAGTGGTTTTAATTTTCTTCTTAAACTTCGATATGAACTGATTTTTTAAATTTGCAATAGATACATCTTACTGTTTATGAGACAATAGTTCTAACACCATTTTGTTTCACAAAAATTTAAAGTGAAAGAAAAAGAGTCAGTTAGAGAAACACCATTGTTTTAGAGATGAATCGTGAAAGGACAGTTTAATACAGATCTTTTAGCTGACTTCTGCATGGTAAGTGCACTCAAATGTGTTTCCTGATCTGTTGTGATGTAAGTTAGGGATATGACCTAATAGATAACGTTGAACTTTTATGATGGTAGTATCTAATTAGGCTTCATTTTTAAAAAAAGACAAAGTCAGTTAAACAGAGAAATTGTGAAGCCCAACTCAAACCCATTTAAAGCTGTGTGGTATTGTACTAAAGGACCACATGGTTGCTCTACCGAGGGAGTGATTTGCCTTTCCACCCAAGGTAGATATGCCAGCTGTTTTTGTTGTTGTTTTGTTTTGTTTTTAAGCTGGACTTTCCTCCACAACATGAACAGCTCCCTGTAGAGTCTGCAGTGTGTCCCTGGCAGGACATAGATTAGACACCACTGCCCCTTCAGCTCCTAAACCCAGTTTGCTGCTGCGAAGTCTGCACGAATACGAAGACTCATCATTTCCAGTCACAGGCATTTCTCTTCTCTGACTCATGACTGCAGCAAATCTGGATGAAAAGTTTTTTCTGTTCCTGTCTCTGAATAGGGTATTTAAAAGTTCAGTATCATATGGTCCATTTGTCAGAATAAAGAGCCAAATCATTAGCTGCAGTCTGTATATACACAGTATTGACAAATGATAATTACAGGCTCGGGTTTACAGAAACGTATGTAGACACCATTGAGGAAGCTAGTTTTTAGCCAAGTTTCGAAGGTTATAATGAATATTTATTGAGGGGCGAACTATGGAATCTAAGAGCTAGGATGAATCTTAGAAAGCCTCTATCTAAGCCTCTATTTTTCCTTCAAGAAAAAGGTGGCCTTAGTGACTTACAAAATGTCAGAGTCAATAGTGATACATGAGTAGCAATGTAAACTCAGTTTGTAAGTATACATGTTGATGTCTTCACTTTACATAATACAATAAATAATAGAATTTTAGTCGTGTGATCTTGGCTGATAGTATGATTTTTTCTGGTTTGCGTCTATGCAGTTTATTTATTAGTTCATCAAAATTTATACTTTTCATTTTCAAATGGGATAACTGAAAGTGACATTGACCATTCTTGGAAAATGCAAGATTGCAAACAATTTTTTTATCATTTTTAATTTTAGAAGGATCTTCTGCTGGTGCAACTGCTATTTAAGTTGTTGAGAGTATTTTTAGTAGCCGTGACAACATTGGAATATATTTCCAATAAGTTATTTTAAGATACAGATTTTAGTGCAACTAGGGCTGATGACCTTTAGGCCAATTTTTCTAAACAAATTTAACTCTTCACACAAGTTAATTTTATCTAAATATGAATATAATTTTCAAAGTGTATTTATTTCTTCAAATAGCAGAGATGAAAGAGAGAGATGGTGAGCAATAGCATTCTCCACAGGGTCTTGACCCAGCGATGCATCAGTGACACATGTCGGCCTTCAGCCAGCCCCAGACCAGGGGCACATCTGTGCCTGGTGTGCTGAAGGAAGTCTCTGGACCTGAACTGGGAAACTTTCTGTGTGTCATTGCCGTATGGAGCATTGCATTTTACTGCTGTGCTGCTTTCTGGCCCCCTGAATTTAATTTTAATGTAAATTCTATTTATACAATGGAATTTTACTGTTTCTTCTGACAGTTTCTGTAACTTGTAGAAACCAAAAAATGGCTTCATGATTGGTATATTATTCAAAATGTATATTTATGCATTCTATCAAATGCATTCAGTTATTAAAAATACTAATTTAAAAAGTTTCTTCCTTAATAATTGGCTCATCTGGTTTTATACAAGAAGAATGTTCTTTTCTATTCAAATACGACAATTTTTCAATGGAATATTCATATCTAAACCTGTATATATTTGTTTTCCAGTGTCACTTGCAGTTCTTTTTAAAGAATTATTTTATTTACTTTTATTTGTCATTATTATCATTATTATTATTATTATTATTTAATTTGATCAGAGAGAGGCCGAGAGAGAGACAGAGAAGGAAAGCAAAAAAGGTAGCCACCAAGTCCAGGATTCGAACTGAAGTCAGCCATGTGGGAGTCCAGTACCTTAACGACCATGCCACCTGCCAGCCCCTGCTTGCAGTTTTTAAAATAAGAAATTCTAAATTATTTGAGGTCAAATAACTCTGTGATACACTTCATCGCATTGCCCATTTTATGTTTTTTATTTTCTAATAATTTACTGACCAAGTTTACTGCTTGAGTGCCAGCACCTTCTGTCCTGACACTTGAGCTAGAGAGTTATTACCTATTGCAGATCATGCACAATGGGCTCTGGGGGCTATTTCCCACTGTGGGCCCTCATACCGCCTACATGTGAAGCCCCTCCTTCCTTATGGGACCACAGCCATGGCCACCACCTGCCACTTCTGCTATAATCACCACCAATATCCCAGTGTTGACCCCCTCTGTGGGGCATCAGAGAACCCCAGACTACTGTAGGCAGCTGTGTGGGCACTGGGCAGTGCTCACATTGCTTACTGCATGCCACGCTCATGGGTCTGAGCCTGTGCAGACATGTAGAGGCACATGCATGTCTCCCCTGTTCATGTGCATGTTCCATTATCTCACTGGGTTTCATTACAAAACAAAAGATCAAATTATTAAGAAGTGAATTATCAAGATGGTGAAAGCAGAGCATTAAGTCAAGCATGGGGCCTCTAAAGAGTGAGCCTTCTTTAGCTACACAGGTAGCACACCCAGGAGGGTGGCCTTGCCCACGATAAAGGAAAGATTGATCCAGTCCAAAATGTCAGTAGTGCCAGGCTCAAGAACATTGTTGTAGATTAGTTTTGCCTTAATTGAAATTTCAAGTAAATAAAATTGATAAATATATTTCAGAGTCATTCATTTCATTTAAGACAGAATTAATGAAAAGTAACTTACATATAAACAGCAGAATTCATCCCTTTGAATGCACAGATCTACGGGCCATGACAAACATGCACAGTTGGGTAACAAACAGCACCACAGTCAAGATATGGACAAGTCTGTGTGACCTCCCCCGATTTTTCTCATATGAAATTAGAGCTGATGGAACAGAGACTGACTATTTGAGAAAGATTACCCCAGATTAAGGCAAGAATCCTCAGCACGCTGTAGAAATTACTTGATTCAAGGTTTAAGGAAGGGACCAGCAGTTAGTGTAATGGCTATGTCACTGAACTCCCACAAAGTCAACCGCGATTTGAGTCCCAGACCTGGCGGCTTAAACTCATGCCAGATGCATGTGCGTGCGTGCCCAAGATCCTGAGAGGAGAATGGAGGAGAAGGGATTGTGGTGTGGCCATCCCCCTGGGCGGTGATTTCTCGCTTTCTGTCTCTCTGTCTCTCTGTCTCTCTGGCAAGCGCACGCACCCTATAGCAAAAATTCTCTCCAAAAATATTTTTAAAAATAAGAGTTTAAGGAAGAAAAAGGTAACCAAACCCTTCAGATCTGTCTCTTCACGGTAAGGGAAAATTTAAAAGGCATTAAACAATTTTATTTATTCATTTATTTAAACAGGGTCTTAAAATGATCCCTATGCCATGATCCTCCTGCCTCAGCCTCTTGAATAGGCAGGCTGAGAGGCATGCCCAGCTTTACAGGGTACGCTGAGATCAAACTCAGGCCTCCCATGTGTTTTCAGTACTGAGTGCTGCGTTGACCAGCACGAGTTACCACAGCTGAGCTCAAGCAGTTTTTAAAATTTAGGGCCACTGCATATTTTGAGTATTGTGGCTACTTAACAGTCTGCATTTTTAAAAATACAGTCTTTCTAGGGCCAGCAGTTAGCATAATGGCTATGTTGCTGAACTCCCATGTAGTCAACCTCAGTTCAAGTCCCGGACCTGGTGGCTTAAACTCACACCAGGCACGTGTGTGTGCGTGCACAAGATCCTGAGAGGAGAATGGAGGAGAAGGGATTGCGGCATGGCCATCCCACCCAAGGGGTGATTTCTCACTTTCTGTCTCTCTGTCTGTCTCTATCTTTCTGGTGAGTGCACATACCCTACAGCAAAAACCTCTCCAGAAAAAAAAAAAAAAAAAACTAAACTAAATTAAAATACAGTGTTTCATTCAGAATCATATTGGACTATTAGGATCTGCCACAAGCCTAGCAGTTAAGGGAGCCAGATCCTACACAGATGACTATGTTTGAATCTTGACTTCGGCGGCTAAAAAAAAACAAAACAAAACACCAGGTGCATGTGCAAGTGTGCCTGAAATCTCAACAGAAGGGGAAAATAGAAAACGTAGCATTGGATGGTGCTTTCCTCTCTGCCTCTCTGTCTCTCTCCCTTCCTCTCTCTTTCTCTGGCAAATGCACATATCCTCTGGTAATTAAAAAAAAAAGATTTAAAAATGTGGTAAAAGGAATCATGTTGGGCTATCAAATCTACTTCTGATTATTACCTCTGAAATTGCTTTCTTAGGTATAACTAGAACAAAATAGCACAAGGAGAGCCCCACATGGACAGAGCACAAATAGACACCTCGTGGCAGCGCCTGAGGCAGAGGCATGTACCTCATCACAGAGGAAGTCTGCCCTGGGTAACCCATTTGCCTCAATTTGGAAAGATCTCTGGAAGAATTACAGATTTATTTGTTATTATTATTTTGCCAGAGAATGTCTGTGAATGAGAGAGCGAGGAGGCTAATGAGCGAGCAACACCCCTCAATAAGGCCTGGCCACCCTGAAGTCCCCTTTCCTTCACTTCTGCATCCCATCAGGATCTTGGGCACATGCATGCACCTGGCATGAAACCACCAGGGCTGGGATTGGCACCTGGGTGGGCTATGTGGGATCTGACTTCCTCTGTGCAGTGGCTAACCACTCACTGTGCCTCAGGTAGGCCTTGTACTGTATTCTAAAAAGAAGGCATCACAGTCTAGCTGGAAAAAAATAAAAGATAAATATTGTAACTCCACAATACAAGAAAAATAAATCGATGTAGGGAATGCAGTTGGGACAGCAGCTTCAACAGCTGATGTCATGGAATGGCAGGTGGTATAAGTGCTCTACAAATGCCCAGACCAGTTATGCTGTGGAGGCCAACTGAATGGGAGCCATATTTTACACAGCTGAAACTGAGGCCTCTAGCTAACCAGGCAGCATAACTGGTGTGGTTCAACACATTCATATCAGTTCTCTGCAAATTCTCAGAACTCAATAAACTCAAGAAAATGTAAGTTTTGTGTCTGTGCACAGAAATCATACCTCCAATCTATTATTAAAATAGGCTATGGACTTTTTTATAGAGTGCTTATAGGTGTCAGGTGAATAAAACTTACATATGTGTGTTTTTGTTTTATGGGCCCTAATTTTGGTTAAATAATTAAGCATTTGTTTATTAAAACATGTTGTCCTTCTATTTTTCTGTCCTACGATGCTTAGATTTTGGATTGTTAACGGCCAAGAAGCAATTTTCACTGAAGAGTGATTTCAGATACAGTGGAGGTATCACGAAGGAGGTAATTGCAGAAGAAAAGGCAGGCAATCGGGGCTTGAGCTTGGAAAATAGTAAAAGAACATTCCCAGATGTAGGGGGAGAGTTTGATAAATGTTCATGAGCAGTGACAGGCATAGAAAATAATAATAGTAACATCAGAAATATTTCCTGGCATATTACCTTGTGAAAGTCTGAATCAAGATAGAGTTTAATTTGATATTCAACTTCAAGTGGTCTATATTTTTCTTCCAGGGCATACATATATGTATGCATGATAGCTTATAATTTGATTTCTGAAAGTAATTGAGATATAACCTCCCAATTCCCCCTTTCCCTTTGTAATCCATGAATAACATGAACTGTGGATCATGCCTGCAGGCCTTTTTGGAATGGCTTCGCCAAGTTATGATGTGTCAACTTGAACTTGGGTTTTTATGGCAGATTTTTATGGAGAAGAAAAAAGAGCTCTATTTATTAAACTGATGGTGACTACTAGCATTATCATTGACTGTGTTTTTGAACTGCAAACATTGTTGCTATTTTAACACATGTGCACTTGGTCTCTGGTACTTTTATCTTCATATGTAAAGGACTCTTCTTCTTTATCATTTATTTTGGCACAGGTAAATCCAGAGGGTGTGAGGTTGCATACAGTCTGGTGCAGTCTAAGGATCACTGCCCATCAGGACACACTAGGATTTATGACGGGGTTTAGTTCTTTGATGTTCTAGTAATCCATATATAGAAGAAAAATAGGAATAAAATAGAAAAAGAGAGAAGAAATGGATATGTAAAGAACCAATGTTGTCCTCAAAGTCGATGAAGTGACTTCCACCCATGTCATATGGATTCCATGAGTGAGTAAAACAGAGATTGTCCTTGTGTATCTAGAAGGTTTGAAACACACACTATTCCAATCACAATCACCTAGCAGTCATGTCAAGGTTATAGAAGCACAAAATGGTTGGGTATTTTTGAATATAAATTATTTTTGTCATATACTCTCTTTTGGAGAAAGGTGGAGAGAACAGATAGGAGCATTTTTCAAAGGAGAGTAATAGGCAGACGTCAGGGCACATGGGATCACCATCCGAATGCAGCTTGGAAGAGCACAAGGCTTTGTTGAAAACATGAGAGGGGTTCGTGGCTAAGTGTCCCTGAGTTACCCTGCTTCCAGAGTGAGATTATGCCTACAGTGAATGTGGAATACATGAACATGCACCATTCGGCTCCTTCAGGGTCACAGCTCTCCTAGGACAGACATTACTCAATGTCTAAACGAGTACATTGCTGTACAAAGGCGTGGTGAAATCAGCCTGATACTGGATGAACAGGACTTGTAACACTAGATGGGCCAAGACTGTGCTATAGCTCACCTGCCCTTCCGGCTAGCTCCTGTTTGCTTTCACGTGTTTCCCTCATCACCAAACATAGCACACCCCAAGTAGTTTCAGTATCTGCTTCCAGACAACCCAGTCTACAGCAGTGAGTATCTTGAACCCCTTTATAGGAATGACACCTTCCAGGATGAATCAATATTTAAATCTCTCAGCCACCTTTTCTCTGATTTTATGCTTACAATAGAATCTCCTACTACATGATTTGCATGTGCTTTGAATAAAAGGAAAGATTGTGCTGGGTAGGTTATCTTAAATATCTAGTTCACCTGATAGCTTTATTTTTTATTATAAATGAGAAAATTAGCCGTTTGATAGGCTCATTCTTTGCAAACATTAAAATTATTCTGTATCTGGGACTCATTCTCAGAGTGCTTGCAAATTTAGTGTTCTGAGCCTAAAATGTTCAGGACTCAAATTTGGCCCTGGTAAGATTGATGTTATAGAAGTGGACATTTGTCACTTTGTTCAGCATTCCATCCCTCATGAACTCCCTGCCTTTCACTCTTTAGGATTCTTATGGCTCTCTTAATCGTGGCTACCACCACCACCACCAGAATAGGATTTAGCCTCAACTTTGCCCAGTGAAGGTCCCTCTTCTGTGATTTTTAATTGCCAGGGCAGATACTCAGCTGCAGAAGGCGGATAGGGCTGGTACATAACGGCAATGCTCAAGAGCTTGTCCTTGAATTCTTGGTGCTGTGTTTTCTAAAACTGTCTTAGTTCCCGCATTATCCAAGTCTTATTCATTCACCTCTCCTGCAATTTGTAAACTATATCAATCTCTCAATAAAAAACTTTTTACCTTCTTAAGTTAGCCAATGTCTTAGTCAAGTCTAAATGAAAACAGAAATTGTTTTTGTGTTTACGCACCAGATGCAGAGAACTATAAACAGGTGATGAAAAATCTGTGAACCCCAAATGGTGAAATGACCTAGAGATTAGCCATAGCAGGAAGCTACTGCCACCCTTAGGCTGAAATGGGTGTTATCAGGGCCCAGAGGCCAAAGTTACCTACACAGTAGACCTGCAGGAACTAAAGCAATTAAGGAGACTTGGCTACAGGAAAGCTGCTGCAGACAGAGAGAGCGGGAAGAAATAACTCGGCTTCTTCCTTCCTCTTGCCCTCAAACACCCACCAGCACATCTCATTGGCCAAAGTCAGATGACATAGGAACCTGGGAAATGAAGCCAACCAGGTCAGCCCTGCTGCGTTATGAAGCCCAGGGCCAGTACTATCATGATGGATTTAAATCTCTTGCCATTAAAAACCCCTAACCAACATAGCCACTGGGGGATCTTCAGGAGCAGGTAGCCTCTATTCCTTAGACGGTCATTAGTTCCATGAATTGTACACCTTATCAGAATGGTAATTGTATGAACCAAACATGTGCCAGGCATTGTTTATATTCTTTCTCATAATGTAGATACCAATATAAATAAGCTCAGGTAGCACCAGGAAATCAGCATTAAACAGGCTGGTTGGAAATCACATTCATTCAAGACTTTTCTTTTCCTTTTTCCCCTACATTTTATTGATTCACAAAAGATCTTAATTAATCTAAATACTTTCAATAGCAAGTGCAGCTGATATAAACATATCTGTGAACACATGTCTGACTTTAGGCATAAACCTCAGTGAGTAAAATGAACATCCTATAAAGTAGCACCTAGCTGAGGCTATATAGCTTGCTGCAGTCATTAAGTAGGTATGATTTGTTTGTTTGTTTTATGTATTTTTTTAAATTTCAAGAAAAGTAGCTTTAGCTTTAATCAAAGTAAAAAATGTTAAGAAAAATTTGCTGAAGACTTAAAACTGGGAAAAAGGTTAGGATTCTGTTCAAACAGTAGGTAGATACTAAAATCTCAAAAAACAGATATAGATAAAGCTAAAATCTAGTAACAAGTGCACTGTTATTTTCTCCATATACGACCCAATAAAAGGTGAATTTAATCCTATTCTCTTGATTGTTACAAACTACACATACTAAACTAAATATACACGTACCATGTGAATAAGCAGTAAAACCGAGTCAGCTGAGTTCCAGGAAATGGAAAGTAAAAACCTGTAATAATTGTCAACACCTTGAGGAGTGCATTTGCTTACTAAATTTTATAAGGCAAAAACAAGTAAAGCTGGAAAGGTACTGAATGCACATTCAATTTTCTAATAGTATGTTTTTAAAATAACAATTATCTGCACAAGTCCTTCCAGAAAATGAAATGAATTGGATTCCTATTTTCGTTGTTGTTGTTTTACTTCAAAGACATGTTCCTTTTATGTTTTCATAAAATGAGGCTGTCTCACTGTAGGTTGCATGTTTACTTATTTTTTATAAATAATCCAGCAGAAAAATCATGTCTTTTATGGAAAAAGTATTTTTAGCAGGTATTTCAAAGCAAGTTGTTGATGTCTCCCTGGAATCTTGGCATAATGAGTGTATAATTTAAACATTTTTGAAAGCTATAGATTTTCAGTTTTCTTTTTGTCTATGGAAAATTGAAAAGGAAAACAGATGATTTAAAAAGAAAAACAAACATATTTACCACTTTTTATTTGTGGAGAACAAAATGAGAATAAGTCATTTAACAGGATCAGGGATTTACAATGTGACCTAAGGAGCTGAGTTCAAGCATCAACTTTGGTTCAAAGTTGTCTCATAAAGTGCAAATAACTTAAAGGAGATATGGCAAACCTCCACATTCCACTAAGAACAAAGTGATCGTGATTTGTTGCTTATAATTTATAATAAGTGATAAGATTTACTTGGGCCTGATAAAAATAACCTAATGGCCAACCCATCCAATAGTGGCAGTTTAGTTTGGTACACCTAAGCCTCTCAACAATAGAACAAACTTCACACATAAGATTTCTAATTTTACCAGAAGAAAGGCTGAGAAGAATTTAAGTTTTTAGAGATTCTACTTCTTCCCCCAATATAGAATTATAGGATTACGGAAAGAGGTCAAATAAAAACTGACTTTATGATGCACAGGATTAAGGTCACTCTTTAAGGTTGTAGAGACACTTGCAGTACTGCAAACCAGAGTAAGAAAAAGTTGCATGTCTGAAAAATATCTTATATGTATTTTTTTAAGAAAGAAAGATTTTTTTTTTTTGCTATAGGGCACATGCACTCACTGGAGAGACACACAGAAAGTGAGAAATATTCCTCTAAGGGATGGTCATGCCACAATCTCTTCTCCTCCATTCCCTCTTCAGGCTTTTGGGCACACACACGAGTGCCTGGTGTGAGTTTTAAACCACTGGCTCTTGGACTCAAACTGCAGTTGACTATGTGAGAGTCCAGCAATGTAACCATTAAGACATCTCCTGGTCCCTGAAAAAATTTTTAAAACTGAATTCATACTCTGAGGTGAAAATGTCCCAGTAGTTTATTGAGTCCAACCATAGGTCCATTTTCCAAAGTAACAGGTTGCACAAATTTCTAGACAAAGATGCTGAGCTACATCCTAATTACTCCCGTTAACTAAAATGTTACTGTCATTCATATTCCGTAATCACCCAATACATTATTATTATTACTTTAAACAGCTATTTGTTAGACCATCTAAGATTAAGGAGGAAAAATGCTATTTTTTACCTTGATTTATTCCTTTTCTGATAGTTTTTCTTTCTTTATATAGATCCAAATATCTGACCTATATCATTTTCCTTCTCTCTAAGGAACTTTTTAGCATTTGTTTTCTTTATTTTCAGACAAGGTCTCACTATATTATGATTTTCCAGCTCCAGCCTCATGAGTAACTGGAACTACAGGTACACACTACCACAGATGGCTTTTAGGGTGAGCCAGGAATCAAACCCTGGCCCACCCATGGAGCCTCAGTCTGCCGAGCAGTAGCCTCTACCAGCACATTCTACTGATGCTGAGCATTTTGACGTTCAGGTCAGCTGGCAATAAGTTCTCTCCAATTTTCTTTGTCTGAGAGAGTATTTCTCTTCCTTTGAGGATAATTTCACTGGATATAAAATTCTAAATTGGCCATTCTTTTCTTTCAATGCTGTATTCTCCTCAACTCTTCTCTTGGTTTCGTGTTTTTATTTATTTATTTATTTATTTATTTATTTATTTATTTATTCATTCATTCATTCATTTATTTATTTATGTATTTATTTATTAAGAGATTTTGCTATAGGATGTGTGCACTCACCAGAAAGAAAGAGAGAAAGCTAGAAATCACCCCCCAGAGGGTATGGCCACACCACAATCCCTTCTCCATTCTCCTCTCAGGATCTTGGGCATGCATGCACACGTGCCTGGTGTGACTTTAAGCCACCAGGTACCGGGTCAGCTACATGGGAGTCCAGCGACATAGCCATTATGCCAACTGGTGGTCCCTTCTTTTATTAAGGAAATCTACTGTAATTCTGATCCTTGTTCATCATTGAAAAGGTATTTTTCCTTCCTTTGCCTCCTTTGAAGATATTGGTCTTTAGTAGCTTAAATGCAATATCCTGAGGAGTAGATTTTTGGTGTTTATCTTTTTTGGTGTTCTTTGAACTTTCTGGATTAATAATTTAGTATCTGTCATCAACTTGGGGAAATTCATGGCAATTGATTACTTCAATTATGTCTTTGTTCCATCTTCCCTCTTTTCCCCTTTGATATTCCATTAAACACGTTACATCTTTTGAAATTGTCCAGTTCTTAAGTTTCAGTTTTGAAATTATTTTCCTCTTTGCATTTTAGCTTGAGAAGTTTCTGTTATCATGTCTTCAAGCTCAGTACTTTTTTTTTTCCTAGAGAGAGAGAGTGGGGAGCGGCAGGGAGGACATGCCACAATTCCCTCTCTTCTATGCTCCTCTCTGGATTATGGGCATGCATGTACATGGGCCTGTCATGATCCTCAAGTCACTGGGTTCAAGATTCAAACCATGGCTGGTCACAAGTGAGCTCAGTGCCCCAACCACCATACCACCTGCTGGCCCCCAAGCTCAGTGATTCTTTCCAAGGACATATCCATTATACTAAGGAGCCCATCCAAGGTATTCTTCATTTCTGGGATGTTTTTGATTTCTGACACTTCCTTTTGATTCTTTCATAGAACTTTCATCTCTGCCTACATTAACCAGTATTGCATCTTGCCTACATTTTCGGTTCACACCCTTAACATATTAATTATAGATATTATCGATTGTTTATCTGGTAAATTCAAAATCCATGTCCTATCTGAGTCTGGTTCTGATGCTTGCTTTGTTTCTTCAGGACCTGCATTCTCTTGTTGTTACTTTTTGCTATTTCTGTTGTTGCTGGGTATGTGCTAATTACATTTTTATTGTTATTGGATATTGCAAATCAAGAACTGAAATAAAAAGACCCATTATATGAGGTTTTGCCTTAATGTGGCTAGGAGTTGAGCTGTGCTTAGTGGTTGCTGTAGCTATGTTTTAGAGGATTCAAATTCCTTTGCGGTCTTTGTTTTTGTTTCTCCATTGTTTCTGAAGTTCCCTAAGAACTGTTTCTTGAATACAGTCTGCACCTTGCAGCTCTGTCAGTGTTAATCTCTGTTATTTGACTATATAACCTGAAGATTAAATAACAGTCCTGTAATGGGCAGGTGTCTCCAGGCAGTGGTTGTCACATGTGTTTCTTCACTTCTCCATTAGGTGTGAGACAAAGGCTAGATGGTTCTAGAAGTAGGTAATTGCTCCTCCCAGGAAAGGTAAGGGGATCTGATAAAATCTTTTCCCCTGAAGAGTAGACTTTTGTTATGGAAAAATGCTCTGGGTGTTTTTTCAAATGACTACTTCCCCTGTCAATTTCTTCAGACTCAAGGGGTTTTTCTTTGGCTTCACACAGGAGAATCTGGTAGGATTCCTAAGGGTAAAACCCACAGAACTGTGAAGACCTCCTAAGACCCCGCCTCCCAGGTGTTGCTCACTGTCTGCCAGTCCACACTCGGTCCCTAGAAATGTATCAGAATTACCAGTTAAGTATAACTCTGGCAACTGATGTTCCAGGTAAGCTGATCTTGGGTATGATTCTCTGTGCATATTTCAAGGTGGCAGCATGCCTTTCAACTTCAATTTCCAAATAGATACAAGAAAAGATAGTGACTTTCAGCTTGTTCAGTTTTCTTCTTATAAGAGTAAGAGAGGCAGAGACAGCAAACAAGTCACTCGCCAGGGGGATCGCCATGCTGCAATCCCATATCCTCCATTCTCCTCTGGGGATCTTGGGCACGCACTCAACACAGCGTGGGTTTGAAGCCTCAGGATCCAGGACTCTAACTGCAGTCAACTTTGTGGGACATAACTATTATGCCATCTGCTGGTCCTATGTAAAATTTTAGGGAAATGTTACAATACAATTGAAGCTCACTTTCTCTTTTTCACTCTCTTCCCTATTTTAAAAAGATTGCTATTCATTCAGAACCTAGTTTTGCAGAGTTAATTATTATCCAAAGTGATATTTGTTCTCTCTGCCCATTCATGGTTTTCTGGACTTTTACTGAATTTGGATTCTTTATGAACAATTGTATCAGTTATTGTTTGATATATAACAAATTACCTCAAAACTCAGTATCTTAGAAGTTATTTCTCACCATTCTGTAGTTCAGCTAGACAGTTCTTTCTGGTCTGGGAGTAGACCTCTAGCTTGGTTTCACAATATGGCAATTGGCTCATTGTCATCCTGGATGACAGGAGTGGCTTGGCAAGTGCTATTCATCATCCAACACAATGACCCAGGCTCCTTCACATTGTTGTGGTCATAGGGTTCCCGAGAGCAGCTAGAAAGACTGAACAGGGTGTCTACACACCTTTCAAGTCTCTGCTCAGTCAAGTTTGCTATCATTCCATTAGCCAAAGCAAGTCACACAGTCTGGTATAGGAAAGGACTTCCTGAAGGGGTGGAAACAGAAAAGGTGTATACTTTGGCAAACAATACCTCCTAAGTATATTAGTCTTATTTTGTGTTTTTAAAGGGTTACATAAATGGCAGCACAAATTGATTTCTTTCTGAAGTATACCTTTTTCACTCAAAACTCCCTGTGCTTTAATCACATTGACAAATAGAACTAATTTTTCCACTTTAAGTGCTATAGAATATTTCACCGTATGGCTATACCATGGTGTATTTATCTACTCCTCTATGATGGAAATTTTCATTATTTCCAGTTTTTAAATATATCATCAAAATTTTACAGTAAACATCCTTATAAATTTTCCTCTAAGTGTAATTATGTGTGTTTGTTTTTGTAATTTTTTGTTAGTGTGGTTTTTCAACTTTACCTCTATTGACATTTTAGATTTTTGTTGTGAGAGGTTGACCTACGCATTTGCAGAATGTTTAGCAGCACCCCTGGCCTCCACCCTCTAGATGCCAAAAGAAAGCCTCTGGTTGTGACAACCAAAATTGTTTCCAGATATTACCAAATGTTTTCTAGGAAGTCTAAAATAGCCCTGGGTGAGAACCACTGCAGTCTAAGGGTACGTATCTAGAAGTTGATACTGCTGAGTCACTAAGTTGATATATCTTTTAATTTGCTAGATCTTATCAAATTGATCTTCAAAGAGCTGTAACAGTTTATACTCCTAAAATCAGCATGTGAGAGTTTATGTTTTACATCCTTGCCATTACTTGATTTTATCATATTTTTTAAATCTTTCTAAATCTACTACATATGAAATTGCATCTTATTGTCCTTCTATTTTGCATTCCTTGCATTCAAAATGAAGTTGAGCATCTTTTTTTGGGTCTGAGTGATGTAAGCAGTGGTCACACTGAATTGTGCTGTGGGTCGCAGAGGTCTGTGCTGTTGTTTAGAGTGGGGTGTGCTGTGGCTTAAAGTGAGTTGTGTTGTAACTTAATGGATTTTTCTGTGGGTCCTAGTGAGGTTTGGGTGTGAGAGGAATGAGTTGTGGGCCACAGATTCATTCTTTTGCTCTCAGTGATGTGTGCAGTGGTCTCACTGACTTGTACAGTGGGTCGTGGTGTGCTCTGCTGTTGTTTAAAGTGGTGCATGCTGTGGCTTAAAGTGGGATGTGCAGCGTAAGTCAGTGAATTTTGCTGTGGGTCCTATTGAGATTAGGGTATGTGTGGGGTGTGTTGTGGGTCATAGATTTTTTTCTTTGGGTCTCACTGATCTGTGCAGTAGTCTCACTGAGGTGTGCTGTGGGTTGCAGTGGGTTGTGCTGTTGTTTATAATCTGTTCTGCTGTGGCTTAAAGTCAGGTATGCTCTGTAAATAAACTTTTACTGTGGGTCCTAGTGATGTTAGGGCGCTATTTTTATTCATTGTTAATTCAGGTTATGCCTTCCGTGAATTGCTTTGTCATATCCTTTGTTCACTTCTCTATTACAATATTCTAAATTATTTTATTTTGTAGTTCTTGATATATTTTTATATTGTTTTTCAATTTTGTGCATATAATTTAAAGTCTAAATCAATCAGTTTCTCTTCTCCTAAATACTTGAACTTTTGAGCCACTTAATACAATGTGCCATGTCATTGTGATACTGTATTTTAGTTGAAATGTTATTGACTATTACTTGTTCAGTCAATATTTACTAAGATTTACTTACTTGTCTGTTAGTTTCTTTTCTCTCCATCTCTTCTCATATTCTAGTTCTCCTTTTTTTACAGGGTTATAAAGAATTTTCACCAAGGAGTTTTTCATCTTTGGTATTAAGTGCTATTTTTCTTGGTTATAGAATTCCAGGTCTCTTTTATTTTCTAAGTAATCTGATGTTAGTCTATTTATTGTATTGTGGGTAATTTCTCTTCTCTTAGTGATTGTTTTTTAAGAATTCTGTGGCATTCGTTCATATTTTAAATTTACCTTTCTCTAAACATGGTATGCTTCCTAATTCTTAGAACTTGAATCACCATTTCATCTAGTATGAAATCTTTCAATTCTCTCTTTGAGGTCCTCCTTTTAGATGTATGTTTGACCTTCTCTTCTAACTACCTTATTTTCTCTGTTGTTTTTCTTTTGTTTTGTTTCAAGCTGGAAAATATGTATTGAAGGGCACAAAGTTCACAAATAAAATATACAGTGCTTGAAAAACTTGCACTCATGCACACACGTGTGCTCACATGCACACCTATGTAACACATTCCAGGCCAAAACTATTACCAGCACTGTAAAAGTTTTCCTTGTGTCTTTCTCCAGTTAATATAGCCATTTATCTCCAGAGGTAAACATACTTTTGATTTCCATCACCATTGATTATTTCTGTTGGTTCTTAAATTTCATGAAACTAAATATACAATATATGCTTCTTCATCCTGTATAGTCCCAGATTCACCTATTCTTTATCTTTTCATCAGTCTCTTTCTTTCTATATACTATAGTACTTCCATAGCTTCTTACTATAGCTTTACACTGTACTCTGCCTAAAGGAAAATACAATATTCACTGTCTGCATTCTGAAGACAGTGCAACCTACTTGCTTTATCAGCTCAAAATTACCCTGAGTAATTTTTTCAGATTATGTTATGGCATAATATTTTTCCTGTTTTTTTTTTTAGTTTAAAAAGTGTTATTACACTTTAAAATTTTATCTCACTTAATCATTTCAATCATAATATCTTTCATAGACTGTTAGATTCTTTTATGAGAGTTCTTGAAACGCAATTTCTGTTTTGGGCTTTACTATGATAAATTGTGCATTTACTATCATAGAGTTCATGATGGATCATCATCTCTGGTGATTACTAATCATGAACCACATCACGTACCCACCCTCCATGAAATATCCTAACATCCTAGATTCTTTAAATGTCCATACAAAATGCTCCGGTATTTGTTTCTTCTGGAAGAGAAAACAATTTCACTAGTCCCAACCATATTTTACACTAATTTATCTACTTAGGACTCCTACACTCTATGAAGAGTATACATTTAGTTGCCCTAACTATTGTTTAGCATAGACTTGTGGTTTTGACTGCTCATGCAAAACAGTAATTTTACACAGACACTCAGGTAGACAGCAAGTTTCCACGGGCAGAGGAACCCAAGGCTTACAGGTCCCCTTACATGGAGATCTATATGTACTTCATCCAAGCCTCAGTCCAGCTCCTGTCTCAAGACAGTTTGGAAATCCAGTTTTTAAACACTAAAACCTAGTCTCACTTTATTCTATTTCTAGAAATTGTGAGATTAAGTTTATTTTTAACTTTGCTTTGTATTAAAAATTGTTTTTGTGCTCTTTCTGCCATTTTGGAGCCTGTGGAGGCCTGCTGGGAATAGGACTTCTAAAAGGCAACTACGCCTGGAAGGCTGTGGTCCAAGGCCATTTGCTGGCTATTTGCAGAGTCTCAGGAAACAAAGGGAACACACAACTCTCCTTAAAATTGAAAGTGTTTAGGCACAAGATGAAACGGAATTCTATTTAGGCAAGACGTGTGGTCATGTGTACAAAGCACAAAACGACACAGTGACTCCTGGTGGCAAACCAAATAAAACCAGAGTAACCTGGGGAAGGTTACCTGGGCCCATAGAAACAGTGGCGTGGTTCGAGCCAAATTCCGAAGCAACCTTCCTGCTAGGGCCATTGGACACAGAATCCGTGTGATGCTGTACCCCTCGAGGATTTAAAATAATGAAAAGTAAATGAATAAAAACATATTTGTGTTGTTAAAAAAATTGTTTTTCATAATGGGACATTCCAGCTTTGTTGTTTTCCAGCACCAGCGGGTACACCACATGATGCAAAAGGATTCAAGTAATTGTGATTGATATTAATGGCTTGCTCGGGATTTTTGTTTGTTTGTTTGTTTGTTTAGAGATTTTTTTTTTTTGCTATAGGGAGCATGCACTTGCCAGAAAAACAGAGAGAGACAGAGAGACAGAAAGTGAGAAATCACCCCCTGGGAGATGGCCATGCCACAGTCCCTTCTCCTCCATTCTCCTCTAGGGATCTTGGGCACACACGCACACGCACCCGGCGTGAGTTTTAAGCCACCGGGTCTGGGATGCGAACTGCGGTCGACTACGTGGGAGTCCAGCGACATAGCCATTACGCTAACTGCTGGTTCCCAGCTCAATATTATTGATCCTAACTCAAATACATGTTAGTGTATGTGTACCTATACTGCCTTCCTATTAGGTCTTGCAAAATGACTGAAAATGTAAGTAAATTATCTCCAATTCATCCTAATTGTTGCATATGAGTTGTTTTTGTTTTTGTTTTGTTTTTGTTTCTTTATTCAAGGTCTTGATATATTGTGATCCTCCTGACTAAGCTCCTCAGTCACTAAGATTATGGGTGTGCACTACCACACCTAACTTTTAGGGTAGACCAGAAATTGAATACAGTTCTCCCATGTGGTCTCAGTGTGCAGAGTAACAGCATCTGCCAGTGTGCATTATGCAGCTGGGTCAGTACAAGGTAACTGAGAATGACAGATATTAATAGAATATTTTATCCATAGACTCACTAGATAGTGATGAATAACACTTATCTAACACTGCATGAGCCAATCAGTGCTTTAAGTACTTCACAAGTATGAATGTAAATTAGTACAATAACTGTGGAGAATAATATGGAGGTGTGTGATCCAGCAATTCCACTCCTGGGTATCTACCCAAAGGATAGGAAGGCACTTGGTCTGAAAAACACTTGCACATCCATGTTTATTGTGGCATTATTCACAGTTGCTAAGATATGAAACCAACCCAAATGTCCATGAATAGGTGAAT
Source organism: Tupaia belangeri chinensis (assembly GCF_000334495.1). Classification (NCBI taxonomy): domain Eukaryota; kingdom Metazoa; phylum Chordata; class Mammalia; order Scandentia; family Tupaiidae; genus Tupaia; species Tupaia belangeri. Next base: position 176,908 of record NW_006200881.1, on the reverse strand, counting down.
GAATTGAAAAAGTATGCCATATATACACTACTCAGCCATAAAAAACAATGAGATCCTGATATATGATAGAAAGTGGATGAATATGGAAGATTTACTACTAAGTGAAGCAAGCCAGACTCTGAAAGAGAGGCATTATATGTTCCCACTTAATATATACTGAATGTCTGCACTCTATGGCAGAAACTGAAAGACTGGAAGGTATAAAGTCATGGAGAACAATTGTGGATACTGGAGACAGTGTGTGTAGGTGGAGGGTAGAAAATAGTGGAGAGTGAGAAGGAGAGAATCAAAGAGAAAAAAAAAGAATAATAACATTTAAGGGACGTGAAAGTGGAAAATTATCTGTTGATGATAATATGTATGGTAATATCTTTGATTGAACCAATATGCAGTGTACTCAGGATGGGAAAGTTCATTTGGTTCATTGTAATTATTCACAGTGATTGGATAAATAAATAAATAAATAAATAAATAAATAAATAAATAAATAAATAAAAGTTAGGCAATTTAATCCTCACAACAAACCATGTAGAGGATACTGTTTTAATCCCCACTCATAAATGACAAAACTAAAGAGTCAGAGATTAATTTACACAGCTGAAGTTAGAGTTCTCAAGTGTCAGTGTTGTTGCAGATTGGGTTCTCCAGAAAACAGATCTAGATATGGAGATTAATGTTTGGAAAATTTAGTAAGAAGTGCTTTTAGGATCAACACTTGCAGAAGAGAAGAGAAGAAAGTGGCATTGGATATACAGAGCATTTGGGAAAAATGCAGTGTTAACCATAGCCTTCATCAGCATCAGAACTCAAGCTGAGATGGTACGGCAGAGTGGATCCAAGTAGAGTGATGGACCAGGTCCCACAGTAACCAGTCAGTGGACAGAAGCTTCTGTTAGAAAAGAGGACCTGACACTAATGAAGGGCTCTTTCCAGAGAAGGGCAATATCCACAACCCCTTGAGCAATACATTTGTCAGTTCCTCTGGGGGAATAGGGCAGTGCATCCAGAACCCATTGCAAATGTGACTATGAATTACTCAGGGATTGTAAAATTCAGATTCTGATTCAATCAAGGTTAGGGCTGAGATTTTGCAGTCTAAACTCCAAGTGACTCCAATGCTTCTAGTTTGTAATTGCAAAGTCCCGGTCATGCAGCTTAAATGGTACAAAGCCAAGAATAGAACCTGTCTTTAGTTTTCTTGATATAGTACTTCTTTCAGAATTTCTTGAAGAGCCAGTGTGAGGTTGGTAAATTCTATCAGGTTTTGTTTATCTGAGAATGTTTTTATATTCTTTTCCCATATGAAGGATAATCTTACCAGGTATAGTATTCTTGGTTGAAATTGTTTTTCATTTAACACTTTGAATATATTTCCCCATTCTTTCCTTGCTGGCATTGTTTCTGATGAGAGGTCTGGTGTTAGCCTGATGAGATAGCCTTTATAAGTGATTTAATGTTTCTCTCTTGCCAATCTTAGTATCTTGTCTTTGTCTTTCATTTTGGTCAGTCTAGCTATAATGTGGCATGGAGAGGATCTTCTTGGATTGATTCTATTGGGGTTCCTTGTATTTATTGGGTCTGGATGTTTGAGTGCCTCCCTAGACTTGGAAAGTTCTCTTCTAGGATTTCAAGGAATAGATTATCAATGCCCTTATTAGTTTCTTCACCTTCTGGGATACCAATTATTCATATATTTGGGCATTTCATGGTATCTAGTATTTCTCATGTATTATCTTCAGTTTTCTTGGATGTTTTCTCAGTAATTTTGCTATTTTTTTCCTAGGTGATTGGTTTGCCTTCTACTTCCCAAATTTGATCTTCTGCACTGTCTAGCCTGCTTTTGATACTTTTGAGGGAGGTTTTAATTTCCTGTATTATAGCCTTCATGTCTAACAGTTCTGATAGATTATTTTTTATGATGTCCGATTCTTCTTTCATATTATGGAATGACTTCCTCATCTCTTGAAGCTCTGGAAATATCAATATTAACATTGAATGTCAATGGATTAAATTATCTTATCAAGAGGCACAGACTGGCTGAATGGGTTAAAAATCAGAAACCTTCCATCTGCTGCCTACAAGAAACTCATCTCATGGATAAAGACATACCTAGACTAAAACTGAAGGGATGGAAAAAAGCATTCCATGCAAATGGAAACCAAAAAAGAGCAGGAGTCACTATACTAATTTCAGACAAAATAGGATTCAAGACAAAAACCATAAGAAAAGACAAAGAAAAGCATTACATAGTAATAAACAGGACTAATTCACCAAGATATAACACTTAAAAATATTTATGCACCAAACTCAGGAGTACCCAAATATGTAAAGGACAGACTGCTAGATATAAAAGGAGAGATAGACTGTAATACTATAATTGTTGGATATCTCAACACCCCATTATCTCCTTTAGACAGGTCAATGAGACAAAAAAATAAGCAAAGAGATTGAGGACCTCATTAATACCACAAATCAGATGGACTTGATAGACATCTATAGACCTTTCCACCCAAAAAACACAAAATATACATTATCCTCAGCTCTGCATGGTATTTTCTCAAAGATTAATCACATGATAGGGCACAAAACCAGCCTTTACAGATTCAAAAGCATAGAAACTATATTCTGCATCTTCTCTTACCATGAGGGAATTAAACTTGATATTAATCTCAGTAAAAGCCCTTGAAAATATACAAATACATGGAAACTAAATAAACTACTTCTGAATGACTCCATGACTACTGCAGAGATTAAGATGAAAATCAAAAGATTCATGGAAACTAATGATAATGAGTACACAAGTTTCCATAATCTATGGGATACTGCAAAAGCAGTCATAAGAGGGAAGTTCATAGCAATTAGTGTGCACAAGAAAAAGATGGAAAAGTGGCAAATTGACACCCTAACATCATGCCTCAGGGAATTGGAAAAATAACAAAAAAATCCAAAAAGTGCCAGGAGAAGAGAAGTAATAAAGATTCTAGCAGAAATAAATGAAATAGAAAATAAGCAAACTATACAGAAAATAAATGAAAGCAAAAGCTGGTTCTTTGAAAAGATAAACAAAATTGACACACCATTAGCCAGACTAATTAAGAAGAAGAGTGAAAGGAACCAGATAAGTCAAATTCACAATGAATCAGGCAACATTACGACAGACATAACAGAAATAAAAAATATCATTAGAGGATATTATGAGCAACTCTATGCCAACAAAGAAGAAAACCTGGATGAGATGGACAAATTCTACCAAGATTGACTCAGGAGGACATAGCAAGCCTGAATAGACCAATAACAAGCAATGAGATTGAATCAGAAATAAATAACCTCCCAACAAAGAAAAGTCCAGTTCTCAATGACTTCACTGATGAATTTTACAAAACTTTCAAAGAAGAGGTAACCCCCCTTCTACTCACATGGTTTCTAGATATCCAAAAGAAAGGAGCCCTTCCAAATTCACTCTATGAAGCCTCTATTACCCTCATTCCCAAAACGGATAAGGATATGATAAAAAAGAAAAAAGAAAAAAGAAAAACTACAGGCCTATATCTCTGATGAATATAGATGCAAAAATTCTCCACAAGATACTTGCTAAGTGTATTCAACAGCATATAAAAAAGGTTATTTATCACAACCAGGGAGGCTTTATTTCACAGATGCAAGGGTGATTCAACATATGCAAAACCATAAATATAATACACAATATTAACAGAAAGAAAGATAAAAACTATATGATCATTTCAATCGATGCAGAAAAAGCATTCAACAAAATACAGTATTGCTTTATGATCAAGACTCTCAGTAAAACTGGCATAGAAGGACCATTTCTCATCATAATAAAAGCCATTTATGAAAAACCTATACCTAACATTATACTGAATGGGGAAAAGATGAAAGCTTTTCCACTAAAAATGAGTATAAGATAAGACTGCCCACTTTCTCTGCTCCTATTCAATATAGTACTGGAAGTTCTAGCTAATGCAATTATACAAGAGAAGGAAATAAAAGGCATTCTAAT
>NW_006200881.1:171907-172857 GCF_000334495.1 Tupaia belangeri chinensis | reverse complement strand
AGGGAAAGAAGAGCTGAAATTATCTCTGTTTACAGATGACATGATTGCATACATAGAAGACCCAATAGTGTCCATGAAAAAACTTCACAAAGTAATAAATGCATACAGTAAAGTGGCTGGATACAAAATTATCTTACAAAAATCTATAGCATTTCTATATACAAACAACAAGCAGACAGAGACAGAGATGAAAAAAGTAATCTCATTTACCATAGCCACAAGAAGTATAAGATACTTAGGAATAAAACTAATCAAGGAAGTCAAAGACTTCTATAAGGAAAACTATGAAAACCTTAAAAAGGAAATTGAAAAAGACACTAAAAAGTGGAAGAACATCCCATGTTCCTGGATTGGCAGAATCAATATAATAAAAATGGCAATCTTACCGAAATTAATCTCTATGTTCAATGCAATCTCATAAAATAACAAGAGACATTCTTCTCAGATCTAGAAAAGACAATCATAGAATTTGTCTGAGCCATAAAAGACCCTGTTTTGCTAAAGCCATACTGTGCAAGAAGACTGGAGTTGGTGGCATCTCACTCCCTAACCTCCAAATATATTACAAAGCTGTGATAATCAAAACAGCATGGTATTGGCACAAAAATAGACATGAGGACCAATGGAATAGAGAACAGACTCCAGAAATAAACACCAAAACATATAGTCAACTCATCTTTGACAAAGAGTACCAGTCAATCCACTGGGAAAAAGTAAACCTTTTTAGCAAATGATGCTGGAAAAACTGGGTATCACCTACAGAAAGATTAATCTGAACCCCTATCTGTCACCATTAACAAAAATCAACTCAAAGTGGATCAAAGATCTAAACCTAAGACTGCAAACTATAAAGCTACTGGTGGAAACCACTGGGGAAACTCTGGGAGACATTATGGTACGGAAAGATTTCTTTTTTTTTTTTTTTTTTTTAGGGGGCTTTTCCCTATAGG
>NW_006200881.1:158403-171807 GCF_000334495.1 Tupaia belangeri chinensis | reverse complement strand
CTCCCCCATTCTTATCTTGGGATCTTGGGTACGCACGCACATGCGCCCAGTGTGAGTTTTAAGCCACCGGGTCCAGGTTGCGAACCATGGTCGACTACGTGGGAGTCCAGCAACATAGCCATTACACTAACTGCTGGTTCCCATAGGTAAAGACTTCTTAAGCATGACCCCCAAAGCACAGGCAATAATCTCCACAATAGACATGTGAGATTACATCAGATTAAGGAATTTCTGCAGAGCAAAAGACACTGTAGTTAGTAAATTGACAACCCTCAGAATGGGAGAGAATTTTTGTTAACTGTGCCTCAGATAAAGGACTGATAACTAGAATACACAGGGCACTCAAGCAGCTTACCCAGAAGAAAATGATTAACCGAATTAAATGTTGGGAAAATGAGCTGAATAAACAACTCTCTAAGGAAGACATACAAACAGCCAAAAAGCATATGGTGAAGATTAAAAGTAATGATAAATGCTGGAGGGGATGTGGTGAAAGAGGAACACTCCTACTCTGTTGGTGTGAACATAAATTGGTCCAGCCGCTGTGGAGAAGAATATGGAGGTTCCTCAAAGACTTCAAATAGAACTACCATATGATCCAGAAATTCCACTCCTGGGTATCTACCCAGAGGATAAGAAGAGTACTCAGTTGGAAAAGCACTTGCATATCTATATTCATTGTAGCCTTATTCACGATTTCTAAGACATGAAATCAACCCAAATGTCCACAAACAGATGAATGGATTGAAAAATTGTGACACATATACTCCATGGAATACTACTCAGCCATAAAAAAACAACAAGGCTCTGGAATTTGATAGAAAGTGGACAAATATGAAAGATTTGTTGCTGAGTGAAGCAAGTCAGGCTATGAAAGAGAGAGATTGCATGTCTCCACTTAACGTATACCGACTAGCCGCACTCTATGGTACAGACTGAAAGACTGGAAAACATAAAAGTATTAAAAATTGTAATGGACACTAGAGGCAAAGTGGATAGAGAGTGTGAGAGGGGAAAAGCATAGGAAATTTGGGGGGGGTGGGGAAATGGAGAGGTAAGACACTTGTGGGACACAGATGAAGTCTATTATCTGTTCATAAGGATGTGTATGGTGGTCTCAATGGGGCTAGACTGAGGTGTATATCATGCTGGGTAGTCTCTTCACAGTCTAAATGATATATAATGATTTAACAAATGAATAATAATAATCAATATATAAATGATTTTAAAAAAAGAATAGATCCTGGGCTATCTGGTATGAGTCTGCAGTTTTAGTGCTGTGCTGTGCTGTCTGTTAAAGAAATTCTCTACTAAAATTTAAGTTTCAAACAACTAACTTTGTACACCATGCCAGACTGACTAATTCTAGAATGTTTTTAGATCCCCTGGCCCTGGCACTAATGTATGTGCTATCCCAAGCATTTTTTTATTAAAAAGATTCTTTGCTTGGTCAAACTGCAGTCAGGTATGCTTCTAAACCTTTTCTTAGGCACATCTGTGCACAATTTTACAAAATGTAACTTTGTTTCATTTTTTATTTTAAGATTTTTTTTTTTGCTATAGAGCATATGTACTCACTGGAGAGACAGAGAGAGAAAAAGTGAGAAAACACCCCCCAGGGAGGATGGCCACACTGCAATCCCTTCTCATCTCAGGATTTGGAGCATGCATATGCACACATACACACACACACACACACACACACACACACACACCTGGCTTGATTTTCAAACCACTGGGTCTGTGACACAAACTGCAGTAGGTCAAGTAGGAGTCCAGTGCCTTTACCATGACACCACCTGCTGGTCCCCAAAATGTAGTTTTCTGTATGTTTGTTTGTGGGTTTTTTGTGTTTTTTGTTTGTTTGTTTGTTTTTGTTTTGTTTTTGGAGAGGTTTTTGCTATAGGGCATGTGCGCTTGCCAGAAAGACAGAGAGACAGAAAGTAAGAAATCACCCCCCAGGGGGATGGCCACGCTGTAATCCCTTCTCCTCCATTCTCTTCTCGGGATCCTGGGCATGCACGCACACATACTCAGGTTGAGTTTAAACCACCAGGTCCGGGACTCGAACCATGGTCGACTACGTAGGAGTCCAGCAACTTCTGGTCCCCCCAAAATGTAGTTTTAACAAGAACCCTGCTAAGTCAGTTTAGCAAGATCCCACCATCCTTGATATCTGATTATCCTTAATTTCTGATCAGGTTTCTCACCTGCCACTGTGCCCCACATGAGAGCTGATTACCTTGGCCTGTCTTTAGCAAAAATCCTGTTAGGTGGGTTTAGTAGTATTCCCCTTAATCCTGATCCTTACTCTTAGTATATGTTCATCTTCTGGACCCCACTGTACTCGTGGGCTGTAAATTCCTACTTGCTGTGCTGTAAATGCCACTGGAATTAATCCATTGCAGTGGTCCCTATACCTTTCAACATGGTTCTAAAAAAAGTCTTCTTAGTGTACTTTAACAAATATCATTGGATATTTTTTCTTTAACAGTTATTGCTACAGCTTATCATTGATGAATTTCTTAGTTTTCTCTCCATTTCAAATAAGACCAAAAGATTGAAAAAACGAAAACAAACTACATTACCACCAAAGCACTACTGTTCCAATTAACTCAGGTGACTCTCATCATCCTACTCCTCAGTGTTAAGAAGTTTGCACAGTCTTAATAATATTTTTATCCAGGAAGTTCTTTTCAGTTAGTGTGATAGTTATTTTTCTTTTGACCTTTAAGCAAGCATAGCAGACATGAGAGTGACCTTAGCTAGTTGGTATTCATAATTTGTGGCACACATCGACTATTATTATTTTTATCAGAAAATTACCATTTTTCTACTTAAAGAGTTTATTATATTCTTATATATGATTTTATTATGAGTAGAGTCCATTTTCCTCCAAAGGAGTCCAACTTTAATTTTGTAATGAGAACCAGTAAGAGAATTGAATTTGCCATTCAAGTCCATTTATACATAATTTTTAGAAGCACTTCTATTCTATAAAGTCAAATCTATACTAAGAATTTTCCGGGTTACAATATCCTATTAATTATACAATAGTTTTCTTATGATATTTTTCTTACCATGTATGCCCACAAGCACAGGGGGAATATGAAAAAGTCGTGCAATTTTATAATGTCCACACAAAGACTGTGAGAAGCAGTAATAGCTGCATGTCAACTCTTATTTTAAGTTCTTTAAAAAAAAAGAAACCCACATAACATAATTTTATTTTTTAATATCTTTAAAAAAGTATGTGAATATCCCTGTATATTCCTATATAGAGATTAGGTAGCAGAGATAAGGTAAAGAGAAGTGACCTACTTGAAAACATTTAGTGAATTATAGGAAATAAAATCTTTAACTGTGCAACACTCCAGTTAAGAAACCTCTTCTAGTTCAGTCTGTTTTAACAAAAGTCTGTGTTAAAAGAAAAAAAAAATTAAAAAGGACAGCACTTAGAGGAGTTCAGATTTCAGAGGTATTCTTAATTCAGGAGATTCACAATGAAATGTCATTTGTTTGAATACTGTAAATACTAACCGTGACTTGATAAGAATTTGGGTCAGCAGGTAGAGTAGCTGTACTTCTAGAGCAACGGTTTTCTAAGTGCAGTCTCTGGGCCAGCAGCAGCACCAGTATCACCAGGGATCTTGTTAAAACTGTGAACTCAGCCTCCATGCTAGGCCTAATGAATCAGAAACTGGATTGGAGGAAAGACAGAGGGATTCAGTAATCTGTTTTCACAAGCCCTGAAACTGGCTCTGAAGCTCACAAAAGTTTGAGAATCACTTTGAGAATCACTGTATCTATAAAATCCTTTGCTTGTGTAGAATTGCCTATGTTTCAGAATAGCTTTCTTTTTCTTTTTCTTTCTTTCTTTCTTTTTTTTTTTTTTTGTTGTTGTTGTTTTTTCTGTTGGGGGCAGCAAGACCGAGAGTTTTGCTGTAGGGTGCAGAAAGACAGAGAGACAGAAAGTGAGAAATCACCCCCTGTGGGGATGGCCACACCGCAATCCCTTCTCCATTCTCCTCTCAGGATCTTGGACACACACTCACACGTGTCTGGCATGAATTTAAGCCACCGGGTCCAGGACTCGAACCACAGTTGGCTACATGGAAGTCCAACAATATAGCCATTATATCAACTGCTGGTCCCCATAATAGCTTTCTACATGCACATGTAGACACACATGTATGGACAAAAAATATTGTATTAGTTTGAAGAAATTTATGTTAAAACAGCTGTATCAGAAACAGCTTCCGTACTCAGATGGATTAGATTAAAATTGCCTCTAAACTTCCTTTTCAGTGCCTTTTTCTATGCCCAAACTATTAAAGTCCAAGTTGTATAGGTAACATCAGCAGTGAAGGCACTATCACTGAATTTAATTTCAAGCAATATCTGGAAGACCAGTTACCAGCAGGACACATCTTTCAGTAGGAAAAAGACCTCTTTATTCTTTAAATAGAGTGGAAAATGACTCCCACTGGATTGTTAAACAGCCTTCCTGTTGAGGAGGTAGATGTAGCTTATGATGCTGTCTTCTTTCCCTGCTGCTTAGAAAGAAGGTCAAGAGAGATGAGAGCTGTGAACAGGAGAGCAGATACTGTCTTTATTTTGTTCCTCACCTTTTTTCCTTTCGCTAATTGATATTAAGATAGTTGTAAATCAGTAACTGCTGGTTGAGAAGAAAAGACGAGATCCTCATTTTCAAAACTGTAGAGGAGAGAGTCTAGGATATTCACAGCAAATAGCTAAAAGTTGGAGAGTTCTAATAACATACTTATCTAAAATCTTGCATCATCTACTCTAGCCCTAGAAATAGTTTGGTATATATTAGTTCAAAAAGAAAGAAAGATAATCTTATAAGGTATGGAGGAGACCAGAAGGTGATGCAGTGGTAACACAACATTCTACAAGGTTGATCCTCATGGGAAGAGCCCAGATCCAAGTCCGGAGACCTTCCTGTAGATGCCAAGGCATGGGAACATCATGATTCAGAGCTAACTGAGGCTGAGGGTAGATTACGGCATGGGGACACTGTTGAGAGTGCTTCTCTCAGTCTCTCTCTCTCTCTCTTCCTCATAGAAGAAAGAAGGAAATAAACTTTTAAAAAAGATATGGAGAGGGCCAGCAGGCAGTGTAGTGATTGTGGTACTAGACTCCCACATGGCCAACTGCAGTTTGAGTCCTGGATCCCAGTGGCTTGAAGCTCATGCCAGGTACATGTGTTTGCATGCCCTAAATCCCTGGAGGCAAATAGAGGAGATGGGACTGAAGAATGGCCTTCCCCCTGGGGGGTGATTTCTCACTTTCTCTATGTCTCTATCATGAGCACATGTACCATATAGCAAAAAACAACTATCTTCAAAAAAAATAGATATGGAGGGCCAGTATGGTGGTTGGGTGCTGGATTCTCATAGCTCTGATTGAGGTTTGAGTCCTGACCCTGGTGGCTTAAAAGTCACAACAAATAAGTAGATAAATAAATAAATAAATAAATATTTTTTCAAAAGATATGGAAATGAGCAAATCAGGATTAAACTTTAAATTACATATTAAAACTTTTTTTATTTTGGGGGGGAGAGGTTTTTTCACTATAGGGTGTGTGCGCTCACCAGACAGACAGAGAGAGACATAAGACAGAGAGCAAGAAATCACCCCCCAGGGGGGATGGTCACACCGCAATCCCTTCTCCTCCATTCTCCTCTCGGGATCTTGGGCATGCACGCACACATGTCCGACGTGAGTTTTAAGCCACCGGGTCCAGGACGAGAACCACGGTCGACTACGTGGGAGTCCAGCGACATAGCCATTGGGCTAACTGCTGGTTCCCAAATTACATATTAAAACTTAATGTTACAAGGGCTATACAATTGTTCAATTGCTTTTTTATTCATATACTATTTTGTATTAAGCACTGAAACACAAGATCTATAGTATTTAAATATCTTATTTAAATATGGCATTTTCAAGTGGTTTTATGTATTTGTTCTAATAATTATGTATTTTGAAACTGTAATGGATGGGGAAACCATTGGTCTATCACTCAGTAATGATATTGTCGCCACCATTTATATATTCTAAATGATCTCAGTTAATTCTGTATGGCTGAAGTACTCAGGGAGGCTTGCAGATGTCAACCTGGAAATCATATGTGGGCCAACCTCACAGTCTCACATTTTATCACTGCACCACCATCTGATCTCAGAATGGTCATTTTAATGCTCATTACTACACATCCATCCAGGAATAATAATCTGCTTTCAATCTATGCAGATTTGCTTTTTCTGAAAATTTTATTTAAATGAAATCACATAATGTATAGTCTCACTATATGGTAACATAATGCTTTTAAAATCTATTCATGTCATAGCATGTGTCAGTAGTCCATTTCATTTCATTGCTGAAAGGTGTTCTTCTATATGACCACATTTTGTCCACTCACTAACTGATGGACATTTAGACTGCTTCCAATTTTGTGCTACTATAATATTTTACTAAGAACATTAATGTACAAGTCTTCATGTGGATATATTTTATTTCTTTTGGATAGATGCCTGAAAGTGGAATAAAGTAATGTGATAAATTTATTTATCTTATAGAACACAATACTAGGTCTTATCTGAGTTTCTGATCTAGTATATTGAAAGCTAGCTCTAAGAATTTGCATTTCTAAATATTTCCCACAGAGGCTGTCACTGGTCCATGGACCACACTGTAAGAACCACTGCTCAGATCCAGGTCACTCCACTTCTGACTGTGTTGACTCTCTGGGTTCAGTTTCACAGCTGTGAAGCCCCCACCCAGCCAGGGTCCCCCATTCCAGACCTCAGTGCTAGCCAAATGGGCAAGTGTCCCTCTCCCTCTTGTTCTTCTCTGTCCCTTCTAACTTTTTTTTCTCTTTCTAAAAAACAGCTTTCTGTTCCCTTTGTGCCTTTCTCTTGCTAATTTGTCTCTTCTTCCTTAACCTAAGAAAGAAAGCATCAGGCATCTCCATCTCTGCCTCTGCTGTCCCTTTGTGTGGCATGCAAGGGCACCATGCAGTTTTCCATTTTTAAACCAATTTTATTTCCTGCGACATGATTTCTATTTTTTTTCTCTTTTTGTTCTAGTTCTTTCCTTCTTGTTTCTTTATTTTTTTTCTATTTCTTGTTTCCTACTTTCTTTTTCTTTTACCTACTTTCCTGTTTTACTGCTCAGCCCTTACCCACTGCCTAGACAAGACTAGGTGCATAGTAGCTAAATATCTGAACATTGTGAGTTTTAAAGAATTCTTTGTACCTCACTGTAGTCATGGCAAAAGACAACTTCTCATTACTAAATCCAATGGCAAAATTTAACCTGTGATTCCAAAACTGGAGGACACAGCAGAAGGGAGAAAATAGCACCAAAAATAGAATTTGACAGTAAGGGAAATATATAAGCTCACAGTCACAGAATCCTTCTCCAACAAATTAGCCAAAAGTGAATACATTACCAAATGACTAAAAATCAGAGAAAAGCCTCAAAGATGAGAGAATCAAGTAACACATCTCCAGCAAGAGAACACTATAACTCATCACCAAGTAGAGAAAATTCAGAGGATATTACCAAAATATCAGAAAAAGTAATTTAGAATATTGATGGTAACAAAATGCTATGAGATGCAAGAGAAAACAGACATTAGGCTCCAAGAGATGAGGAAGTCCTTCCATGATATGAAAGAAGAATTGGACACCACAAAAAAGAATCAAACAGAACTGTTAGATATGAAGGGTGTAATATAGGAAATCAAAACCTCCCTCAAAAGTATTAAAAGCAGGTGGAGAAGATCAAATCTGGGGAGTAGAAGACAAAAATTCTGACCTAGAAAAAATAATAAAAATACAAAGAAAACAGCCATGAAAACTGAGGATACCACATGAGAAATATTAGATACCATGAAATGCCCAAACATAAAAAATATTGGTATCCCAGAAGGTGAAGAAACTAATAAGGGCATTGATCATCTATTCCATAAAATTCTGGAAGAAAACTTTCCAAGTCTAGAGAGGCACTCACACATCCAGACCCAAGAAATACAAAGAACCCCACATAAAATCAATCCAAGAAGATCCTCTCCATGGCACATCACTGCTAGATTGGCCAAATCCACAGACAAAGATAAGACACTAAGATTGGCAAGAGAGAAACATCAAGTCACTTTCAAAGTCTATCCCATCAGGCTAATACTGGACCTCTCATCAGATACAATGCAAGCAAGGAAATAATGGGGAAATATATTTAGTGTTAAATGAAAAATAGTTTCAACCAAGATACTATACCTGGCAAGATTATCCTTCATATGGGAAAAGAAGATAAAAACACCCTAAGATAAACAAAACCTGAAAGAATTTACCAACTCCAAGCTCTTGAAGAAATTCTGAAAGGAGTACTATACCAAGAAAACTAAAGACAGACAGACAGCAATAAGAGAACATAAAAACAACCGAGTCTATGGCCATCTTAATGGTAGGGACTAGTCTGGAAATATTGATAATAACATTGAATGTTAATAGATTAAATTCTCTGATCAAGAGACACAGACTGGCTGAATGAATTAAAAGTCAGAAACCCTCTATCTGCTGACTACAAGAAACCCATCTCATGGATAAAGACATAAATAGACTAAAAATGAAGGTATTGCATGCAAATAGAAACCAAAAAGAGCGGGAGTCACTATACTGATTTCAGACACAATAGGCTTTAAGACAAACATCTTAAGAAAAGACAAAGAAGGACATTACATAGTAGTAAAAGGACTAATTCACCACCAAGATATAATGCTTATAAATAACTATGCACCCAACTCAGGAGCACCCAAATATGTAAAGGAAAGACTGCTAGATCTAAAAGGAGTGATAGATTATAAGGAAATAATTGTTGGAGATCTCAATACCCCATTAACTCCTTTGGACAGGTCAATGAAACAAAAAAATAAGCAAAGAGATCCAAGACCTAAATGATAGCATAAATCAGATGGACTTGATAGAAATCTATAGAAATTTCCAACCAAAAAACACAAAATATATATTTCTTTCACAAAGATTGATCACATGATAGGGCACAAAACCAGCCTTTACAGATTCAAAGACATAGAAATTATATCCAGCATCTTCTCTGACCATGATGAAATTAAACTTGTTACTAATCTCAGGAAAAAACCCTCAAAAATACACAAATACATGGAAACTAAATAACCTACTTATGAATGACTTCATGACTACTAAAGAGATTAAGATTGAAATAAAAAGATTCATGGAAACATATGATAATGAGTATGCAATTTTCCATAATTTATGGGACACTGCAAAAGCAGTCATAAAAAGGTAATTCACAGCAATTAGTGTGCACAAGAAAAAGATGGTAAAGTGGCAAAGGACAACCTAACATCATGCCTCAGGGAACTGGAAAAAAAATTTTTTTTAAATGCCAGGAAAAAAAGAAATAATAAAGATTCGAGCAGAAAATAATAAAACACAAAATAAGTAAACTATACAGAAAATAAATGAGAGCAAAAACTAGTTCTCTGAATAGGTAAATAAGATTGACACACCATTAGCTAGGCTATTTAAGAAGAGAGAAAGGAACTAGATACATCAAATTCACAATGAATCAGGCACATTACAACAGACATAATGGAAATACAAACATCATTAAATGATACTATGAGCGACTATATGCCAACAAAGAAGAAAATCTAGATGAAATGGACAAATTCCTGGACACATATAATCTATCAAGACTGACAGGAGGACATAGAAAGCTTGAATAGACCAATAACAAACAATGAGATTGAATCAGTAATAAATAAGCTCTTAACAAAGAAAAGTTCAGATCCCAATGGCTTCACTGCTGAATTTTACAAAACTTTTAAAGAAGAGGTAACCTGCATTCTACTCACACTGTTTCTAGAGATCCAAAAGGAAGGAACTCTTCCAAATTCATTCTATGAAGCCTCCATTACCTTCATTCCCAAAATGGAAAAGGATACAACAAAAAAGGAAAACTACAGACCTATATCTCTGATGAATACAGATGCAAAAATTCTCAACAAAATACTTGCTAACCATATTCAACTGCATATAATAAGATTATTCATCACAACCAGGTAGGCTTTATTCCAGAGATGAAAGGGTGGTTTAACATATGCAAAACCATAAATGTAATACACAATATTAACAAAAATAAAGATAAAAACTATATGATCATTTTAATTGATGGAGCAAAAGCACTTGACATAATACAACACTCCTTTATGATTAAGACTCTCAGTAAAATTGGCATAAAAGGATTGTTTCTCAGCATAATAAAAGCCATTTATGAAAAACCTATAGCTAACATTATACAGAATGGGGAAAAGCTGAAAGTTTTTCCACTAAAAACTTGTACAAGACAAGGCTTCCCACTTTCTCCGCTCCTATTTGATATAGTACTGGAAGTCCTAGCCAATGCGGTCAGACAAGAGAAGAAAATAAAAGGCATTCCAATAGGAAAGAAGAGCTGAAATTATTTCTGTTTGCATATGACATGATTATATATATAGAAGACCCAGTAGTATTCATGACAAAACTCTTCAAATAAATGCATACAAAGTGGCAGGGTACAAAATTAACTTAGAAAAATCTATAGCATTTCTATATATAAACAAGCAGACAGAGACAGAAATAAATAAAATAATCCCATTTATCATAATCACAAGTATAAGATACTTAGGAATAAAATTTGCCAAATGACTTCCATCTTCAGATCCCTGGGCCAAGGAATACTGAGGCAGGGATCTCCACCCCAGCTCCAGCCCCAGGACCCCCAAGCCAGAGACCCCTCTCTCTGTCAGCCAGATAGGTCTAGAATTACAGTTCTGAAATATTCTAGTATTTTAAGACTCTCTGGGATCTTCCCATTTACTGAAGCATCTGTGAATAAAGAGATACTTTTCTTTGTACACCTGAAGAGAATATTCCTCCTTGGATCACATTGCAAAACATAACAGAAGAGAGGCTTCTGCACTCTTCATTCCACAGCAAAAGGGAAACACATTTGATCCTATTTGAGGAAATGTTCTCTTAAAAGGTATTCCAAAGGGAACACATCTTCCAATGGTTAGAAGTAGAAGAAGAATCTCAGGTCTGAATAAAGGAGGAAATAAGTCTCCATTAAAAGAACACCGTGAGTCCCTTCCATTTCTTGAAAAAATTGAAGACGTTACCAAAATGTCAGAGAAAGAATTTAGAACATTCACAGTGAACAAATTCTATGAGCTGGAACAGAAAAGAAACAATGAACTACAGGAGATGAGAAAGTCCTTCAACGATATGAAGGAAGAAATGGACACACTAAGTAAAAATCAGATGGAACTATTAGAGGTGAAGTCTGTAATACAGGAAATCAAAAACTCTCTTTAAAAACTCTCTTGAAAGTATCAGAAGTCGATTAGACCATGCTGAAGATTGAATCTTTATCAATGCAGAAGATAAAACCTCTGATCTAGAGAAAACCACCAAAAAGATAAGAGAAAAAAAAAAAAAAAAAATGAGGATAACATACAAGAAATACTAGATTCCACTAGATGCCCTAACATCTGAATAATTGGTATCCCAGAAGGTGAAGAAACTAATAAGAGTATGGAAAAATCTATTCCATGAGATCTTAGAAGAAAATTTCCCAAGTCTAGAGAGGCACTTAAACATCCAGACCCAAGAAATACAAAGGACCCCAAATAGAATCAACACAAGATCTTCCCCAAGACATATCTTAGCCAAACTTTCAAAGACCACAGATAAAGATAAGATACTAAAACTGGAAAGAGAGAAATGACAAGTGACTTACAAAGGTCACCCCATCAGGCTAATACTGGACTTCTCAATGGAAACTATGCAAGCAAGAAAAGAAATGGGAAGATATATTGAAAGTGTTAAGAGAGAAACAATTTCAACCAAGATTATTGTATCCTGCAAGATTGTCCTTCATATGGGAAAAAAAAAAAAGATTAAAATCTTCTCAGACAAACAAAACCTGAAAGAATTTGCCAACACCAGGCCAGCACTCTAAGAAACCCTGAAGAAAGTTCTGAGAAGTTCCGGACATGAGGCAGTCTGAGGCTGCAGGCCTGACCATCCCGGACCTTTGCGCAACCCCACCCCTATTCCTCCTTGGACCCCAGGTTGGTTGCATGGGATTTAAGACAAACTTGTACCCCACACCACCCACAAACCAGATCAAGCCGGCCAGTTCTGGACACCAGGCGGCCTGAGGCTGCAGGCCTGACCTCCCCAGACCCGTCACTCGTCCTCTGGTCCTTCCCCACTTGCCTTTGGACTCTCTGAATTTTAGTGATTTGAATAGTGCACGGCGTGCATTGCATGCCACATAATTTCTTTTTTTGTTTTGTTTTTCTTTGCTCTTGAGGTGTAGCTTATTAAGTTGAGGTGTAGCTTATTAAGTCAGTTGGAGGCTTACCACTCCTTAGAAATAGGGAGGACTTTGGGCCATCCAGGTCTAGTGGCAACAGTTAATGGTAATTGTGAGCAACAGGTAGGCCAACAATAAGAGAAATCATCAATTTTCTAATCTTGTACAACTTTTAACACTCAGAGATACCTTTAATAAGTTAAGAAGCAATATATAGATTACCTGATGACTAGGAACAATCACAGAGGCTCAAGAAATATGAGCAACCAACAAAAGGCCTCTCCCTCAAGGGAAATCATCAAGCCTACATCACCCACAGTCAATACAATGGATGTCATGGAAATGTCTGAAAAGGAATTCAGAATATTTGTAGTGACCAAACTAACTGAGATGGAAGAGAAAAGAGACAAAGAGCTCCAGGAGATGAGCAAGTCCTTTCATGACTTGAAAGATGAAATGGATACCTTAAACAAGAACCAGATGGAACTTCTAGGGTTGAAGAATGTGATACAGGAAATCAAAGCCTCCTTTGAAACTATTAAAAGTAGGTTAGACCAGGCAGAAGATTGAATCTCTAATGTAGAAGACAAAACATCTGACCTAGAAAAAAGCATCAAGAAGACTGAGAAAACAACCATGAAAAATGAGAATAATATACAAGGAATACTGGATACCATCAAGCACCCCAACATCCGGATAATTGGTATTCCAGAAGGGGAAGAAAATAATAAGGGCCTAGATAATTTATTCCATGAAATCCTGGAAGAAAACTTTCCAAACCTAGAAAGGCATTCAAATATCCAGACCCAAGAAATACATAGGACCCCGACTAGAAATAACCCAAGAAGATCGTCTCCAAGGCACATCATAGCCAGACTGGCAAAATCAACAGACAAAGACAAGATACTAAAGTTGGGAAACGTCAAGTTACTTACAAAGGTCACCCCATCAGGCTAACATCGGATCTCTCGG
>NW_006200881.1:154934-155349 GCF_000334495.1 Tupaia belangeri chinensis | reverse complement strand
TAATTAGTGTGAATAGACGGCCCTCAGAATGGGAAAATATTTTTGTAAACTATGCATCAGATAAGGGACTGATAACCAGAATTCACAAGGAACTCAAGCAGCTGTTCCGGAAAAAGACAGTCAATTCTATTAAAAGTTGGAAGAATTAGTTAAAAAAACGACTCTCTAAAGATGACATATGAATAGCTAAACAGCATATGAAAAAATGCTCAACATCCCTCATTGTAAGAGAAATTCAGATCAAAACAACAATGAGATACCAACTAACTCCAATCAGAATATCTAAGATTAAAAAATCAAAAAATGTAAGTGCTGATGGGGGTGTGGAGAAAAGGGAACTCTCTTACACTGCTCGTGGGAATGTAAATTAGTCCAACCACTGTGGAGAACAATTTGGAGATTCCTCAAAAATCTA
>NW_006200881.1:151074-154872 GCF_000334495.1 Tupaia belangeri chinensis | reverse complement strand
GGACAGAAGAATACTTAATTGGAAAAGTGCTTGCACATCGATGTTTATTGTGGCACTATTCACAATTGCTAAGTCATGGAAACAAACCAAATGCCCACAAACAGATGAATGGATAGAAAAACTGTGGCACATATACCCAATGGAATACTATTCAGCCATAAAAAAAACAACAAAACCCTGGCTTTTGACAGGAAGTAGATGAATACGGAAGACTTACTGCTGAGTGAAGCAAGCCAGGCTATGAAGGAGAGGCATTCAATGTCTACACTTAATATATACCGAGTAGCCACACTCTATGACTGAAACTAATTGACTAAGGGATATAGAAACACAGTACATAGATGTAAATACCAGATACGTGTGTGTGAAAGAAGAGGGTTTGAGAAAGGACATTTGGGGGCGGGACGGGAGGCAAAGCATTAATGACACAAAGAGGAGTGGTATTATCTTTTGAAGATATTTTGTAGTTTTATAAACTGTACTAGGGAGTAATGTTCACCTGTTGAAATATCCACTTTGCAAGGCAAATAATAATGTGATTGAATGTATGGAAGAAAATGAATCAAAAAAATTAATTAATTAATTAATTTTTAAAAAATTACCAAGGAAGTCAAGGACCTCTATAAGCAAAACTATGAAAACCTTAAAAAGGAAATTGAAAAGGACACAAAAAAGTGGAAGGACACCCCATGTTCCTGGATTGGCAGAGGTAATATAATCAAAATGGCAATCCTACCCAAATTAATCTATATATATATAATTGAATCCCTCTAATATTACAAGAGACATTCTTCACAAATCTAGAAAAGACAATCATAGAATTTTTCTGAAAATGTAAAGGACCACGTATTGCCAAAGCCATCCTGCCCAAGAAGACTAGAGTGGGTGGCATCTCACTCCATGTCCCCAAAATATATTACAAAGCTGTGATAATTAAAACAGAATGTTATTGGCACAAAAACAGACATAGGACCAATGGAACAGAATAGAGACTCCACAAATAAACCCCAAAACGCACAGCCAACTGATCCTTGACAAAGGGTACCAGTCCATCCAGTGGGGAAAGGAAAACCTGTTTATCAAATGGTGCTGGAAAAACTGAGTACCCACCTGCAGAAAGATGAATCTGAACTCCTGTCAGCATTAACAAAAATCAATTCAAAGTGGATCAAAGAACTAAATCTAAGACCGCAAACTATAAAGCTACTGGTGAAAATCACTGGGGAAACTCTGGGAGACATTATGGTAGGCAAAGACTTCTTAAGCAAGACCCCCAAAGCACAGTCAATAATCCCCAAAATAGACACATGAGATTACATCAGATTAAGAAATTCTGCACAGTAAAGGCCATAATTAGTGTGAATCAACAACCCTGGGAATGGGAGAGAATTTTTTGTTAACTGTGCCTTAGTTAAGGGACTGATACCTAGAATACACAGGGCACTGAAGCAGCTTGCCCAGAAGAAAATTATTAACCCTATTAAAAGATGGGGAAATTAGTTGAATAAAAATCTCTTTAAGGAAGACATACGAACATACATTTTAGTATATGAAAAAATGCTCAACATTTCTCATTGTAAGGGAGATGCAGATCAAAACCATGAGATACCACCTAATCCCAGTCAGACTGGTGAAGATTAAAAAAACAAATAATGATAAGTGCTGGAGGGAATGTGGTGAAAGGGGATCACTCCTTCACTGTGGGTGGGAATGTAAATTGGTCCAGTCACTGTGGAGAAGAATATGGAGGTTCCTCAAAGACCTTCAAATAGAACTACCATATGATCCAGAAATTCTACTCCTGGGTATCTACCCAAAGGACAGGAGAAGGATCAGTTGGAAAGTACTAGCACAATTCTATTTTGCTTTTTGTTTGTTTGTTTGTTTGTTTTTTGTTTTGTTTTTGAGAGGTTTTTGCTATTGGGTGTGTGCAATCACCAGAAAGACAGAGAGAGACAGACAGAAAGCAAGAAATTACCCCCTGGGGGGGGGTGCCACACCACAATCCCTTTTCCTTCATTCTCCTCTCAGGATCTTGGGCACGCATGCACACACACCAAGCATGAGTTTAAGCCACCGGGTCTGGGACTCAAACTGCGGTTGGCTACATGGAAGTCCAGCAACATAGCCATTATGTAAATTGCTGGTCCCTGCACAATTCTATATATTGCAGCATTATTTATGATTGCTAAAACATAGAACAAATCCAAATGTCCACAAACAGATGAATGGATTGAAAACTTGTGGCACATATACTCCATGTAATATCATTTAAAAAAAAAAAAAAGGCCTTGGAATTTGACAGAAAGTGTATGAACATGGAACATTTGTTGCTGAGTGAAGTAAGTCAGACTTAACATATGCTGACTGTCCACACTTTATGGTAGAGACTGAAAGTCTGGAGGACATAAAATCATTAAAAATTATTATGGACACTAGAGACAAAGTGGAAGGGTTTTTTTTTTGTAGGAAAGGAAATTTGGTGAGAAAATAGAGAGGTAAGACACTTGTGGGACACAGATATGTTTTATTATCTGTTGATGAGAATGTGTGTAGTATTCTCAACTGGGCTGGACTGAGGTGTGTATTATGCTGGGTAAAGTCTTTTTACAATCTAAATAATTTATAACGATTGAATGTATAAATAATAGTAATAATAAAGAAAAAAGAGAAAATAAATAAATGAGAAAAAAATAAAAATTATGCATGGATTTCCTTTTTTTGTACCAGAATAAACTCATACTTTAATTCTAAAAAAAAAAAAAAAAAAAAACAAACAACCACCAACCACTCAGTGTAAATGTCATTTAGAGGTCATGATTATCTGGGGTCAGAATTTTGAACCCACAAATTGATGTCTGATTTTGGTGTAGACTAGAATTTCTTTTTACTTCTTCATCAGCAGCTTGCCTAATATAGGTTGATGGATGGCCAGGCTGTGTGAATATTTCACAACAGCAAGTAAGTAGTTGCCATGGTAATTCTGTCTCTTCTAGAGACATATTTTTATAGATTTAGGAGTAGAGCTGAAAACAGAATTGGTCACTTGATAACTAAAATGAGTAATCACGATGATCTCTTCTGATCTGGCCACATTGATGAGGACTTGCCTGTTGACTGGATTTTAATTAGTGAATGACATACCAACTTTTCCAGGTCAGAAGAAGTTGTTCATCGACTACATGGCAGGCCATCGGTCAGCAGTGGTGATTTTCCTTCACAGGATGAATGTGTTTACCATTTTCAGTCCTCTGCTGGCTACCATTACCAACTAGAGACTCTGAGAGGCTGTGTGTGTCATAGAAAGAGTCCCATAGAATTATACTTATGTGCACAGTTTGGAGTTTGAGCAGGCAGTGCTTGGAGAGGCTTGGGAATTGTTTCAGTCCACAAATGGTCTTTCCAATTGGGATAAAATATAAAGGCCAATTATTGTGATCTGTCCACAGGCAGGTTCCATGACAAGGTGAGGAAATTTCAATGAACTTAGAATGTGAAGTCTTAGATTTACTAGGTATTGACAGAGTGGCACCAGATACATCACTTAGCCTTTCTAATCTGTCTTTTCACCTAAAATATGGAATTTTTAGTACTCACTTGAGTTTCATATTTGGAAATAATCTAGATAATGTATTTGAAAGTACTGTTTTTGGAGGGGGGAGAGATTTTTGGTATATGGCACATGTGCTTTCTGGAGAGACAGAGGGGAGAGAGAGAGAAAGTGAGAAAGTACCCTCCAGGGGGATGGCCACACTACAATCCCTTCTCCTCCACTCTTCCTATCAGGATTTTGAGCCT
>NW_006200881.1:149657-150785 GCF_000334495.1 Tupaia belangeri chinensis | reverse complement strand
TTTTTTTTTTTTCTAGTTACTTCCATTTTGTGATCTTACTATGCTTTATGTAACCCTATTAGCCCCTATATCCTATTTGAAATAAAACAAGGGCTGGAGAAATAGATAAATGAGAGAGAGAGAAAGAGAGTGATCTAGTCCCAACCTCTTAACAGGAATCTGTGTGTGTGTGGTACTTTCTAGGCCAAGGTCTCACAGAAAGCTGTTACATTAGGCATTTGTTAAAATTGATGTCGTGCATTTTTTAAAGAGAATTCTGTGCTTTTTCTACCTAGCATATGATGAAAATGATAAGTATAGACTGTAAGTGGCAATGTCTTTACTAACTTATTTACTCATTAAACATTTCGTGGACATCTACTATGAGCCAGACACCATGATCAGCACTGAGGATATAGAAATGTCACCTTCTGTTATTCTACATAACAGCAATATGTTTGTTCCTTCTTAGAACTCACTGCATTCTGTAATTATTTAAATTTTTTTGTTTCTTATTTATTTCCTGGCTCCACTCCTAGACAATGAAATTCACAAGAAGTGAGAACAAGCGTGCTTTCTTATAATTTTGTCCTCAGTCCTGCCATAGTTAAATATATAGATGTATGATGAAAAGATCTATCCTTGTCCTCAAAGAGATCCTAGTCTGGAGGACATGTGACTATACTACAGCATGATGGGTGGTCTCACAACTAAATATTGAAAGAGCTATAAGATGAAGAGGGAGAATGTGACTAATTCTGCCAAGAGAAGCCACAAGAGGTTTTCTGTTTTGTTTTTGTTGTTGTTGTTGTTTTTGTTTTTGTTTTCGAAATTCATCCAGTGAACACATTTTTATTGAGCACCTACTATGTAAACTAGACACTGATCCCAGTGCTGGTGATACTCCAGAAGACAAAACAGATAAAAATTCCTGCCCATGCAGAGCTCCTAGAACTTATATTCTAGTAAAATCAAGAAAGGAAAACTAATCCTGGGAAAAAAAATTGGCCAATTTATGAGCCAAAACACAATTCCTCTGAAGAGTAATAAAAGATTCCTTATTGCTTAAGTCAGAAACAATGAAGTCCCTAAAGTGGGGGGAGGGGGTAACCCCAAAAGACAGGGTCCCGCTGAGCTCCCTGGCCCATG
>NW_006200881.1:141693-148701 GCF_000334495.1 Tupaia belangeri chinensis | reverse complement strand
GGGCAAGGTATGCAGGACACAAGAATTGGAAAATTATTTGCTGAGAACATATATGGTGACTTGCTTGATTGAGCCAATGCACAGCGTATTTTGGATGGAAAATTCAATTGTGTGTTGTGATGGGGAAAAAAATTATAATAAAAAATAAACTATAAAAAAAGAGAGAAGAGGATAGAGAAAGATAGTGAACAATAGAGAGGCAGGATGTTAGTGAGAAACAGATATGGTTTATTATCTGTTGATGATGACGTGTGTAGTATTCTCAACTGGACTGGTCTGAGAAGTATTTCATGATGGGTAAAGCCTTTTAACAAGCAAATGAGAAATAGTGATTGACTGTTTTAAAAAATTATAATAATAATAATAATTATTGGGAAATGCATGGAAAAGACATTGAATGATAAAGCGAGGAGATTGATGTCTCTGTATTGACTGACATGCATGGCATTCCCTTTTGAAAAAGCAATGGAAGTCAATGTAAAGTTATATGTAATCCAATGTAATATAAAGAAGATTATGATGATAATAAAAATAAAAAAAAATAAAAAATAAAGAAAAAGAGTCAAGACAACAGTCTCTCAAATATGAAATTCAATGAAGAGGAAGCGATATATTTTGCAGAAGAGGTTTCACGAGGCTGGGATATACGAGATGGAGGTTGCAAGATAGAGTTGATAAAGTAGGTAGGGATATTGCATGCTGACACTGCAGACAGAGAAATAGTGTATGTAAAGGCATAGTTGTATAATCGAGCCCAGCACAGGAGAGGAATCATTTGTTAGTTGATATGGATTGGAGCATAAGGAATGGTAGAAGAGGTGGCTAGAAAATCATAGTAGGAGAAGAGCGTGAAGGGCCTTTAATGCCGTGCCATGGGTTTGAGCCTCATCCCACATTCACAGGGCACTGTTAGAGGCATGGGAATGATGTCCTTACACTGCAGATCACTTTCTCTGGTGGCCAGTAGAAGGTGAAATGGCTGCCAAAGAGACCAGTGAGAAGAGGACTACAGTAATACAGGCAAGACATGGTGAGGTTCTGGACAAAACATGACCCTGGGAGTCAGGAGAAAGGGACAAACTTGAGAGGTGTTTAGAAAGTAAAATAATTGGGACCAGCAGTTAGCGTAATCACTATGTCACTGGACTCCCATGTAGTCGACCGCAGTTCGAGTTCCGGAGCTGGTGGCTTAAAACTCACGCCGGGTGCATGTGCATGCGTGCCCAAGATCCCAAGAGGAGAATAGAGGCAAAGGAATTGTGGCGTGGCCATCCCCCCAGGGGGTGATTTCTCGCTTTCTGTCTCCCTGTCTCTCTCTGTCTGGCAAATGCACGCACCCTATAGCAAAAAAAAAAAAAAAAAAGTAAAATCATCAAGACCAGGTAAGTGCTATAATATGATGGCTTTGTGGAAGGCAGATTCAGGATCGTTTATATAACATCTATTATTTACCACATAATTATTTGGTAAGCTCTAAGTACATTAACTCACTTAATGTTCACAGCCTTATTATGTGTCCTATTATGAGTGCAGTTATACAGATGGGGAAGTTGAGGTGCAAAGATGTGAAGGAACTTGTTCAGCACACATAGCTGTTAAGTGATCAAGAAACTTAAACCCCGATAGTCTGATTCAGAGTTCATGCTCCTAAAAACTAAATAAGCAATCCCACAATTGCCTTGGCTCCAAGGACAAGGTGTCTGGGAGCAATTATGCTCAGTTCCTGGAAACCTTGAATAATTTTGTCCTTCCTTTGTCTTCCAACCACGAACAAAATACTCTCCACTTTCCAGTATTAATGACTGAAGTGACTTCCTGAAGGGAATAAAATCAGGCTGGATGGAGACATCATTAGTTCCAGACACAAACCAAGGCACAAAGTTACAACATGATTTACAGATCCCAGTGATGAACGGTGGGGGTGGGCCCCACAGGAAGGGCTATGCATCTGCGGGAAAACCCAGTTATTCCTGTGAGCATCTGCGGGAAAACCCAGTTATTCCTGTGATAGATCAAGGTCCCTGCCAATGACTGAAACATGTACAACCATTTTCTTTGCCTGTTGACACTTATTTAACATATGCAGTGGGCTGCAGTTTTTCTGTAGTTTTTAGGAGAAATTTCTTATATGTGATACAATGCCACTTACGTACTTTGGTGAATCTAAAACTTCAAATGGACGTAGAGCAGTTTTCAAATCTAGATGCTAGGAGAGGAAAAAAAATGTTTTAGGAAATAGCATAAAAATCACTTTTCAGTCTTGCATCCACACATTCCCTTCAAACCTGTCTCAACTCCTCTAAGCTAAGAGCAGGGGTGATGACTTTGGTCCAGTGGGTGGAAAGCAAAGCCTGCAAGGACTAGAGTTAAGGGAAATGATTCCGAAACCCATTTGGGAGGTGACAAGCAATCATTGAAGATATGTTAGAATCTTTCTTGTGTATCTTCAAGGCACTGGCTCACTGGTAGAATCTGAATCTTAGTGCATTCTCTGTTCTGTGATGTTGGCAGAATTTTCAAATAAAACTATGAATAGAAATTAAATATTAGCACTTCCAAGAACTATTAATAAGGTAACTGTTGGATGACTTAAAAAAAGGAATCCATTTATCCAATTATCTTGTTAAATATAAATGCATTAGTTAAAACTTATAGTTTGCTAATAAGAATAAAACAAAATTTGACAAAGTTTACTTTGACATGCCACTGAGCCCCAACTACGATGTTCTCCCTACAGCTTGGAGTAATTTGATTTCATGCAGGGGCTGACTTGACTTCATAAAATCTAAATTTACTGAAATCATTGACAAGGGATGGCAAAAGTGTTTTACCCACATTTTTCTAAGGCTTGTTCTTTTTCATGCTCAATGTAATTGGAAAATTATTACATTTTTACATGTATACTTTGTTTGGTATTGTACTGATGAAAGGCTTTTACCTTATTGTTATCGTCTTCTTTGTAAATGTAATGGGCAACACAAAGTTTAGAAAGTAAAAATGAATACCATTTAAAATAATAAGATACATATCTTAAACTTTACCATCTTAACCATGCTAAGCACAGTTTAGTGGAATCAAGTGAACTCATATTGTTGTGCAAATCTCACTACCATCCATGCCTAGAAGTTTAATTTTTAAAATAATATATGGCCAACGTTAACCATGTTATATAAATTGTTTTGCATCCATTTATATTGAAAGGACCCTAGCAGACTCCCTATATGAGAAGGCTTCACTAACCCCATTCTGGCACAGGATAGGCAAGTTGTAAATTGACTGAATGAATTAGGAAATCAGTAAATTCTCACTGACCTCTCAATTCCTTCTCTTCTGTGACAGTGTAAACTAATTAAAGAATTCTTAGCCTTTAGAACTCAGAGTACTTCTGGTACAAACCATCAAGGATCTGGTTGCCTACAATCATTCGACTTTGGGACTCATGTTAATGGTGGTCTTGCACTATTTTTTCTTCACATGCTTGCTTTGGTTGGTGGACTATAATTAAAATATCAGAATTATTAAAAGACCTGTATTTTCTGTTTGTCTGAGATTTCCACTATTTTTAGCCAAAACTGGCCCAGCTCCATTTGTTGGTAACTCTTGGTTTTGAAGTTGGCTTCTGTATTCTCTTTGTTAGTATACCAGATGAGTGAGAACTCAGTGAGAATAATGATCATCCTTCTACATACTTGCCACATGCCATGCACTGTGGTTATCTGTCTCTGTGTAATATTTCAAATAATTTCCAAGTCACCCTCCATGATAAGGGAAAGGTTTCCACTTACAACTGTTATGTGTAGCCTATGCTACACAAAGAGTCTTCCAAAACTTCATGGAAAATGCATATTATGAAAACACTATGCATAGATTTAAATTTCTTAAAACAAAATAAGATAATACTTAGGGAGGTACCCAGCAGACCTTCCCAGGCAGATCAACCTGCAGAGTGTTTGTGTTTCATCTCTATACCACCAACTGGGTCCCTAGTTCTATTTTCCATGATTTTTCCCCCAAATGCTCCCTGCTGGCTCTTTTTTAAAAATTTTAATTTCTTTCATACATTAAGTCACTGTAATTTGCTACAGCTTGTAAAGTGAATTTACCTAACATGAATACACTTCACACCAGTCCACTCGAAGTCCACTATATATGTTAACATCAACAGATAATCATCCATTCCTGTGTCCCATAGCCTTGCCTCTCTATTTTTCTCCTTGACTCCTTTCCTCACCTTCTTTCCCTTCTCCTACCCATGTCCCACACTGTATCCTGTCTTCATAACCATTTTGCATGCTTTTATATCCTCTGATGTTTCAGTTCCCACCATAGAGTGCAGAGTCAATATACATTAAGTAGAGATATACAATGTCTCTCTTTCATAACTGGATTACTTCACTCTGCAATAAATCTCCCATAGTCATCCACTTTCTGTCAAATGCCAGGGTCTTATTTTTTTTGGCTGAGTAGTATTCATAGAGTATATGTGCCACATTTTTTTCAATCCATTCATCTGTTTGTGGACATTAGGCTTGGTTCCATATCTTAGCAATTGTGAAAAATAAAGCAATAAACATAGATGTGCAAGCACTCTTCCAATTGAGTATTCTCCTGTCCTTTCCACTCCACTCAAGAGTGGAATTGCTGGATCATATGGTAGTTCTATTTATAGATCTTTGTAGACACTACATATTATTCTCCACAGTGCCTGGAATAGTGTAGAAGAGTTCTTTCTTCACCACAACCTCACCAGCACTTATCATTTTTGTTTTTTCATCGTAACCTTTGTGAGTGGGGTTAGATGCTATCTCATTCGGATTTTGATTCATGTCTCCCTTATGATGACAGATGTTGAGCATTTTTTCATATGCTTTTTGGCTATTCATATGTCTTCCTTAGTTGTTCATTTCCCGTCTTTTAATTGAGATGATAATTTCTTTTTGAGGTCAGCTGCTTGAGTTCTGTGTATTCTGGTTATCAGTCCCTTATCTGAGACATAGTTTACAAAAGTATTCTCCTATTCTGATGGTCATCAGTTCACACTAATTCCTGTCTTTTGCTGTGCAAAACCTTAATCTGATGCCATCCCACTTGTCTATTTTTGAAATTATGGCTTGTACTTTGAGTACAGGGTTTTATTTAAGAAGTCTTTGCCTATTTCAATTCTTCCAGAGTTTCCCCAATGTTTTCTACCACTAGTTTTATAGTTTGAGGACTTAAGTATAGATCTTTGGTCCACTTTGAGTTGATTTTTGTTAATGGTGAGAGATAGAGTCCAGATTCATCTTTTTGCAGGTAGATACCCAGTTTTTCAAGCACCATTTACTAAAAAGGTTTTCTTTTACCCATAGTTGACTAGTTCCCTTGCCCAAATTCACTTAGCTATGCTTTGGGATTTATTTCTGGGGTCTTTATTCTGCTCCTTTGGTCCATATGTCTGTTTTTGTGCCAATATCATGATGTTTTGATTACCGCAGCTTTATAATATATTTTGGGGTTGGGGAATAAGCTTCCTTTCACTCCACTCTTCTTGCACAGGACTGATTAGGCAATACAGGGTCTTTTACATTTTCAGATAAATTCTATAATTATGTTTTCTAGATCTGTGAAGAGTGTCTCTGGTATGTGATTGGGATTGCATTTTATATGTAGATTGATTTGGGTAGAATTGCAATTTTTATTACGTTAATTTTTCCAATCCAGGAACATAGAATGTCCTTCCACTTTTTTGTGTCATTTATGATTTCTGTTTTTTAGATTTTCATAGTTTTCTTTGTAGAGGTTTTGACTTCTTTGATTAGTTTTACTCCTAGGTATTTTATTGCTTTCCTCACTATATGGTAAATGGGATTACTTTCTTCAGTTCTACCTCAGTCTGTTTGTTGTTCATATATAGAAATGCTATAGATTTTTGTACATGAATTTTGTATCCTGCCACTTTACTGTATTCAGTGATTACATCTGGAAGATTTTTTGTGGATACCTCTGGGTCTTTTAAGTTATGTCATCTGCAAATAGAGAGAGTCTCACATCTTCTTTTCCTATTTGAATGCCTTTAATTTTATTCTCTTTTCTGATTGTATTGTCTAGGACTTCTAGTCCTATATTGAAAAGGAGTGGAGAAAGTGAATAGCCTTATCCTGTACCCGTTTTTATTGGAAAAGCTTTGAGCTTTTCCCAATTCAGTATAATGTTAGCTATAAGTTTTTCTTAGATGGTTTTTAGTGTGTTGAGAAATAACCCTTCTATACTGATTTTTCTGAGAGTCTTAATCATGAAGGGATGTTGTATTTTCTCAAACACTTTTTCTGCATCAACTGAAATCGTATCTTTGTATCTTTCTTTCTGTTGATATGGTATATTACATTTATGGTTTTGTGTATATTGAACCAACCTTGCATCTCTGGAACAAAGCTACCTGGTAGTAGTGAATAATCTTTTTTACATGTTGTTGGATACAATTTGCTGGTATCATATTGAGAATTTTTGCATCTATATTCATATTGGTCTGTAGTTTCCCTTTCTTGTCTTGTGTTTATCAGTTTTGGGGATGAGAGTGATGGAGGCTTCATAATGAATTTGAGAGGGTTCCTTCCTTTGAGATGTTTCAGAATAATTTGAGGAGAATGGCGGGTAATTCTTCTTTAAAAGTTTTGTAGAAAATTTAAAAAAAATAAAAGAAAAAAAAAAGTTTTGTAGAATTCAGAAATGAAGCCATTAGGGTTTGAGTTTTTCTTTGATGGGATGCTATTTATTAACAGATGTTTGGGCATTTAACAGTATCTAGTATTCCTTGTATATTATCCTCATTTTAATTTTTTTCTTTTTGGTGATTTTTTTCTAGGTCAGAGGTTTTCTTCTAGATCTGAGAGTCCATCATCTGCATGATCTAATCAGCATTTAATAGTTGTGAGGTAGTAATTTCCTGTATTAATTTGTAGTTATTGATTTCCTATATTACAGCCTTCTCTTTTTTTTTTTTTTTTTTTTTTTTTGGAAGATTTTGCTCTT
>NW_006200881.1:140018-141561 GCF_000334495.1 Tupaia belangeri chinensis | reverse complement strand
CCCGGCATGAGTTTTAAGCCACCGGGTCCGGGACGTGAACCACGGTCGACTACGTGGAAGTCCAGCGACATAGGCATTATGCTAACTGCTGGTTCCCTACAGCCTTCATTTCTAACAGTTCCATTTGATTCTTTTTTATTCTATTTCTTCATTCAAATCAGGGAAAAACTTCCTCACTCCTTAAGTTGGTTGTCTCTTTTATCTTTGTTTGTAAAATTAAAGTATGAATTTATTTTGATGCAAAAAAAATGAAATCCATGCATAGCTTTTTCACAATATGTATTTTCCATGAACTTTTTAAAAATAATTATTTAATTTTATTTATTCATTCACTTATTTTGTCTCTTTTCTCTTGCTTCACATTTAATTTTGTCACTATGAATATTCTGTATTATCTATCATTTCTGCAAATTTTATTGTACTGTCCATGGATGTTCTTTTCCCTTGGGATAGGGGCTATTTTCTTGGTTTCTCATATTTCTTGTGCCTCTACACTGGTTTCTGGTCATCTGATGTATTATACATTTCTTCCTAACTTCTTAGAGTTAATTCTGAGCATTCAAAGACACATGGGAGGAGGAGTTGATCTATGATCTCTCTGCAGCTCCATCTCCCTGGCTCTCACCTTGTGACCTGCATTTTTGTCACTAGAGTTGGATATTCAAAAGCCCTTCTGTTTCTAGAGTACAGGTGCACCTGGGGCTGTGATTCAGGATTTCAACTGAGGAAGAAAGTGGGTTCATGCCTGCATGCTTCAAGAAACTATGAAGATGTAACAGTCAGGAGGAAGCAGAAGTCCCAAGGCAACCTCTGGCCTGTTTTCTCAGTCACATTTGACATGTAGGAGCTGTGAATAATTGCAGGGAGGAACCTGGAAACAAGAGGATCTAGGCACCTGGAGTGGTTGGAAGCAAGTGCCTTGAGGTCCTAAAGAAATCTCTGGTCTTGGTTTTCTCATTCACATCTACCATGCAGCAGCCAAGATCATGGCAGAGAGGAAGCTAGAAACAGGATCTGGGCACCTGGAATGAATGAGAGAAAGCAGAGATCCCAAGGTGATCCCTGGCCTCAGCTTTCCCCTGCTTCTTCCTTACAGGAATTGGGAATAATGACCTGCATGACTTTTTTGAAGCTTCACTGAAACTTCAAAATCACTTTGTTGTATTCTTAAGTTGAATAATGAAGAGACTGAGTGTAAAAGAGGTTGGAAATCCTTAGTAGTTACTTGACTATAAGCAGCAAAGCTGAGATTCACATCCAAGCCTGCCTCCCAAATCTGTGTTATTTTTCTCAACCCTCTGCAAGCTTTTCCTTTGAATCATCTGAATTTGCTTCCTGCTTATACAGCTGATCTTTGGTAGGCCTTTAAAAATGTTTTTATACCTTTTTACTTTTTATTTCTATGCATGAGTCATGAAGATGATGAATCAGATAGAGTTCTAGGTCTTTGAGTTGCTTCTTTGAGAAACAGCCTTATCAAGACTTGTGAGGGGGAAAAAAAAAATACTTGTGGCTATTTTGAAAAAAAAAAAAAAAAACTAAT
>NW_006200881.1:138482-139799 GCF_000334495.1 Tupaia belangeri chinensis | reverse complement strand
TATTTTTGTTAAAT
The DNA here is from genome assembly GCF_000334495.1 of Tupaia belangeri chinensis. Lineage (NCBI taxonomy): Eukaryota > Metazoa > Chordata > Mammalia > Scandentia > Tupaiidae > Tupaia > Tupaia belangeri. The sequence continues at coordinate 139,785 of NW_006200881.1, read as the reverse complement.
ATGCCTCAGACAAGAGACTGATAACCAGAATACACAGGGAACTCAAGTGCCTTTTTTGAAAAAAAAAAAAAAAAAAAAAAACTAATTACAAGAAACTTTACATGAAGACCAGGTTCTGGGCAAATGGACTTGAACATATAACTTGACCTTCATTAATATTATTTGAGAAGAGATGGGGAAGGTTGACAGCAAGGAAGATTAATACCTCAAACCCTCCTTGAAGTATTCTTTCATGTTAAATGAGCAAAGGAAACTAAACATGACACAGCTATGGTTGTTTCATCATGTTAAGGCATCAACATTAACTTTCAGTAACTGGTGTTTGCAAGTCTGTATATTTGAGGTTTTAATACACTACCAAAATAATCTCATTGTCCTTTTCTTTTCCTGGTCTTCCCTTCATTACAAAAATAACCCTTTTTCATTATACAATAGAAAGATTTGAAATATAGGATGGTTTAAAAAATAAAATGAAAAATGTCCCTTTGCTGACCTCATTTTTTGATGTCACAGGAGAAAAGACCCTTGACTCGCCATTCCACTAAAAAACATACCACATATTTGCTCTCTCCTTCTCATTTGAGCATAACATACAGATTTCTGAAAATTTAAGCCTAGATGAACTCATGATAAATAAAGATCTGAATATATTTGTTAATATACTTGTTTCAGAAAAGCTAAATTAGATTAAATTAAATGCAAAGCTGATAATCTTTGTATCTGAAGAACAATTGATCCCAAAATAAGTTAGTCTCTTGTTGAAATGTTATTTGTGTTCATCTTTTAAAGTTGATTTTAAAATTTATTGACTGTCATAGAATCGAATATGTCTATTATTAGTTCATTTGTAAAATACACATCTCTCCCTTGTCAGAATAAGGCCACTTTCTTCTATGGAATGTTTTCAATTATTTCCAGAGTGGAAAATGCTGCCACTTTGGGAGAATGAGATGGCATGTATGAAAGCTCCCCACATAGAATTTTTTTTACCTAGTAGGTGCACATCACATTCAAATATTACTTAATGCTGTTGGTATGTTTTCTCTTGTGCTATCAAGGCTCAAAAGACTTCTACAAGAATCACTGCTCATCCACTCATTCTGTCCATTAATGCTCTTTAATCTGTGCCACTTTGCAGAGCTTTGAAAGGCAGAAAGTATTTCTTTTAGAGAGATTTTCTTTGCTATGGGGCATGTGCACTCTCCAGAGAAACAGAGAGAGACAGAAAGTGAGAAATCACCCCCCAGGGAGAATGGCCAATCTTCCATAACTTCTCCTCCATTTCTCTTTCTGGATTTTTGGC
>NW_006200881.1:134904-137264 GCF_000334495.1 Tupaia belangeri chinensis | reverse complement strand
AGAGAAACAGAGAGAGACAGAAAGTGAGAAATCACCCCCCCAGGGAGAATGGCCATGCTGCCATACTTTCTCCTCCATTCTCTTCTCTGGATTTTTGGCATGCATGCACATGTGCCCAGTCTGATTTTTTTTTTTTTGACAGGTTTTTGCACTCGCCAGAAAGACAGAGAGACAGAGACAGAAAGCGAGAAATCACCCCCCAGGGGGGATGGCCATGCTGCAATCCCTTCTCCTCCATTCTCCTCTGGGGATCTTGGACACGCACACGCACATGCCCGGCATGAGTTTTAAGCCACCGGGTCCGGGACTCAAACCGCGGTCGTCTATGTGGGAGTCCAGTGACAAAGCCATTATGCTAACTGCTGGTCCCCAAAGTGAGAAATCACCCCCTGGGGGGATGGCCAGGCCACAATCCCTTCTCCTTCATTCTCCTCTCGGGATCTTGGGCACACATGCACATGCGCCCGGAGTGAGTTTAAGCTGCCGGGTCCAGGACTTGAACCATGGTCGACTATGTGGGAGTCCAGCGACATAGCCATTATGCTAACTGCTGGTTCCCCCAGTCTGAATTTTAAGCCACTGGTCCAGGACGTGAACTGCAGTTGACCACATGGGAGCCTAGCGACTTAACTGTTATGTCATCTGCTGATCCAGCACTTGTTTTTTTAACAGTTGGTTAAAGAGAGGGCTTTAGTAAAGAGAGGACTCTTAAGCTTTAAGGATTAAGAAGTACATCTTACCTCCCCCTTCTTCCATTAGCCCTAAAACCTGTATAGCGGCAGCTACTGAGGAAACTGAGGTCAGAGTTTGCCTTGGGATCTCCATTGTCTCCCGACTGTTCCACCTACCCAGACATTCCCAGTTCTACCTCCTCCATTCACCATTAGCACCGGAACCTGTGCAGTGGCAGCTAGTGAGAAAACTGAGGCTGGAGCTCACCTTAAGACCTCCATTGTCTCCCGACTGTTTCAGGTACCCAGACTTTCAAAATTCCACCTCCCCCATCCACTATTAGCCTCATAACCAGCATAGCAGCAGCCAGTGAGAAAACGGAACCCAGAGAGCAACTTGGGAACTCCACTGTTTCTTGACTATTCCAGACTTCATAGTTTCCTGATGCAACCCCTGTTTTCTTTTCCAATCGAAATCCTGTAGCACAGCCCCAGGCAAACCTGTTCTCGAGAAACTGGAAGGCCATTGGAATATCCAGTTCCAACAACAATACAGGGTCCAGAGTGAACATCAGGGAGACAGTGCTGCAGAGAGACTGTGGATCACCTCCACCTCCCATGTGTCTTTGAATGCTCAGAATTAACTCCAAAAAATTAGAAAGACACATACAGTCCACCAGATGACCAGAAACCAGTGCAGAGGCACAAGAAATATGATAAATAAAGAAAATATACCCTGTCCCAAGGGTAAAAACAATTCCTCAACATCCATGGACAGTACACAAATAAAATTTGTGGAAATTACAGATAAACAATATAGAATAGTCATAGTGGCAAAATTAAATGTGAAGCAAGAGAAAAGAGACAATGAACTTAAGGAGTGAAGAGGTTTTTTCTTGATTTGAATGAAGAAATATATCCCATAATAAAGAATCAAATGGAACTGTTAGAGATAAAGGCTGTAACATAGGAAATCAATAACTATAAATTAACATAGGAAATTAATACCTCATGACTATTAAAATCCAATTAGATCATGCAGAAGATGGACTCTCAGATCTAGAAGAAAACCTCTGACCTAGAAAAACAATCACCAAAAAGAAAAAAAAAATGAGGATAATATACAAGAAATATTAGATATTGTTAAATGCCCAAACGTCTGCATAGTTGGTGTCCCAAAAGGTGAAGAAACTAATAAGGGCATTGATAATCTCTTCCATGAAATCTTGGAAGAAAATGTTCCAAGTCTAGAGAAGCATTTAAACTCCAGACCCAAGAAATACAAAGGACCCCAAATAGAATCAACCCAAGAAGATATTCTCCACTGCACATCATAGCCAGATTGGCCAAATCACAGATAAAGACAAGATTCTAGAAACAGCAAGAGAGAAACGTCAAGTTACTTATAAAGGTTATCCCAGTGGAAACAATACAAGCAAGGAAAGAATGGGAAGATGTATTCATAGTGTTAAAAGAAAAACAATTTCAACCAAAATTAACATACCCAACAAGATTATCCTTCAAATGGGAAGAAGAGATAAAAACATGCTCAGATAAACAAAACTGGAAAGAATTTACCAACACCTGATCAGCTCTTCAAGAAGTTCTGAGGGGGGAACCAGCAGTTAGCGTAATGGCTATGTCGCTGGACCGCGGTTCACGTCCCAGACCCGATGGCTTAAAACTCAC
>NW_006200881.1:130400-134793 GCF_000334495.1 Tupaia belangeri chinensis | reverse complement strand
CTGTCTGTCTGGCTAGCGCACGCGCCCTACAGTGAAAATCGCTCCAAAAAAAAAAAAAAAGAAGTTCTGAGGGGAGTGCTAAACCAGGAAAACTTAAGACAGACAGACAGAAGTAAGAGAAAAAAAAAAAAAGAAAATGGTTAACTTAATGCTAAGGGTGTCCAGAAATACTGATAATAAAGTTAATGTCAATGGACTAAATTCTTCAGTCAAGATACATAGAGTGGCTGAATGGATAAAAAGCAGAAACCCTGTATCTGTTGCTAACAAAAAATATATCTCATGGATAAAGACATACATAGACTAAAAGTGAAGGTCAGGAAAAAGGTATTCCATGCAAATGTAAAACAAGAAAAGATGAGAGTGGCAATACCAATTTCAGACAAAATAGGCTTTTTTTTTTTTTTGAGAGATTTTTTGCTATGTGGCACATGCACTTGCCAGAGAGACAGACAGATAGAAAGCAAGAAATTACCCTCTGGGGGATGGCCACATTGCAATCCCTTCTAATTCCTTCTCCTCCATTCTCCTCTCGGGATCTTGGGCAACGCACACATACGCACCCGGCATGAGTTTAAGCCACCTGGTCCAGGGCTCATACCGAGGTCGGCTACATGAGAGTTCAATGACATAGCCATTACACCAACTGCTGTTCTCGACAAAATAGGCTTTAAGGCACAGACTATAAGGAGAGACAAAGAAGGGCATTACATAGGAGTAAAAGGATTAATTCATCAGGAAGCTATAACCCTTATAAATATCTATGCACCCAACTTAGGAGCACCCAAATATGTGAAAGAAAGACTGCTAGCTCTAAAAAGATAGACTACCATGCACTAATTGTTGGGGATCTGAACACTCTACTAATCTCCGTTAGACAGATCATCTAGACAAAAAATTAGCAAAGAGATGAGTCTAAATGACACTATAAATCAAGTGGATCTGACAATCATCTATAGAACCTTCCACCACAAAACCACAAAATATTCATTTTTCTCATCCCCACATGGAACCTTTTCAAAGACTGACCACATGATAGGGCACAATACAAGCCTTTACAGATCTCTGCTCCAAACCACATCATTAAGACCATGAAAAACACAGACAAAAACCATTTACATCCAAGCTGTGTCCTGTCGTGTTCAAGGACCAAGGCGACTGATTCTGCTCTAAATCCATCTTCCAGACACCAAAAGAGCTCTGACAGGTAGGCCAACCTCCATCTTCTCTCTGTCTCTGTCTCTCTGAATCTCTTTCTGTCTCTTCAAAATTTTTATTTTTTTACTTTTAAAACACTTAACTCTGGCCTCTCCTTTCTCTTGCTAATTTCAGAAGCCATCTATTTTAATCTGAAATGTGTCTTGTCATTTTCATTTTTTGATTTTATAAATTTTTTTTTCCATTTTTGGTTGTTTCTGTCTTTTTTCCACCCCTCTGATTTCTTTTCCTTTTCTTTCTTTCTTCTTTTTTTTTTTTTTTTTGGAGAGATTTTCACTGTAGGGCGCATGCGCTCGTCAGACAGACAGAGAGAGACATAGAGACAGAAAGTGAGAAATCACCCCCCAGGGGGGATGGTCACGCCGCAATCCCTTCTCCTCCATTCTCCTCTCGGGATCTTGGGCATGCACGCACACGCGCCCGGCGTGAGTTTTAAGCCACCGGGTCCGGGACACGAACCGCGGTCGACTACGTGGGAGTCCAGCGACATAGCCATTACGCTAACTGCTGGTTCCCTCTTTCTTCTTTTTTTAAACTTTACTTTCTACTCTACTGTTCAGCCTCCACAAACTGAATGTCTAGATAGACAGGCCTAGGTGCACAGTAGCCAATCATCTGAATACTTTTAGGGTCATAGAAAATCCTTACTGAACCTGCTGCTTAAAGGAAGAAACTCCTCTTTAAAAATATGAACTCAAAACTTCTTTCCGTGGATACCACATTGCAAAACACAGTAGAGGAGAGAAATTGTCTCAGAAGTACCTTACAGTAAAGGGAAGCACATGACCTTACAGTTGCAGAAACCTTCTCTAAACAATTAGCCAAAAGCAAATACACCACCAAATAACTAAAATTCAGAGAAGAGAGACTGCAGAGTGAGCAGCAGGGAGAAGTACAGAGCTGTGGAGAGTGCTACTCCTCCCACATGTACCTGAACTCACAATTGAAACCCTGCAGCTCAGCCCAGGTGTACCTATTCCCTAGAAACTGTGAGGCCTTTGTAATTTCTAGTTCCAAAGTCAAAAGTGCAGGTTGCTTGGTGAGCATAAGGGAAATCGAACTGCAGAGAGATTGTGGATCACCTCCTCCCACACACCTTGAACACTTAAAATTAATTCCAAGAAGTTAGAAAGAAATGTATAATCCACCAGATGACCAAAAGCCACTGCAGAGACCCAAGAAATATAAGAAACCAAGAAAATATCTCTCCCCTGAGGGAAAATAACTACCCTTCATCATCCACAGACAGTACAATGTAACTCGTGGAAATGTCAGATAAAGAATTCAGAATATTTATATTGACAAAGCTAAACAAGATGTAAGAGATGAGAGACAATGAACTCCAGAAGGTGCAAGAGAAAAGAGACAACGAGTTCCAGGAGGTGAGGAAGTTCTTTCACGATTTGAAAGAAGAAATACACACCATAAAAAAAGAATACAGCAGAGCTGATAGAGATGAAGGTTGTAATACAGAAAATCAAAATCTCCCTCGACAGCATGAAAAGTAGATTAGGCCATTTAGAAGATCGAATCTTGGATGTTGACCACAAAACCTGTGACCTAGAAAAAAAATCATCAAAAAGACTGAGAAAATAACCCCCCAAAATGAGCATAATATACAAGAAATACTAGATACTAATAAGCAACCAAGCATTCAGATAATCAGTATCCCAGAAGGTGAAGAAACTAATAATCTACTCCATGAAATCCTGGAAGAAAACTTTGCAAACCTAGAGAGGCATTCAAATATCCAGACACAAGAAATACAAAGGACCCCAAATAGAGTCAACCCCAAGGCACATCATAGCCACATTGGCCAAATCCACAAAGATAAGATACTAAAATTGACAAGACAGAAACGACAGGTTACTTACAAAGGCTATCTCATCAAGCTAACATTGGACATCTCATTGGAAACAATGTGAGTAAGGAAAGAATGAGAAAACATAGTCAAAGTGTTAAATGAAAAAAAAAAAATTAAGCAAGAATACTAGATCATCCTTCATATGAAAAGAAAAGATAAAATATTTTCAGATAAACAAAATCTGAAAGAATTTACCAACACCAGACTAGCTCTCCAAAAAGTTCTGAAGAGAGTGCTTTATCAGGAAAACTAAAGACACACAGACATAAATAAGAGAACAAAAAACAACCAAGAAAATTCTAGGGACAAGTCAGGAAATATCAATAATATTGAATGTTAACTTCCAGAAGTTAAATAGAAAGCTCGGACAACAGTAACACTGTAAATTCAATAGAAGAAAGATTAATTACATGAGATTGAACTGGTGAAATGGAATTTTATGACTTTTAACTAAAATATTACTGATTTTTAAAGAATGCTTTGTTTTCTAGATTTAAGCATTTTTCTTTCTTTTGAGTTGTTGATAGGTTCAGCAATTTGTTAAAAATTACTTTTTGCTTGATTTTTTTTTTAAATTGAAACATTAACTTTTCTCCCTTCCTGACCCCTCTGGAATTGGAAAATATGTGTGAGTATTCTTATATTGTGGCAGAAGAGTGATTTGCATAAGTTCAATACTTGTTCCCTTGCATCTGGAAGTGGAAATATTCATTATTGCCAGGGCTTTGACTGGAATGTCTGACCAGAAAACTATGAAACTAAGGTAGATCTCAAGAAAGCCAACAGAAGCTCTTGGAAAGATTGCCTGGTACGATAAATAGTTCTGCCTGACAGAGAAGATTAGAGAAGCCATATGAAAGAATTCATACCATAAAATAACCTGGACTTTTCCTGCCCAGCATTGCAATCAGTAGAGACTACGAAAGAGCAGCCATAACCAGAGGATTACCTAGAGGAAGACTTTGAAGGAAGAAAAAGAGATTGATCTTTGCTAGCAGATGGTAGACCACAGAATACTTGGTAGGCAGAACTGAGCTGGGAAGGTTCATGTGTGAATTGTGTGCTGGGTGTTTGCTTTTCAACAGTTTGAGTAACTGACATGTAAATATCTTCTCAAAAATATTTAAATATTTGTGACTCTCTTATAGAGTCACAAACAAGATCATAATAAATATTTTGTGGACCAGCAGTTGGCATAATGGCTATGTCACTGGACTCTCATGTAGTCAACAGTGGTTCAAGTTCCAGACCCAGTGGCTTAAACTCACACTGGGCATGTGTGTGTGTGTGTGTGTGTGTGTGTGTGTGTGT
>NW_006200881.1:129457-130349 GCF_000334495.1 Tupaia belangeri chinensis | reverse complement strand
ATCCCCCCTGGGGGGATGATTTCTCACTTTTTGTCTCTCTGTCTCTCTCTGTCTTTCTGGCAAGCACATGCACCCTATAGCAACAACCTCTCAAAAATATTTTGAAAATTATCTTTAAAATTCAGTTTTTTGGAAATTTTAGAAGTTGTTTATTAACTGTCAAGAACTATGGAAATGAAAAAATATTTTGATACATAAAGTAAATGTGGGGAAAAATGTAAATAAATAAATAAATAGATGGGGGGCAGGGAACCAAGCCCTTGCAGACTCAAAGGCATAGAAAATATATTCAGCATGTTCTCCAACCATGATGGAATTAAATTTGAAATTAATTTCAGAAAAAATCCTTGAAAACATGGAAACTAAGCAAACTACTCCTGGATGATTTCATGACTATTGAAGAAATTAAGACTGAAAACAAAAGGTTCCTGAACCCAATGATAATGAATACACAAGTTTTCATAATCTATTGGACACAGCAAAAGCAGTCAAAAGAGGGAATTTTATAGCAATTAATGCACTTAAGAAACAGTTGGAGAGGTGGCAAATGGACAGCCTCATTATGCCTCAGGGAATTGGAAAAACAACAAAAAAGTCCAATAAAATGCCAGGAGAAAAGAAAGAATAAAGATCTGAGCAGAAATAAATAAAATAGAAAATAAATTATCTATACTAAAAATAAATAAAATCAAAAGCTGGTTCTTTGAAAAAATAAACAAGATTGGGAACCAGCAGTTAGCGTAATGGCTATGTCGCTAGACTCCCACGTAGTCGACTGCGGTTCGTGTCCCAGACCCGGTGGCTTAAATCTCACGCCGTGCGCGTGTGCATGCGTGCCCAAGATCCCGAGAGGAGAATGGAGGAGAAGGGATTGCGGCGTGACCATCCCCCC
>NW_006200881.1:127509-129362 GCF_000334495.1 Tupaia belangeri chinensis | reverse complement strand
AAATAAATAAATAAATAAATGAACAAGATTGACACACCATTAGCTTGACTAAGAAGAGAGAAAGGAACCAGATAAATCAAGTTCACAATGAAGCAGGCACTATCACAACAGATGTAATAGAAATACAAAACATCATTAGAGAATACTATGAGGACTATATATCCACAAACAAAAATCTGAATGAAATGGACCAATTCCTGGTCACATTAACTACTAAGATTGAATCAGAAGGATATAGAAAGCCTTAATAGACCTATAACAAGCAATGAGATTGAATCAGTCATAAATAACTTCTCAACAGAGCAAAGTCAAAGTTCTGATGGCTTCACTTTTGAATTCTACAAAACTTTTTTTTTTAGAGGTTTTTGCCATAGGGCGCGTGTGCTCACCAGACAGAGAGAGACAGAGAGACAGAAAGCGAGAAATCACCCCCAGCGGGGATGGCCACGTCCCAATCCCTTCTCCTCCATTCTCCTCTTGGGATCTTGGGCACGCATGCACATGTGCCCATTGTGAGTTTTAAGCTGCCGGGTCCGGGACGCGAACCGCAGTCGACTACGTGGGAGTCCAGAGACATAGCCATTGCGCTAACTGCTGGTCCCAGAATTCTATAAAACAATTAAAGAAGAGTTAATCCCCATTCTACTTAAATTATTTCCAAAAGAAAAGCACCTTCTCAAATTGATTTTTGAAGTCTGCATCATCCTCATTCCCAAAACAGATAAGGACATGACAAAAAAGTAAAACTACAGACCAATACCACTGATGATGAAAAAATTCTCAAGATACTAGCAAATCATATCCAACAACATTTAAAAAAGATTCTATATCATGACCAGGTAAACTTTACTCTAAGGGATGCAAGGGTGGTACAATATACACAAAACCATAAGTGTAATACACCATATTATCAGAAAGAAAGATTAAAAATAATTATCATATCCATTGATGCAGAAAAAGCATCTGATAAAATGCATCCCTTCACAATTAAGACTCAGCAAAATCAGCACAGAAGGATCATTTCTCAACACAATAAAAGTATCTATGAGGGACCAGCAGATGACATAATGGTTACATCACTGGACTCCCATGTAGTTGACCACACTTCAAGTCCCAGCCCTGGTGGATTAAACACATGCCAGGTGCGTGTGCATGCATGACCAAGAGGAGAATAGAGGAGAAGGGATTGTGGCATGGCCATCCCCCCCAGGGGGTGATTTCTTGCTTTATGTCTCTCACTGTCCCTCCGGTGAGTACATGTGCCCTATAGCAAAATTCTCTCTGAGGGTTGGCAGGTGGTATGATGGTTAAGGATGCTGGACTTCCATATGGCCAACTGTGGTTCGAGTCCTGAACCAGGCAGCTTGCTTTATATCTCTCTCTCTCTCGTTCGGTCTCTCTCTGGTCAAATTTTTTTTTCATTTCATTTTCTTTTATACATTCAATTACATTATTATTTGGCTTACAAAATGGATATTTCAACAGGTGAACATTTCTCCCTAGTACAGTTGATAAAACTACAAAATATCTTCAACAAATAATACCTTTGTGTCGTTAATGCTTTCTTTGTGCCATTAATGCTTTACCTCCCTATTTTTCCTCTAAATGTCCTTCCTCAGACCCTCCTCTTTCACATACACTATATCTGGTATTTACATCTATATATTGTGTTTCTATATCCTTTAGTCACTTAATTTAGTCATAGAGTGCGGACACTCAGTATATATTAAGTGGGGACATACAATGCCTCTCTTTCATAGCCAGACTTGCTTCTCTCAGCAGTAAATATTCCATATTCATCCACTTCCTGTCAAAAGCCAGGGGTTTTTTTTTATGGCTGAATAGTATTCCAT
>NW_006200881.1:117213-127221 GCF_000334495.1 Tupaia belangeri chinensis | reverse complement strand
TTTTTTTTTTAATCTTAGTCATTCTGACTGGGGTCTGGTCAAAAAAATAAGTAAATAAATAAAGTTAAATAAAATAATTCTTTAAAAACATGTATCTCTCTGAAAAATAAAGCCATCTCTGAAAAACCCGTAGCTAACATCATACTAAGTGAGAAAAAGCTGACAGCTTTTCCACTAAAAACTGCTAAAAGGGAATTCTGCCCACTTTCTCTACTCCTTGTCCATATAGTGATAGAAGTCCTAGTCAATGGAATCAAAAAGGGGAATTAAGTTAAAGGCATTTCAATAGGAAAGGAGAGGTGAAATTTTCTCTATTTGCAGATGACAGGATTGTATACATAGAAGACCCATGAAAAAACTCCTAGAAGTGATAAATGAATACAGCAAAGTGGCAGTATACAAAATCAACATTCAAAAATTTACAGCATTTCTATATACCAACAACAAACAGACTGAGGTAGCACTGAAAATAGTAATCCCATTTACCATAGTTAGAAAAAGTATAAGATACCTAGGAATAAACCTAGCCAAAGAAGTCAAAGATCTCTACAAGAAAAACTATGGGGAAAAAAGAAAGAAGAAATGTCATTTTAAAAAATAGAATTAAATTACCAGAGTCACTTTTCATAGACCTAGATAAAACAATCATAGAATTTGTCTGGATTCATAAAAGATCCTGTATTGCCAAAGCAATCATACACAAGAAGAGTGGAGTAGGAGGCAACTCTCTCCCTGACCCCAAAATATATTACAAAGCTGTGGTAATCAAAAGAGCAAGGTATTGGTACAAAAAGACAGGTGGGCCAATTGAACAGAATAGAGACCCCAGAAATAAATCCCAAAATGTACAGTCAAGTGATTTTGACCAAAATCACCAGCCAATCCTGTGGGAAAAAGAAAATCTCTTTAGAAAATAATGTTGAACAAACTGGCTATCCACCTGCAGAAAGATTAATCTGGACCCTATCTCTCACCATTAACAAAAATCAACTCAAAGTGGACCAAAGATCTAAATTTAAGACCTCAAAATATAAAACTACTGGTAGAAAACTTTGGGGAAACTCTGGGACACATTGGAGTAGGCAAAGACGTCTTAAATAAAACCTTCAAAGTACAGGCCATAATCCCAAAAATAGACAAGTGGGATTGCACCAGATTAAGAAGTTTCTGCAAGCACCTGCAGTTGGCATAATGGCTGTGTCGCTGGATTCCCATGTAGTTGACCACAGTTTGAGTCCCAGACCTGGTGGCTTAAACTCACACCAGGCATGTGTGTGTGAGCCCAAGATCCTGAGAGGAGAATGGAAGAGATGGGATTGCAGCCCAGACATCCTACCTGGGGGTGATTTCTCACTTTCTGTCTTTCTGTCTCTCTCTGTTTTTAGTGAAAACCTCTCCAAAAAAAAAAAAAGAGAGAGAGAGAAAGAAAGAAAATAAAAGAAAAAAGTTTCTGCACAGCAAAAGACACAGTAATTAGTGTGAGCCAAAAACCATCAGAATAGGAGAATATTCTTGTAAACTGTGTCTCAGATAAGGACTGATAACCAGAATACACAGGTAACTCAAGAGGCTTACCCCTCCCCCAAAAATTGAAAAAATGTTCAATGTCTGTTATCATAACAGACATGCAAATCAAAATTAATGAGATATCACCTAACCCTAGTCACTAAGATTAAGATTTAAAAACCAAAAAAGAATAAGTGCTGGTGGGGCTGTGGTGAAAAGGGAGCTCTCCCCTCTGTTGTTGGGAATGTGGAGAATATTAAGAAGGTTCCTGGGACAAGCAGTTAGCGTAATGACTATGTCACTGGACTCCCACGTAGTCGACTGCGGTTCGCGTCCCGGACCCGGTGGCTTAAAACTCACGCCGGGCGCGTGTGCGTGCGTGCCCAAGATCCCGAGAGGAGCATGGAGGAGAAGGGATTGCGGCATGCCCATCCCCTCTGGGGGGGTGATTTCTCGCTTTCTGTCTCTATGTCTCTCTCTGTCTGTCTGGCGAGCACACGCACCCTACAGTGAAAATCTCTCCAAAAAAAAAAAAAAAGAAGGTTCCTCAAAAATCTGCAAATAGAACTACCATATGATCCAGCAATTCCACTCCAGGGTATCTACCCAAAGGATAGGAGGATGCTTAGTAGGAAACGCGCTTGCACATCTATGTTTTCTGTGGCATTATTTCCAGTTACTAAGACATGGAACCAACCGGAATGTCCATGAACAGACAAATGGATTGAAAAAGTGTGGTACACATACTCCATGGAATATTATTCAGCCATTAAAAAAAAAACAAGAAGACCCTGGTATATGGTAGAAAGTGAATGACTTGGAAGATTTACTGCCAAGTGAAGCTATTTAGGTCATAAAAAAGTGTCATTGTATGTGTCCACTTAATATATACCAACTGTTCACACTCTATTGTGGAAACTGAAATATTAGAGGATATAGAAGTATGGAAAATAGTTATGGGTAGTGGAGACAGTATGGGAAGAGAATGGGAGAAGGGAGGAGTGAGAAGAAAGGAATCAAGGAGAAAATATAGAAGAGATTTATGGCACCCAGAAATGGATAATTATCTGTTGATGATGACATGTATGGTATCAAGTGGACTGGTGTGAAATATATTCATGTTGGGTAAATTCACTTTACAAGCTGTAGTGATGTATAGTGGTTGCATGTGTAAAATAAATAAAATATAATAAAAATAAAAATAATTTACCTTAGAAACAAACAAAGGAAGTATGTTTACAAAGATAATTTTTAATGCATTTGCTCATCTAATTCTGTCAACTTGAGGCCATTCTTAAATTTCCAGGTAACTCCAGCTGGATATTTTACAGCACCATAATTCCAACTGGTAAAAATAGACCAAAAAAAAAATTTCTTTGTTCACTGCTCTATCTCCAGCACTTTAAACACTTCCTAGCATAACTGATGCACAATAATTTACCTGACCCCTCTCTCTACTTTCTTTTTTGGCTGATAGACTCACTCCCAAAGTAATTTTGAATTCCACTTTCTCCTTTTTCTCAATATCAAATTTGTCACTACATCTACCAAATATGCCTGCATTATGTCTGGAGAATCACTCCTTCCTCTCTAGTCTCACTGCCCAAGAGTATACACACTCTTTGTTTAACATAACCTGGAGTTCCTTCTCAGGACTAAGAGGCATGAGCATGTCCAGGGTGTCCAGAGAAAGAGGAGAAGATATAAGTCAAGAGTTCACTAGACACCAGATCTCTGCCTTACTAGCATCTCCTGTGAAATGGAATGGAGCCCACAGTTGTGCCAGAATTCATGAAACCATGGAGGACAGACTGCTGTGATTGCCTTTTCCCAGAGTAAATACAATAAAATCCAGCCTGTGGAATAGAATAGATAATATAAAGAAAAAGACATGTGGCAAAAAGAAGTTTGGGAAATTTGGGATTAGACAATGTATTTTTTTTAATTTTTAAAATGTTTATTAAAAGTTTTGCCTGAGGGTGCATGTGCTCACCAGAGAGAAACAGAGACAGTGAGAGGGAAAGTAAGAAATCACTCCCCACCCCAGGGGAGATGGTCATCCCACAATCCCTTCTCCTTCACTCTCCTCCCAGAATCTTGGACACATATGCACACGTGTCTGGCATGATTTTCAAACCACCAGATCCAGGACTCAAACCGTGGTCAAACACGTGAGAGTCCAGTGATGTAACCACTTTACCATCTGCTGGGCCCAGGATTAGACAATATTAAGCCAAGGAATTTTTTAGAGGTTTTCATTTGCTTATCTTGGATTATGAAACTGAAAGGGGCCTTGATGATACACACATTTCCCAGACTTCCTTGACCATGCAGCCTCTTTTCGCCAGACCCAGTTAAGAAGGTTTGGGAGGAAATGAACATGACCTATTCAAGACAGAGAAGTCCAGTATGTCAGAGTATAGATTGTAGAGGTCACCTGAACACAGAGGTCAGGCAGAAGAGGAGCCTTGTAAACTGTTAGAAAATTGAGGCTTTTTCCTGTGGTCAAGGAGAAGCAACACCAGTAAGCTATATAGCCTCGGCTAGGTGCTATTTTATAGTATATTCATTCTACTCACAGTTTCATGCCTGAAGTCAAACATTTGTTCACAGATATTGATCTATCAGCTGAACTTGCTATTGAAAGTAGTTAGATCAATTAAGATACTTTGTTACCCAATAAAATGTGGGAGGAAAGAAAAGAATGGAAAGCAACTGCAGATAACAGAGAGATAGAGTGTGAGGAGGGTGGGATGTAGCAAAGGGTGAGAAATGGGGGGAGGGAAATTATATGTGTGTGTGTGTGTGTGTGTGTGTGTGTGTGTATAATATGAAACAAGAAATGGAAAATTATTTGTGATGATTACATGTATGACTAAGCCACTATATAATGTATTCTGGATGGGAAACTGCATCTTGTATGCTCTGCTTATGTCCAGTGAATGAATGCAAAATAAATAATTAATATATAAAAAAAGAAAAAGACTGAGTAGCCATCTAATAATACAGCTACTGGAGGAAGAGAAAAATCACATCTGGGGAAGAAATGATGGCAACAATGGGTTTACCAAATAGAGGAGATAAGCAGGAAGAGAACAACTGAAGACAGTATGTTCTATCTTGCCATGAATTAAGTTGTTTAGGTATTTAATTCTAAAGACCTCATAGCAGCATGGTTTCCAAGGACAGGCAAGGGTATTTAAATGCTTCCACTAACTTCACATTGTCATAAGATGTCCCTTTCTTTGTTCTTTGTCCTTTAAAATTGAATTTTCTTATTGTCCTCTCATGCTCTGCCCAAAGTGAATCAATTCATTGGCCTCATCGCTCTTTGGAGGGGTATTTTTGGCCTTTGCCAAGTAATTTTATTGGTTATATTATAATTCTACTATCATCTATACTGTAATCTACTATATCATCATCAATATTTTACTCTAGAAGAAATTTTATGTAGGAAAACAATAAGTATTGTTTATAGGCTTGTAATAATTATTTTGTACTGCAATAAAATCAGTATTTTAAAAAGTCCTACAAATTATTTTTTTGAAAAATTGTTATAGAGTGTATTTATTATTTAGAATACACATGTTATTATCCAACAACATTCCACTTAGAATTTTTTAAATGTGGAAATTGGTGTTCTTTATTTTGTAAAATAATTTAAAAGATTATGATTGACTTTAGAAATGTTTCTTGCTTTATAGGGAAAAAATCTTTATAGTCAAAACATCCCTGATACTTTAATGATTAATTGATTTGGACTATGAAGGTAACCAAAACTTTAAGCTTAATGATCAATTGAAGATAAGTAAGAAATTTATATAAAGCATTGCTAAGTAACAATGATGCAAGAAAATTAATTTAATTGACTAATTTTTTACTATAAACAATGTTTCACAAACATAGCTGTTCTGTACCAAGGAAAACATTTGTTGTCTGTTTATAAGTTTTATTTTAAGATAAACTGTCAATAATATTATTTTGATTGAAAGATACCCCCTTACTTGCTATAGTTTAAACATGTCCCCACAAAATACATGTGTTGGAATTTGGTTATGTTGCAAAGTTATTAAAAATAAACTTAATCTAGTTATGATGTTGAAAGATGGGCCCTAGGCAGGTGACTAGGCATCAGAGTGAGATCCCCATGAATGAGTTCTGAGCTAATGGGATAGACAGAGCATGTTCCACTTTCCACACCTTCCTCCATCCATCATGTTGTGATGTAGCAAGAAGACCCTCCCCAGATGCAGCCCCTCAACCTTGAACCTCCAAACTGTGAGATCAATAAGTCTTCATTTTTATGAATTACCCAGACTTAGGTATTTTTATTACTTACAACAGAAAGAACTAGAACATTACTGAATGCTATGAATAGCTCATAGCAATATGGTTTCCAATGACAGCTAAGGGTATTTAAATGTCTCCACGCCACCTTGTCATAGGATGTCCTTTTCTTGGTTTTGCTTATCTTTTAAAATCAAATTACCTCCCGTCATCCTCTGTGCAAAGTGAATCAGCTCATGGGTCCCATCTATTTCAGAGGAGCTTTTTGCCCTTTGTAATTTGTTTCACCTGATTACCTTACAACCTCACCTCTCTGATGAGCAGAAAGGTTTAGATTTTGTAGATTATTCAGCTTTTTCTTGTTAGAGTGGGAGTGACACTTTCCAGCCATTTTCTATATCCTAAG
This sequence comes from Tupaia belangeri chinensis, assembly GCF_000334495.1. Taxonomy (NCBI): domain Eukaryota; kingdom Metazoa; phylum Chordata; class Mammalia; order Scandentia; family Tupaiidae; genus Tupaia; species Tupaia belangeri. The sequence continues at coordinate 121,022 of NW_006200881.1, read as the reverse complement.
AGGAAGTGAGGCTCTGCAGCTCACTTTTATATCACACCAATGCATCCATTGGATACATGTAACCAAGACACGAAGTTCAGAAAACATTGGTTTCTGATTTTTTAAGATTACGTTGCATTATTTTTGGGTTTTGGAGATATGCTAATTCTAGTTCATTAAAAATTATAGTTGTACTGTGGTTGTTCTCTACATTGTTCTTATGGAAGTTCCTCAAAGATCTACAAATAGAACTACCATTTGATCCAGCAGTCCCACTTCTGGGTATCTACCCAAAAGACAGGAGAATGCTCAGTTGAAAAAGTACTTGCACATCCATGTTTACTGCAGCATTATTCACAATTGCTAAGACATGGAACCAACTCAAATGTCCACAAACAGATAAATTGAAAAAGTGTATCACATATACTCTAGGGAATACTATTCAGCAATAAAAAAAAACACACCCTGGCATTTGATAGAAAGTGGCTGAATATGGAAGATATTGTATGTATCCACAATGAAAGAAAGATATTATATGTATCCACTCAATATATACCAACTATCCATACTCTATGGTAGAGATTGAAATATTGGAGGGCATAAAAGCAGTGAAAATAGTGATAGACACTGAAGATAATGTGAACCAGGGTGTGGGGTGAAGAGAAGAGTATAGAGAAGGATAGCAGGAGAAAAAATGGAGAGGCATGACATCTGTGAGACACAGTAATGCTTTATTACTTGTTGATAACACGTATAGTATCCTTGACTGGTTTGAGAAGTATTTCATGTTAGATAAATTCTATTTACAAGCTAAATGATGTATAGTGATTGAATGTTTAAAAATAATGACAATGAGAATAAAGCAATAATAATAATAATCTTAAAAAATGAAAAGCTATTTGATGATGATACTAATGTCTTCATCTTGACTGATATGCATGGTAATCATGCTGGAAAAAGAAATGTTATACACTGTAAAGATATATGTGATTAAATGTAATATAAAATAATAATAATAATGAAATTCTGGCTGTGACCTACTAAATTGAATATAGAATCCATTAATTGGATTGCTACAGTTTTAAAAACACTGGCCTGATACCATACTGCTCTGAGATGTACAAGTCCAAAACTATGGTTACAATATAATGTTAATTTCTACAACAGACTATGAAATGTACTTATATATAGTATCTATTACATAATAGGATTCTTTTTTGAAAGCAATAGAACCCAATTTTAGTTAACTTAAGCAGCACAATCATTTGTTAGGGTAACACTCAACTCACATACTCACCAAAAAGATGAAAGAATCTGCTTAGAAAGCATGGAGGATCCATCAGAGGCCAGGTAGCTGAGAGCATTGCTAAGGCCACACCACAGGAACATGCTGGTTAGGATACTGTTAATGAGCAAAGTTTGCACCACCACCCCCAAGCTTCTGGACTTTTGCCACTACCGTTGTCACCACTACAGATAATTTCTTGAGTCTCTACATCTTTATGACAGTCTTTAAAGGGTTAAAGTCCTGTTCCAGTCCTGTGAAGCAGTTGTAACAGGCTGCTCAACAGCAGCTGATCTGATCACAGTCTGAATCCCCCATCTGATCTGTTTGGGATGCACATGGGTGCCCAGGCTTCCTGGAGGAAGAGAATCAGAGCATGTGGGCAGTACTCGTTTCTCTCTCTCTCTCGCTCTCTCTCTCTCTCTCTCTCTCTCTCTCATGACTCTACCATGAATAAGGGAAAAAAATTTAACTTTAAATTTAAAAAAAAAATACAACAGTTGCTACCTCCCTGCAATCAGTGAGGAGGCAGAGGCACAGGTGCTTTCAAGATTCTGTTCCACCAACAGCCAAAAAGCATATGAAGAAATGGTCAATATCCTTCATCAGAAGGGAGATACAAATTAAAACCACAATGAGATACCACCTAACCCCTGTCAGAACAGCAAAGATTAAAAATACAAAAAGTGGTCCAGACCCAGCACCAGCCAGGACAGAAAGCTCCTAGGCATCTCCACCTTTGCCTGTTTTTGACCTTGGGGTTCAATTTCATGGCTGTGAAGTCTCCCTCAGTTAGTGTTCCCCATCCCAGACCCAGCACCAGCGGGTAGGATAGCTGCTTTGCTCCCTCTTGCTCTCCTCTGCCCCTTCTAACTTGTTTTTCTCTTTTTGAAAAACAGCTCCCTGCCCTCCTTGGCCCTTTCTCTTGTTAATCTCTGTCTTTTTTCTCACCTAGGACAGAAAGCTACTAGGCATCTCCAACTTTGTTTTTGGCCTTCGCACTGCACGCAGTTTTCTATCTTCATCCCAATTTTATTTTTTGCGAAATGATTTTTTTCCTTTTCTCCATTTTTCTTCTAGTAATTTCATTCTTTTTTCTTTGCCCTCTGTTTCTATTTCTATTTCCTACTTTCTTTTTCTTTACCTTACTTTCCTGTTTTACCTCTCAACCCTTACCCTCTGCCTAGAGATGATTAGGTGCATAGTAGCTAACCATCTGAGCATTGGGAGTTTTGGAGAATTCTTTGCACATCACCATAGTGGTTGCAAAAATACTTAAATTCCCCTTTACAAATCCAATTGTAAAAATCCTCCTGTGATTCTCACATTTGAGGACTTAGTAGAAGGGAGAAGATAGCATCAAATTACTTCACAGTGTGGGAAACACACGAGGTCACAGTCACAGAAGCCCTCTCCAACAAATTAACCAGAAGTGAATACACTACCAAATGACTAAAAATCAAAGACGACCCACAAGGATGAGAAAAACAAGTAGTACTTCTCCATCAAGGGAACAATGTAATCTGTCTCCAAGTAGGGAAAATTTAGACCATATTACCAAAATGTCAGAAAAAGAATTTAGAATATTTATGGTAACAAAATTCTACAAGATGCAAGAGAAAAGAGACATTGAGCTCCAAGAGATGAGGAAGTCTTACGATATGAAACAAAAATTGGACACCATAAAAAAGAACCGAATGGAACTGTGAGACATGAAGGTTATAATACAGGAAATTAAAATCTCCCTTGAAAGTATCAAAAGCAGGCTAGACCATGCAGACAATCGAATTTCAGAAGTAGAAGACAAATCCAATCACCTAGAAAAAATGATCAGAAATAATGAGAAAACAGCCAAGAAAACCAAGGATAATACACGATAAATACTAGATACCATGAAATGCCCAAATATACAAGTAATTGGTATCCAAGAAGGTGAAGAAACTAATAATTATAATTGATAATATATTCCACAGAATCCCAGAAGAAAACTTTCCAAGTCTACAGAGGCACTCAAACATCCAGACCCAAGAACTACAAAGAACCCCCAAGTAGAACCAATCTGAGAAGATCCTCTCCATGCCACACTCCTCCAAGTCATTTCATAGCCAGACTGGCCAAATCCACAAAGACAAGATACTAAAATTGGTAAGAGAGAATCGTAAGGTTATTTACAAAGGTTATCCCATCAAGTTAACATCTGACCTCTCATTGGAAACAATGTGAGCAAGGAAAGAATGGGAACATATATTCAAAGTGTTAAATGAAAAATAATTTCAACCAAGAATACTATACCCAGTAAGATTATCCTTCATATGGGAAAAGAAAATAAAAACGTTCTCGGATAAACAAAACCTGAAAGAATTTACCAACTCCAGACCAACTCCAGCTCTTCAAGAAATTCTGAAAAGAGGGACCAGTAGTTAGAGTAATGGCTATGTCCCTGAACTCCCTTATAGCCGACCGCAGCTCGAGTTCCAGAACCAGTGGCTTAAATTCACACCGGGCGTGAGTGCATGTGTGCCCAAGATCCCAAGAGGAGAATGGA
>NW_006200881.1:115159-116841 GCF_000334495.1 Tupaia belangeri chinensis | reverse complement strand
AAGGAAAGACTGCTAGATATAAAAGGAGAGATAGACTGTAACACTATAATTGTTGAAGATCTCAAAACCCCATTATCTCCTTTAGACAGGTCAATGAGACAAAAAATAAGCAAAGAGATCCAAGACCTAAATGATACCATAAAATGGATGGACTTGATAGACACCTATAGAACTTTCAGTCCAAAAAACACAAAATATACATTTTTCTCAGCCCTATATGGTACTTTCTCAAAGACTGATCACACGACAGGGCACAAAGCCAGCCTTTACAGATTCAAAGGCATAGAAACTATATCCTGCATCTTCTCTGACCATGAAGGAATTAAAATTGATATTAATCTCAGGAAAAGCCCTCAAAAATATACAAATACATGAAAATTAAATAACCTACTTATGAATGACTCCATGACAACTGCAGAGATTAAGACGAAAATCAAAAATTCATGGAGACTAATGATAATGAATACACAAGTTCCCATAATCTATGGGATATTGCAAAAGCAGGGAAGTTCATAGCAATTAGTGTGCACAAGAAAAAGAGGGAAAGGTAGCAAAAAGAAAACCTAACATCATGCCTCAGGGAACTGGAAAAAGACAACAAAAAAAAATAAAATAATAAATGCCAGGAGAAAAGAAATAATAAAGATTCTAGCAGAAATAAATGAAATAGAAAATAAGTGAACTATACAGAAAATAAATGAAAGCAAAAGCTGGTTCTATTAAAAGATAAACAAGATTGACACACCATTAGCCAGACTAATTAAGAAGAGAAAAAGGAACCAGATAAGTCAAACTTGCCACAAATCAGGCAAATTACAACAGACATAACAGAAATACAAAACATTATTAGAGGATACTATGAGCGACTATGTGTCAACAAAGAAGAAAACCAGGATGAGATGGACAAATTCCTAGACACATATAATCTACCAAGATTGACTCAGAAGGACATAGAATGCCTGAATAGACCTATAACAAAGAATGAGATTGAATCAGTAATAAATAGCCTCCCAAAAAGAAAAGTCCAGGCCCCAATGGTTTCACTGCCGAATTTTACAAAATTTTTAAAGAAGAGGTAACCCCCATTCTACTCACACTGCTTCTAGAGATCCAAAAGGAAGAAACATTTACAAATTTATTCTATGAAGCCTCCATCACCCTCATTCCCAAAATGGATAAGGATACGACAAAAAAGGGAAACTACAGACCTATATCTCTGATGAATATAAATGCAAAAATTCTCAACAAGATACTTGCTAACTGTATTTAACAGCATATAAAAAAGGTTATTCATCACAGCCAGGTAGACTTTATTCCAGGGATGCAAGGTTGGTTCAACATATGCAAAGCCATAAATGTAATACACCATAAAGAAAGATAAAAAGCATATGATCATTTCAATCAATGTGGAAAAAGGATGCGACAAAATATATCGTGCCTTTATGATCAAGACTCTCAGTAAAATTGGCATAGGAGGACCATTTCTCAGCATAATAAAAGCCATTTATGAAAAAACCTACACCTGATATTATACTGAAAGAAGAAAAACTGAAAGCTTCTCCACTAAAACCGTGTGTAAGACAAGGCTGCCCACTTTCTCCGCTCCTATTCAATATAGTACTGGAAGTTCTAGCCAATGTGATCAGACAAGAGAAGGAAATTAATGGCATTACAATAGGGAA
>NW_006200881.1:107514-115097 GCF_000334495.1 Tupaia belangeri chinensis | reverse complement strand
GGAAAGAAGAGCTGAAATTATCTCTGTTTGCAGATGACATGATTGTATACCTAGAAGACCAAATAGTATCCACGAAAAAAACTTCTCAAAATAATAAATGCATACAGTAAAGTGGCAGGATCAGAAATTAACTTACAAAGATTTATAGCATTTCTATATACAAACAACAAGCAGACAGAGACAGAGCTGAAGAATGTAATTCCATTTACCATAGCCACAAGAAGTATAAGTACTTAGGAATAAAACTAACCAAGGAACTCAAAGACCTCTACAAGGAAAACTATGAGAACCTTAAAAAGGAAATTGAAAAAGACACTAAAAAGTGGAAGAACATCCCATGTTCCTGGATTGGTAGAGTCAATAAAATCAAAATGGCAATCCTACCCTAATTAATCTACTTGCTTAATGTGATCCCTATAAAATTACAAGAGACATTCTTCTCAGATCTAGAAAAGACAATCAGAACTTGTCTGAAAACATAAAAGATGCCATTTTTGCTAAAGTCATCCTGTGCAAGAAGACTGAAGTAGATGGCATCTAACTTCCTGACCCCAAAATATATTACAAAGTTGTGATCATCAGAACAGCATGGTATTGGCACAAAAATAGACATGAGAACCAATGGAACAGAGTAGAGATTCCAGAAATAAATACCAAAGGGTACCAGTCAATCCAGTGGGAAAAAGGAAACCTCTTTAGCAAATGATGTTGGAAAAACTGGGTATCCACCTGCAGAAAGATGAATCTGAGCCCTTATATATCATCATTAACAAAAATCAACTCAAAGTGGATCAAAGATCTAAACCTAAGACCCCAAACTATAAAACTGATGGAAAAAACTGGGGAAACTCTGGGAGACATTGGGGTAGTCAAAGACTTTGTAAGCAAGACCCTCAAAGGACAGGCAATAATCCCCAAAATAGACAAGCGGGATTATATCAGATTAAGAAATTCCATTCTCCTCTCGGGATCTTGGGCACGCACGCACACACACCCGGCATGAGTTTTAAGCCACCAGGTCCGGGACGTGAACCGCGGTCGACTACGTGGGAGTCCAGCGACATAGCCATTACACTAACTGCTGGTTCCCAATATGTATAGTTATCAACTGGACTGGTCTGAGAAGTATTTCATGTTGTGTAAATTCCTTATACAAGTCAAATGATATATGGTGGTAGAATGTTTTTTAAAAATGAGAATAAATAATAATAATAATAATTTGAAAAAATTATGAAAAGCTATTTGATAATGATGTGGATAGCAATGTCTTTGTCTTGACTGATAGGTATGGTACTTGTGTGGGAAAATGTAATGCAATACCAGTAAAGTGGCAGGATCAGAAATTAACTTACAAAGATTTATAGCATTTCTATATACAAACAACAAGCAGACAGAGACAGAGCTGAAGAATGTAATTCCATTTACCATAGCCACAAGAAGTATAAGTACTTAGGAATAAAACTAACCAAGGAACTCAAAGACCTCTACAAGGAAAACTATGAGAACCTTAAAAAGGAAATTGAAAAAGACACTAAAAAGTGGAAGAACATCCCATGTTCCTGGATTGGTAGAGTCAATAGAATCAAAATGGCAATCCTACCCTAATTAATCTACTTGCTTAATGTGATCCCTATAAAATTACAAGAGACATTCTTCTCAGATCTAGAAAAGACAATCAGAACTTGTCTGAAAACATAAAAGATGCCATTTTTGCTAAAGTCATCCTGTGCAAGAAGACTGAAGTAGATGGCATCTAACTTCCTGACCCCAAAATATATTACAAAGTTGTGATCATCAGAACAGCATGGTATTGGCACAAAAATAGACATGAGAACCAATGGAACAGAGTAGAGATTCCAGAAATAAATACCAAAGGGTACCAGTCAATCCAGTGGGAAAAAGGAAACCTCTTTAGCAAATGATGTTGGAAAAACTGGGTATCCACCTGCAGAAAGATGAATCTGAGCCCTTATATATCATCATTAACAAAAATCAACTCAAAGTGGATCAAAGATCTAAACCTAAGACCCCAAACTATAAAACTGATGGAAAAAACTGGGGAAACTCTGGGAGACATTGGGGTAGTCAAAGACTTTGTAAGCAAGACCCTCAAAGGACAGGCAATAATCCCCAAAATAGACAAGCGGGATTATATCAGATTAAGAAATTCCATTCTCCTCTCGGGATCTTGGGCACGCACGCACACGCACCTGGCATGAGTTTTAAGCCACCAGGTCCGGGACGTGAACCGCGGTCGACTACGTGGGAGTCCAGCGACATAGCCATTACATTAACTGCTGGTTCCCAATATGTATAGTATTCTCAACTGGACTAGTCTGAGAAGTATTTCATGTTGTGTAAATTCCTTATACAAGTCAAATGATATATGGTGGTAGAATGTTTTTTAAAAATGAGAATAAATAATAATAATAATAATTTGAAAAAATTATGAAAAGCTATTTGATAATGATGTGGATAGCAATGTCTTTGTCTTGACTGATAGGTATGGTACTTGTGTGGGAAAATGTAATGCAATACACTGTAAATGTATATGTGATTCAATGTAATATAAAAAGATTATGATAATAAAATAAAATGTAAGAAGTTTAAAAAAAATGATTCTATTCCACCTGTAATCTACAGCCATAGCCGTGGAATTCCCTGAGCCTTGGACAAGTGCCAAGTCCATTTGTGTGGACTTGGGTCCCACAGTGATAAACCTACATCTGTCAGGTTGGTTGAGGCCCTTCGTGCTGAACACCAAATCCACCTGGTTAAGGTTGATGACAACAAGAATCTAGGGGAATTGGTAGGCCTCTGTAAAATGGACAAAGGAAAAATCCCGTGAAGTGGTTAGTAGCAACTATGTAATATTTAAGGACTATGGCAAGGAATCTCAGGCTGAGGATGTCATGAAAGAATACTGCTAATACAAGAAATGAGAACATGAAAAAGTTGGCTTGCAGATAAAAAAGAAAGTTAAAATCCTGAGTAGGAGTTCAGATTGAGTCTAGGTCTCATATGTTCTACGGATGAGTAGAATATCCAACCCCATGGTCTTCCACTGGGGATAATATTCCCTCAATGAAATGTGATTTTAAAATGTCCACAATATTATACATTATAGTAACTCTCTATTCTTTTCTTTTTGAAGAAAATGTCTTGATTTCCATTGCTTTAATTACTACATTTGACTCCTGGATTCTTATCTTTAGTCAAGATTTCTCCCTTTGAGCTCAAGGCCTGTAATATACAACTGCCCAGCAGACCTCTCCATTTGGGTCTTAGGAATTTCTCCAATTTGGTATCTTAACATGTCCATGGATGGCCTTATGATCTTCCTCACAAAACTTTCTTCTGCTGTATCTCAATAACTAACACTTTCATTCTTCTACTCACAAGAACCAGGTACTTGGAACTCATTCTTCGAAACACTTCCCTGTGTACAACTTATTCACCACCCAATCTTATTGATTTTATTTCTGAGTGTCTCTGAAATCTACCTACTTCTTTCCATTCTACCATCACTTTCCATGTCCAGACTACCATACTCTTATCAACTGGGCTAACCTACCCACCTGACTTGTTCTAGTCAATTGCTTCTATGTTCATCACACAAGTCTTTTTTTTAAGAGAGATTTTTACTACAGGGCATGTGCACTTGCCAGACAGACAGAGAGAGATGGAGAGATAGAAATCAACCTCCAGGGGTAATGGTGACACCACAGAATCAGTGATCATCAATGTCTTTAATATATTTGTCCACATAATTAATTTCACACAGGACAAACCTGTTCAAACAGTTACTCATATGTATAGATCTGATATTTTGATTTTTCAAGTTGTCTAAACTTGTTTATAAGCTTTATGAAGTCAGAAACTCCCAGTCACTGGGATTGCTTTAGCAAAAGGCAAAGAAGGGAAGGGATTCTGAGTAGACAGAGGTAACATAGGAGTAGAGATGTGTTCCAGAGGTGTCCAGTCACACCGTCCCTTCCGTAGTTCCACACAATGCTTTATACTGTGTCAATTAACCTAGAACTTTATCTCCCCCAATTTTCTTTCCCATTGTGTTCCAGAGGTGTCCAGTCACACCGTCCCTTCCGTAGTTCCACACAATGCTTTATACTGTGTCAATTCTAGAACTTTATCTCCCCCAATTTCCTTTCCCATATGGTTCTAGGCCTGGATTGGCCACAAGGACAATTTATATGAGATGTGGAAAGTGGAGGTGAAGGAGTGAGGTCAGTGAAGTCACCATGTACTGCTGCAGTTCGCACACATTGTCATCAATCTGCTGTCTCACCTTGTTGGCAAGAGACCTAAGCCAGCTCTGCAACTGCAGTGGATCTCCACCTTCAGTTCCTCCAGGACCCAAGCCAGGTTCACGTGCAGCATTGTACCAAAGAGCGCTGGCATATCTTGCAGATCACCAGTGTCATCAAGGTTGGAGGTGATAAGGAACCGATGTGAATTCTAGTTTTCCTTTCTCTCTTCTGCTTTATATCGAGTTTCCCCACCCCCGCCCAGTATCAGCCCCTGATCTCCAGATACTTCAGGCCCACCATTAGATGTACAGTCAATCTGCCTTTCATAGACTTCTTACCAGTACCCACATTTGCATAAGTTCAAGTTCCTGCAATAAGTCACTTATTCTACATCAATAGTGCTGTTGCTTCCTTTATTTGGGCTCTATTTACATATTCCTTCATAACATTGTACTTAGAGCCCTTTTCACATGTCTTTACTGGATGGTCCTAACAGTCAAATTACCAATTTATTAGCCTCATAGGAGGCTGGCTCCAGACATGAGGTCAGGTTTAAACAGTACAGTACAGTTGTAGTTAAGAGCATGGTCTTCTGTCAAGGAAGTCCAGGTGTAAATCAGGATCAGCTACTCACTGGGTGTTCTGGGGCCTGTTTTGGAATCTCTTTGAGGCTAATTTCTCTCATTTGTAGAATGGAAACTATTGGTGATAATAATACTGTATTATAATACTATTATATTATAGAGATAATATAATACTATATGACACTGTATTGGGGTTCTCCAGAGAAACAGAATAGGACATACACTCCTATAAAGCTTGTTCTTAAATAATGAAGGCTGAGGAAAAGTTATTTGATTCTAGAATATTCTTCCAAGAGACACATTAGTAGAAAGCTAGTGTTTATAGTTCATTGCTCAATAAAAGATAACGTCTTTACTCCTAGATGGGAAAATGATTTTATATATACATAAAAGAATATAAATGCTGTGTGTGTGTGTGGGGGGTGCATCTCTTGGTTCCTCATAATAATGGCAGTCAATTCCTTATAATAAATCATTTACTTTTAATAAATTATCTGATATAATAAATAAGATTTATTATAAGGAGCTTGGATATCAAGATTATGGGACTGAGAAGTTGTATCATCTTCCGTCTGCAAGCAGGAGACCTGGAGAACAAGTTGTGTACTCCAGCTCAAAAGGCCTGAGACTCAGAAAAGCCAATGATACAATTTCCACTGAACACAGAAGACTCATGTCCCAACTTGAAAATAGCAAGAGAGAGAAAAATTATATTTTATTCTATTCCGGGTTTCAACAGATTGAATGAGGCCCACTCACATTGGGAAGGGAAATATGGTTTACCAAATCTTCAGATTCATATGTTAATCTCATCCAGAAACATTCCAATAGGCACACCAGAATAATGTGTAACCAAATATCCAGGCACATATAATTCAATTGTTAAATTGGCACAAACATATCTCATAAGAGTGTAGATTTAAGTGAACCCAACCCACATCAAGCACTTAGCATTGTCAGGAGCACAGAGTCAACAAATAAAGTGTAACTATTATTAAAAAAAGAAGCATATCAAGGTAATCATTTTCCCATCTAATAGTAAAGATATAAAGGGGTAAAGAAACCGTTTTCCATTGTGAACAAATACAGTTGATGAAATGGAACCCAAACTGGTAAGAGGATATAGTTACCATTATCCACGCAAGTTCTTTTTTTAAAGAGATTTTTACTGTGGGTGGATGTCCTGAGAGACAGAGAGACAGAAGTGAGAAATCACCCCCCTCCCCCGGGCATGACCACTCTGCAATCCTTTCTCCTCCGTTCTTCTCTGAGGATCCTGATCATGCATTCACATGCACCAGCATGAGTTTCTGGGTCCAGGACTCGAATTGTGGTAGACTAAATGGGAGTCCAGCTACATAACCATTATGCCATCTTATGGTCTCCACAAGTTCATGGCCAATGAAGCTGGGGAGCACACTTAATGGAAGATGAATGCTTCTAAACTACTTTCTTTATTTAGCTCAGTATGGAAAACTTTCCAAACATTAGTTGTTGTTTTGCCCTTGTTTTGTAGAATGCTTCCAGCCCTTATCCAAGCTACTGATTGTTTATTAAAGGTAAGAAAGAACAGATGTTCCCTTGTGGGACACACCAACTTAACCCTCAGAGGATTCTCAGCACAGGGAGAAAGATGCTCTATGACAATGTTTTGGCCTGACATTTGGTTACAGGACATCTGTGGTTCTGTAGAATACCCAAGAGTACTGCTGTGCTACAGAGAAATATGAGTGGTTTTCTTTAGACAAAGGTAAAACAGGAGATTTCAGGCCAAGTTTAGCTTGGTACAAACTAATTAAAAGCAACCACAAGGAAAGAAGAATCCTAATCAGTGTGACTGGGGGATTCATCCTTTTGAGTTGTATCTCAATGTGTCTGGTTCTGTTTCATAGTTATAATATCATGAAATTTTAACAAATACTCATGTGCATTTTTGTGGATGAAGAAAGTCATTTTTAATAGTATGTTTTAATGATGGAATTAAATAATGGCTCTGACACCAAAATTTAATAGCCTTAGGTTATCATAAGAAAGATGATAAAATATTAATTTCTTTATAATTAGTCTGAGTTAGAGGTAAAATGAAAAAAAAAGAAAGAAAGAAAAAAGGGCCTGTGGCTTTGAAGTACTGGTTTGAGGAAGATGCTTTCTACAAACGTGGGAGAGTAAATGGCGCTATGTCTAATAAGATCATAGGTCATAAAATGTGGCTACTTTGCTAATCTGCTTTCCAAGTTTCAATTTGTCTGCAAGCAAATATTGCCAATTAGTGCCCATTCTGTTTAATCATGTATTTTATCACGATCCCATATACCCTCTGTTTATTTTAGTTGTTTCACCGTCTGCAGCCCAAAGGCGGAAATTCTTTGAAACTTAACCCATTTTACCCCCCTCCCACTCAGCTTTTGAGATTGTGGCTGTGCTGTTTTACTTCCATCTTATATGTAAAATTCTTAAATCTTTTCTTAGTCACAAATTTCTCTGAGAATTTGATAAAATATATGGATATAATCTATTTTTAAAATCCTCCACATGTTTCCAGATATACTCTAAGGAGTGTATGGACTCCTTAAAGCATATCTTTGGACTCCAGCTTAAGAACCATTGATCCTGGCCTGCAGATGGTGGTTAAGGCGTTGGACTTACACATGGCTGACCATGTTTTGAGCCCTGGACCTGGTGGCTTAAAAAAATCATACTGGCTGCATTATAATGCAATGCCCAAACTCCC
>NW_006200881.1:103475-107493 GCF_000334495.1 Tupaia belangeri chinensis | reverse complement strand
TACTGGCTGCATATACATGCATGCCCAAAATCCCAAGAAGAGAAAGGAGGAGAAGGGATTGCAGTATGGCCATCTCCCCTGAGGGCTGATTTCTCATTTTCCCTCTCTCTATCTCTGTCTCTCTCTCTCCATCAAGCACATGCACTCTACAGCTAAAAGCCTTTTAAAAAAATAAAAGAACTACAGATTCAAAGGGTGGATGATTATTTCCAATTTGAAGTGGACATAGGAAATTTAGTAGATATTCAAGATGAGGAATAAATCAAATGACATTTTGGTTTTCTACATTTAAATATTTACACATTGGTTTTAAAGTGAATTTTCAGAATACTAAACAAAACCATACACAAATGTAATTTTAAAAGATATCCCTTAAGGAAAATTTGATAAAATGTATCACGAGATGAAACAGTTCATAGATTTTTTTATTTAGTCATTCCGATTTCAGACATCTGTCCTAAGTAAATACTCAGAGACATGGACGAAGATCTATCTCAAGGGAATTTTATCACATTATATATGAAGATAAGAACTTTGAAACAAGTTAGATGTTTAGGGAGGAAAAAGCAATAGGTATTGTAGTTAAGTGAATTGCATTCATGCAATTAATTATTTGCAGCCACGAAAATCTGTGGCATGGACTACTACTTAAAAATCTAGTGTCAAGTGGAAATGATTATAAATTATTTATATTACCTGAATTAGAGAATTAAAAATTAATGGGAGTGGGTTTTAAAAGTGTGTGTATGTTGTTTTAGAGACAGAAAGCGAGAAATCACCCCCCAGGGGGGATGGTCACGCCGCAATCCCTTCTCCTTCATTCTCCTCTCAGGATCTTGGGCACGCACGCACACGCGCCCGGCGTGAGTTTTAAGCCACCAGGTCCGGGACGTGAACCGCGGTCGACTACGTGGGAGTCCAGCGACATAGCCATTACGCTAACTGCTGGTTCCCTATAAATTATTTATATTACCTGAATTAGAGAATTAAAAATTAATGGGAGTGGGTTTTAAAAGTGTGTGTACGTTGTTTGAGTGATGGGTTTATAAATAATTTTCTTTATATTTCTTCATTTTCCAGCTTTTTTTACAATGGAACTTATTCATTTCCATTAATTGGATAAACTAATAACCATTGGATGCCTACTATCTGCTAGTACTGCACTATACATACATTTAGGTAATGTTTACTGTTCGAAAAAAAATACATACGTTTAATCTATAATGGCCATAAGCACCTGGAATTTCACTTGCAGTAATTCTTGTATTTTATTTCCGAATTGCAATGTAATCTGTATGTAGATGATTCCATGAAACCCGCATTTACTGGGCATCTCTTTGAATTGGGTGCTGTTCGAGGTGCTGAAATCATCCACCATTTTAAAAGTCCTCTGCGATATTCAAAGCCCTTAAGAAGTAATTTAAGGGAACCAGCAGTTAGCATAATGGCTATGTCGCTGGATTCCCACGTAGTCGACCGCGGTTCGTGTTCCGGCCCCGGTGACTTAAAATAATCTATAATGGCTATAAGCACCTGGAATTTCACTTGCAGTAATTCTTGTATTTTATTTCCGAATTGCAATGTAATCTGTATATAGACGATTCCATGTAACCCACATTTACTGGGCATCTCTTTGAATTGGGTGCTGTTCGAAGTGCTGAAATCATCCACCATTTTAAAAGTCCTCTGCGGTTATTCAAAGCCCTTAAGAAGTGATTTAAAATTATTGTTGAATTGAATTCTAATGCCAAAATGGCATACATTTGGGTGTTAATCAAATAAGATCAATCCTAGCGCTACCTTACTTCTTTAAATACATTTCCTGTTTAGTTTTGTTTTTAATGGTGTTATTATCTTCCTCAAAGTGCTGATGACAGAATTAAATGAATGTTACATATAAAATGTTTATAATGGTATCGAACAAGTAGTTCCCCTTAATACATATTTGTTTTATTTTCCTTATCTATCTACTGAATTGTATATAACTACTAATATTCAACCATTTTTGTTTGTTTGTTTTTTAAGTTTTTGCTATAGGGTGCATGCACTTGCCAGAGAGAGACAAAGAGGGGGAAAGTGAGAAATCACCTCTCAGGGTGGGGTGGGGGGAATGGCCATGCTGCAATCCTTTCTCCTTCATTATCCTCTCAAGATTTTAAGTATACACAGATGCTAGGCATGATTTTCAAGCCGCCAGGTTCAGGACTCTACTGTGCAGTGAGCCATGTGGGACCCAGCTGCCTTAACCTCCATGCCACCTGCTGGTCCCAATTGTGTTTTGTTTTGTTTTGTTTTCCCAGAAAAATGGTGATTCCATATGGTTCAACCTAATAATTATCAATTAACTATAATTATAAATGCTCACCTTTGACAAATTATGTGGAAAAGATAACTGTATTTGGAACAGAAAGAGAAGACTTGATGTAATTATAAAGAAATAAATCACTGAAATTCTGAGAACTAAAGATGTTGCTCAATTTTAATCTGAGATACAATTCATACCAGTCATGTTTTAAACACAAAAGGAGCAATTAAATCTAGAACAACTGAGGGTTGGTGAAGGCATTTTAACTAAAATTGAAAATCCAAATGTTCTACAAATCAGACTTATTTGATTGATGGATTAATTTACTGACTATCTTTCATAACTCAAATATGAAGTCCAAGAGAGAAGGGATTTTTGTCTATTTTGTTCACTGTCAAATTCTCAGTACATAGAACAATGCCTGATGCATAGTTATAATTACAAAATAAAACCGCTATAATCAAGGTCAACAAACAAATAATAGTAGAAATAGAATAAATATTTGCAACAAGTGAAGAGACAAAAGGTTACTATTTCTAATCCAAAAACTTTATAAAAAATTAACAAGGGGTCATGAAATTCAGTGGGAAAACAAGAGGGTCCAAATGTCCAAAAAATAACATATGAAAAAATGTTCAAACATATAAAGCATTGCCACTTTAGATAGACAAAATTGGAAAGAGGGACAACTCCAGCACTGATGGGGCTGTGGGGAGAAGTACACTGCCGTATCATGCCTGTGAAAAGGCAAATGGCCTCAGGTATTGATGGAACACAATCTGACGTTATCTGTTATAATAAAAATGTATCTATGTTTTGACTCACAAAGCTTCTATCTGTTGTATAGACATAGAAGCACAAGTAGCTCGATACAATAAATACAAAGGTTTACTGCATCATTATTTTCGAGAAACAAAAGACAAGTAGAAATAGTGGTATTGCCCATCAATAGGGGATAGGTCGAATGAATTCCAGCACATTGCAGAATAAGACGCTGTACAGCTGTTAGAGAACTATTGCTCAGTAAGAAAAAGCAAAATACACACATATGTGTATGTCCCAGCTTTTGTGAAACACAAACAACAAATCTTTATGTGTGTATTTATATTCATGTAAATATTATGTATATGTTGTTATTTTTAGTATTTTATTTATGGATACATGAACATAAATAATAATATAAAAGTATATACAGTCAGTTGTTAATATGAATAACTTTAGTGTTTATAAGGAGAGAAGCTGGGTTGAAGGGGAGTGTATGGGAAAGCAAAACCACAGTGCCACATGGTGGCGCTGCAGCAAAGCTGTGATGCTGGACCCACGTGAGAAAGTTTCAGGTCCAGGTTTTGCATGCCAGGAGGGCACATGCCCATGGTCCTAGCTGGTTGAGGCTGGTGGGTGGATCATGGTGTGAAGATCCTGTTGGGGATGCCTATCTCTCTGTCTCTGTCTCTGTCTCTCTCTCTCTCTGAAAAAATGAAGAAATAAACGTAAAAGCTGAACCTAAAGAAGTATATGATATTATCACACATTAACTTTATTTAAAATTATATGTAGCTTTTTATAAGTATACATATTTGAAAAGGAAAAGTTAGCAAACAGAACAAGGGAAGTGAGTCTCACTGACCCGTGGCTGGCTGCCAAACCACTTCTGCGGGCGAGGGAGAGGGATGCACTCCCGCCACTAGATAAATCAAAATGAATGACGTCAAT